>NW_004524605.1:10080610-10088775 GCF_000260255.1 Octodon degus | reverse complement strand
GGTCAGCGCCCGCGGCTCGCCGGGCCCCGCCGGGGGTCAGCCGAGGCGCCTTCGGCCGGGCGCCCGGAAGCGTCCCCAAACGGCGGGAGCCCCGGAGGGCGTCTGTGGAAACGGCCGCTCCCCGGGGACTTCGGGCCCGGGCCGCCAGGGGGTTCCAAGGCCCCCGCCGGCTCCCGCCTTCTTTCGTTTGCGGAGCAAACTAGCAGCCGGGCAGCTCCCCTGGGGTGGCGCGGCCTCCCCGCGCGGGGCCCGGCCTCGAACCCGCGACACCCGGGCCCCGCAGCGCGTCCGGCTCGCTCCACCCCTGCAGCCGCTTGGGCTGCACCCCGAGTCCCGCGGCAGCCCCAGGGCCGCCCGGCCGCCGCCCGCCCAACGCGCCGCACCACAACAGTTCACTCCCCCGCCCTCTTCGGGACAGCGGAAGTCCCGCCTCCACGCACTCATTGGTCTCCTTTATGCTCTAGGCGGGGCCTCCGCCGCCGCTGGCGCACCCCATTGGACGCTATCGCCGCCAGTCTCCTGTGCCAGGCTACTTCCTGGACTCTGCTGGGATGGACTCAAAGTAGAGAAAGTGGAAGAGGCAAGAGTTGCCGGGCAAGGGAGGGCGACACGGCCTCAGATTCCCCTGCTTCAGGGAGGGACGGTGGCTCGGGACCTGGCAGGATGGAGGGACAGACTCTGACAGCTGAGGAGCACGGTCGCGGGCGGACAGAAGCATAGATGTGGGCGGGGGCGCGGAGAGACAGACCTGGGGGAGGGGCGTGTGAGGAGGACCTCAGGGGACCTAGGCACTGTCACCAGAGGGGCGGACCGGATAGGACTGCGGGGCAGCGCTGGACCCGCAGACCGATGGAGGGAGAGTTGGTGGAGCAGGAAAGAGCAATTCCTGGCGGGAAGGACAGAGGGACAGTCGGTACAGACGCGAGAGAGCTGCGCGGAGTTTGGGGAGGGGGTGTCTTGGGAGGCAGTGGGAGTCTTCAGGTAGTGGCGACCCCGGCCCGGGGCTGCGACTGCCTGGACGGCGCGGACGGGGAAGGGAAGGCGGGCAGGAGGAAGACCCCGGGGCGTGGGGCGCCCTCGGCTGGGGAGCTGGCAGTTCATACCTGGGCTGGAGGGTGGGCTGGTGACCCGGGGCCGAGAGCCCGGCCCTCCCTCCGACTCTAACCATAGGGTCTCTGCCTCAAGGCTCCTCGACCACCCTCGGGGACTGCGCCCAGCTAAGCCCCTGCGCTGGGAGTTAGAAGCCCAGGGGGACACCCCACCTTGCCAGGAGGACTGGGCGACAGGGATCCTGGACTCAGGGTGTCCCTCAACTTTGACAAAAGGGCGAAGGGGATCCTGGACTCAAGGTGTCCCCCAACCTCGTCAAAAGGTCAGATGGGTCCAGATTAGACATTGAGGGCCAAAGGCTGTGTGTGTGTGTGTGTGTGTGTGTGTTTGGGTTTGGGTGCTGAGTGAGCACAGAAATTTGTGTTTGGTAGTAGAGGGCATGGAAGGAGCTTCTGATTTGTGTGTGTCCTGTTTAGAAAGGGAAATCAGTTCAGCGACCCTGTAACAAGGGTATCGGTCAGCACAGTTCCTTACCAGTCCTGTGGATTCTGAGGGAGCCTTGACTCCCTACCCATCCTGCCCCTTACAAGTGGGGAAAGGGGATCCAGAGGCAGAGGGAAGGGGAAAGGGATTAAAAAAAGAGAGCTAAATGTACCACAAACATATACTGATAAAAACATAAATAAAAGAGGAAAGTTACCCATTTCCATGTTTAGACACAATTTGTCTTTTAAATATTCTCCAGTGGCCTTAAATGCACGTATACCATCTCACCTACCAATTTCACACGTGGGACAGCTATCTTAGGAAATAGGCCTACCAGCCAGGATTGTAACCACATGCTCATTAAGGGATTATTCATAAGAAAGAAAAGTGGATCCTACAAGTTCCAAAAGGAAAGTGGTTAAGAGGACATCTACTGTCATGTCACACTCAGCTGTAAACTCATTAGTGGATTAAGCCTGTATCATGTGTGTGTGATACTCAAGAGCAAGACTACATTTAATGTAATTTCAACACTAGTACACACACACACAGAAAAACTTTTTGTGTAAGTAAAAAAATGTATAAGATTGCATACAGGGTGTAATGTGCATACATCTATGTATTTTTTAAAAGAAAAATGCTATTTGTACATAGGATATACCAAAGCACTAACAGTGGTTACTTTTAGGCAGTAGGAATTTGTTATTTTTCTCTTATTGTGCCTTTGTATTTTTCTTATACCTGCCTTTTCTCCTTCTCCTCCTCCCCCTTCCTGCCACCTCCTCCTCTTGCTTTTGCAGTTAAAAAAAAGAAAAAAGAATAAAAAATGGGAAAAGTCATGCCTTTTTTTTTTTTTAACTGGGAATTGAACTCAGGCCCTTGTACTTGCCAGGGAAGAGCTTATTCCACTGAGCCATCTCCCTGATCTCTGTTTTTTTTTTTTTTTTTTTTTTTTTAGACAGGGTCTTGCTGTGCAATTCAGGTGGGCCTTGAGCTCACTACATGTAGCCCAGGGTGGCCTTGAACTTGCAGTGATCCTCTCCCGAATACTGGGATTACAGGCATTTGTCTTTATACTTGGCTCAAAAAGCACACTTTAATAGGAGTCCTCTTTCAGTGTTCATATATTCAAAGGTAAGCTATTGAACATATTGTATGTCCACAGTGTAGAGCTGGCTACAGAAAAGATGAAACAATCCTTGCCCTAAAAGAATAGCTCCTAGCAGGAGAGCTGAAATGTATATACAAGAAACAGGTTTCTGTGGAAGGTGGTGTGTGGTGGTTCCAAAGTCTACTGGTAGAGATAAAAGCTTTGCTTTTCCCAGCATATACCTTAAACTTAGGTATTTTTCAAAAGAGTATTTACATTCAGTGCCAGGCTATTTCTGTCCACACAGCTTTGTAACACCATCTTCCTCAGCTGGAGGTGAAGAAGCCTTTCTTTGGGGCCTCAATTTCAGCCATGAGGTAGCAGCTGCCCCTTGTACCTGCCACCCCTCGTTTTGGCAGGGTTCTTTTTCTTTTTATGAAGTGCCCTGTTAGGAGGAGCACATCCGTATGCAAATAGTTGCCTGTTCACGTGGCTGGGGTCTTCCTTTTTTTTTTTGAAGACACAGACTGATATTCCTGGTCTCTCTGTATTTTACGTGTGCATGTTTGAGAGCCTCGGGTTTTCTTTGTGGCCAGTTTTATAGTGTTTCTCCAAGGATGGCTTCATCACATCCTTTCCCCGTGCTAGGCAGTTCTCACAGTTGCTTGCTTGCTTGCTTGATTTAAATGTATTTGGTACAGGGTTTCGTTATGCAGCTCGGACTCATAGTAACCCTCCTGTCCTCGGCCTCCCCGGCACTGGGATTACAGGTGCTATGCCAGGTCTTGGTGGCTGGCTCAGCACACCTGAGGGTGGGGCTGGCACAGCATGTGTGCTGGAGATCGAACCCTTGTCCCTGCACTTGCCTGAGCAGGCACTTAGTCCGCTGAGATATCTTGCTGGTCCAACAGTCGCTGTTTTTAAATTTTGTTTTTCTTAGTACAAGTTTGCAATGTGTAATTATTTCATCCACTAAGAGGTAGGGGCTGCTTTTAGTGGCTCTACAGCATGGCCAATGCCGTACTTGTTTTGTTACAGTGCTTAAGACTGTTGGCTTTGGGTTCAGAGCTGGCTTCAAATCTGAGCTCTACCCTTTACTTGCTAGGATATGTTAGCAAATTATTCCACTTCTTTTTTTTTATTTCAAATAAAAATTTAATATTGAAAACAAACATTCTTTAAAACTTCTTTTAAAAAACATCTTCTGCACCATTCAAATGCTGTACCATCTTACATGATTTCTTCAAATTTTGATAACAAGGGTACATGTAGAAAAACATTTTTTAACTAAATAGAAACAAAATGATTTTTTAAGCTTTCATTATAAAGGCCATAAAAATTTATTCAACAGAAGTCGAATAAATTTGGGGGGAGGGAATCATCCTTTTGTGCAAACAATTCCAGCCTTTTTAGCATTAAAAGAACTGCTTAAGAAATGGCATAAGCAATAATCCTACACCTATATCTCTCTTAAAATAATCTATTTTTTAATATGTGCACAGATTTAGCAATTTTTTGTCTCGTTCCTGATTTTATTTTATTTTTTATTTTTGGCAGAACCAGGGATTGAACTCAGGCCCTTGCGCTTGCCAGGGAAGCACTTATTCCACTGAGCTATCTCCCCGGCCCCAATTTTATTTTATTTTTTACTTTTAAAAGTTTCTGGGGCCGGGGAGATGGCTCAGTGGAATAAGCACTTCCCTGACAAGCATAGGGACCTGAGTTCAATTCCCAGTTCCGCAAAAAAAAAAAAAAAAATTTGTAGTACTAGGAGAAAATATCATACCATGCCTTGTAAGGTGATTATAAGTCAAAGATACAGTATAAAACATAAAACAAAAAATTAAATGATATTCAGAAAATTAATGAAATATTAATTGAAAATTAAATGAATTATTTCAAAACAATATTCAAAAATTAAAATTAAATTGTGAGTCCAACTAAGAGGCCAGAATATAATGTATCATATTTGCAAATCTGTGATCAATTCAGAGTGCTCACACAGTATTTGAATAAGGTAATATATAAAAAAATATTAACTAAGAAAAAGTTTTCATGATAGTAAAGAATTACTAAGAATAAAACATAACAAAAATGCTGGAATGGCAAATATATGACCAGCACTTCTAACAGTTTGGGGATAGGATATCACACAAAGTTCTAGTATGTTGTGGGCCTGGACAGTGTCCATGATGCCTACTGGTGGCCAGGTGTCACTTGTGGGACTGAGCTCCTGCTATTTCCTTGGTATCCACCCTGTAGACCTAGACAGAATCATGACCCATAGGGTGCAGGAGAAGTCCATTTGTAGAGTATGCTGATGGAAATATTTTGCTGCTCTATGCAAAAGAATAATTGAAAAACTGCTGTTGTATACCTCCTTTTCTCCTGTGTTTAATTGTTTGCTGTATTTGGTGGGTTCTTTCCATTCTCATTCATGGAGTTGTGGCTATTTTGATCCCTGTCTAGAATATCTTTTAGTAGCCTGTGTAGGGTTGGCTTTGTCATTAAATTCTTTAGTTGTTCTTTGTCATGGAGGTATTTCACTTCTCCATTAAACTTGAAAGAGAGTTTTGCAAGGTATATCAGTCTGGGTTGGAATTTGTTTCCTTGCAAGATTTGTGGTGCTTTGCTCCATGCTCTTCTTGACTTGATGGTTTGTGAAGAGATATCTGCCATTATTCTGATGGGTTTCCTTTAAATGTGATATTTCTTTTCTCTTATTGACTTTTAGTATACTGTTCCTGTGCTGAATTTCTGGGATCTTGATTATTATATGTCTGGGTGTGGTTTTAATTGGGTTGATGTTATTTGGAGTTCTGTATGCTTCAGTTACTAAATGTCATATTGTTGCCTCATATTTGGTAAGTTTCCTGCTATTACTTCTGCCCATATTCTTTTTATATCGTTTGTATTGGCTCCTTCTTTCTCATTGATGCCTATTAGTCTTACCTTGTTCATCTTTGCATTGTCTTGCAGATGTTGAATTATTTTTTCCTGCATCCTAGTTGTTTTTAAGATATCTTTTCTTACCTTTTCACTAGCTGCAATGGTGTCTTCAAGGTCTGAAAATCTATTTTCTCTTTCATTCAAATGGTTTTGCTGGCTTGTGATTGAGGTTTTAATTTCCTGTATATCTCTTTGAATCTGCTTCATGTATTCTATTTCTTTCCTATATTGCTCATTCAAGGATTCCATCTTTTTTTTTTTTTTTTTTTTTTGGCGGAATCGGGGATTGAACTCAGGCCCTTGCGCTTGCCAGGGAAGTGCTTATTCCACTGAGCCATCTCCCCAGCCCGGATTGCATCATTTTTATATTCTCTCTCTCTCTTTTTTTTTTTTTTTTTTCCTTTGGTGGAACCAGGGATTGAACTCAGGTCCTTGTGCTTGTCAGGGTCTCTATTTTTTTTTTTAAATCAGTGTCTTCTTTAGAAGCATTTAGTACTTTTTTCATTATAGTTAACATTTGTTTTTTTACTTCAGAAATTATTTCTGACCTGATTTCCTCTATACTTTTCTGAAGTTGTTTCTTTACTTCAGACACTATTATTTCAGAGATTTCAGGTGTGTGATTTCCAGTTTCTTCTATGCTATTGTCTCCTGCGTTTGTTCTGGATGGGCTCAGGGCCTGAGAATGCATTTTGTTCCTTTTCTTTGTCATTTTCTATAGCGCTGTCTTCTGACCTTTGGTGTAGAGCTTTGTTACAGTTATTACCTTAGCAACAGGTCCGGGTCTACCAAGTTCAAACTCATCCAGGTGGGTGTGGCTTGGGTCTGGCTTCTGTGCTCCACTTCTTCCTGCTGCAGCCCTTTGAAGTAAACCCACTATGTCACTCTGGCAAGGTGTTCTGCTCCTGGATCAGCTGGGTGGGTCTTGCCTCTAGCCTCTCTCCAGGGAGTTCTGCCCCAGGGTCCACACCAGGTCTGTCTGGTATAGGAAGTTCCACACACAAGCCTGGCCTGAGTGCTGGCTGGAATAAAGTATTCCAGTTCTTAAGCTTGATGAATGAGCAGTGACATAAATGCTTAACACAATGCTGGGAACATCAACAGTGGCTGGTAACTGGTGGCTGTTATCATATCACCAATAGTTGGATATCTTCTTTAGGTGTTTGTTCTGAAACCCCCCCCCCCCGCTTTTTTTTTATGCATAGAGTGATTACTTTAGCTGGGTATCACAAGGGGGATTATTGGGGGCTTGCTCCTTAGCTCAGTTCTTTAAGTGGCTGCTTCAACAAGGGGGATTATTGTCAACTACTGTAGAGTTCCCATGGTCTACTGGCCAGCCTCCTGACCTCTCTCTCTCACTCCTAGTCACCCTATCCCCTCCCAAATCACTCTGCCCATCCAGTCAGACCCCAATACCAGAACCAGGGCTGGACACCTCTCCCGAGTGATCACAGGCTGCTCTTTCCTCACTCTGTTTTCCAACATATTCCCAACCTCAGCCACTTTTTGGGTAGATGGAGGTTGGATAAGGACCTTGGATGGGGCGAAGCACAGCATAGTGGTCAGGGCGTTGCTTCTGGCTCTGGCCGTGCTTCTAGCCATGCTGTGCTAGCATCCCAGGTCCACTACCTATTATCCTGAATTTTCTCCTCTGTCAAGAGGGGATAGTAGTGACCTCTGAGGACTGTTGCGAAGATTACCTGTTAATAGATAAAGACTACTTATTCTGGTCATGTATTAGGTGCTACAGATATCATTATTGGCTAAATGAGTAAGAGCAACATCCAAAATAAGCTTAAATCTTTTAAGAATTCTGCAGGTAAGGGCCGGCCAGATAGCTCAGTGGATTAAGGTGCCTGCTTAGGCAGATGCAGGGATCAGGGTTCAATTCCTGGAGTGCCAAACCTGCCCTGCCCCCATGGCAGGCTCAGGCGATTGAGACTGGGTGGGGTGGTACATGCATATAATCCCAGGGCTTGGAAGGCTGAAAACAGGAGGAACACTCTGAGTCTGATCTGTGTAGTGAGACTCTGTGGACCCTGTACTAAATATGAAAAAAACCCCCAACAAACCCAAAACTACAGTTGATGTTATAGTTTATGTCTAAATGTGTCCCCTCATGTCTGTTGTGCTCATAGGTGAGGCTTTGCGAGGTGACTTGGTCATGTGATACTGCATCAGTCTACTGGGTTGGTAGCTGGGTGTGGTGATGAGAGGAACTACATCACTGTGGGCGTGGCCTGGAGATATATCCATCCCTCCCCTTCCTACCTGGAGTGCTTCCTGCTTTCTGCTTCCTGCCTCCTGCCTTCTACCTGCTGGACCATGAACTCTTTCTACTCTACCAGGCCTCCCAGCCCTGGAGCCAGCCAACTATGGACTGAAACCTCTACAAACTGCGAGCCAAAGTCCCATAATACTGGAGTGACCCAGGTGGCTCCTGGAACTCCATCTATTCAGGGTGCACTAGCCAGAAGAAAGGAGGAAGGGAGAGGGAGGGCTCACTCCTACTGTTTTTTTATTTTTTAATTTTTTTTTTAAATTTATTTATTTATTTGAGAGAGAGAGAGAGAGAGAGAGAGAGAGAGAG
>NW_004524605.1:10071489-10080437 GCF_000260255.1 Octodon degus | reverse complement strand
ATATTAAAAAAAAATTTTTTTTATATTTTTGGTGGAACCGGGGATTGAACTCAGGCCCTTGGGCTTGCCAGGGAAGCGCTTATTCTACTGAGCCATCCTCTCGGCCCTCACTCCTACTTTTTAAGGATGTTTCCCACAAGTCATGGGTCGACTTTGCACTGCCTTCTTTTGGCTAGAATTTGGCTTTGTCTAGTGGTGAGGGGGGGCTAGTGAAGGTCCTGTTTATTCCTGGTGGCTGTGTGCTCATGTGAAAGTGGAGGGTCCTGTTACTGGAGTAGGAGGGTGGGATGCATCCTGATTAATCCTAGTACTGTTTCTCTGGTGACTGTTGACTAATGCAGGCAGCAGGGACCTGTAGTTTTTGAGTTGGGGACCACTGGAGCCTCACATCTTGTCATTTGTCAAGTTTCTTGAGCCTAGTGCGTTTTGCAGCTTGCACCACAGGAGCTGTTGCTGTCTCCAGTAGACCATGTTTCACCCAAGCCTTCCAAGTGGGCGTCTGTAGGTTCCTGCAGTAAACCCAGCTGCATCTCACAGTCACCTCGGGAACTTAGCCAACACTTGTGTTGTTGTTACCAGTGTCTGTGCTCCCCCTCAGGCCTACTGAGTGAAACCTCGATGGCAAGCATTTGGAGCTTAGAGGTCTACACTGTAAAACACTCTATAAATGAAATCATCTCAGGTGATTTTCTTTTGTACCAGGAATCAAATTCAGGACCTTGTACTCGCCAGGCAGGTGCTGGGCCACCAAGCTATATTCCCAGCCCCTCAGATGATTTTTAATTCACTGTAAAGTCCAAGACTCTCCACTTTCAAGGCTCAAGTAACACCTTCACTGGCAGCACTTATCTCCTCTGGTCTAGCTGGTCTACTCACTTTCTTCTAAACATATATATTTTCTTAAGTCCACCCTTTAGCTTGCTATGTTCTTTGACCTAGACTTATTGGCCACCAAACTTAGAAAGGATCCAGGAGTCCAATTCCTGTCTAAGCCCGTGGGATCACAGTTTGACAAGAATGGATACTGGGTCCACTCACACATAGTAGTCAGTGGCTGTTAGGACCAGAGAGGTGCAAGGGCTATTATGATGCTTGCATTATCTGGACTATCTCTTGCTTCCTAAAATGCAGGGACTAGGGCTGAGAATGTAGCTCAGTGGCACAGTGCATCCCTGGGAGGTCCTGAGTTCAATTCCCAGTACAACAAAAAAAAAAAAAAAAAAAAAATGCAGGAAGTAGAAAGTGGTCCCACATATTTCTCTTGGCCCAGTAAGGTGATTTCTCTGCTGGACACAGATCTACCCCAGGGCTAGCACTGGCCTTCATGGTTTGGTCCTGTTCTCTCTGGTTGTCCCTCCCATGCTCTTGCTAGATGGTAGCTTCCTTCTCTCTACTCTAATGCGCTAATGTCCTGTCCCTATCTTGCCTACTTGTGGGTGAAACAACAGATTGGCAGGTAGAATAGATTGGTTTCCATTGGCCATATTTGGGAAAATTCTGACCTTTTCGTTGGAGGTGTAACTCTTTAGCTCCAAAAGGAAACATAAATATTCTGATAATGAAAAAATGGATATAGTGTGGAGATTCTGGGATCTTTGTGCTACTTTGTGTAAGATTTAAGGTTCTTGAAATGGTCCAGAGAACCTGCTTTGCAACATTTGTAAGTTTAGGTCATTAATTTACGACAGTTGTGTAAATGCTTAGGATATTTTGCTTTTCTGGTTTGTAAAGTCTTTCCTGCTGAGCATTTGAAATGTCTGAGAAAATCAAGCATGTTAAACTTGTAATTTGAAATGTCTACAGAAATTTGATTACTTAAGGCAGTAAGTCTATTAGATGTTTAAGGACAATTAAATCTACTCCACTTAATTTAATAGTAGTCAAAGAACAAATGAAAGTGGTAGTTCTTGTCTTCATATGAAAAGCTACTATATTTAACATGAAATCACAAAAGCGAGGAGTGGGGCTGCACATTTATAATCCCAAGTTATCAGCAGAAGGGTGAGGCAGGAGAGGTGCAAATTGCAGGCCGGCCTGGGCAAAAGAGAGATGCTGTCTTCAGATGAAAAAGGCTGCATCTGCTCTGTGTATGTGAGGCAATGACTCAATCCACAGGTGGGTGGGTGGGGTGGGGAGAGAGAGAGCAAGACAGACAGACAGACAGACAGACAGACAGACAGACAGACAGAGAAACTGTCTCAGTTACTTTTCTCTCATTGTGGGGACAAAATACCCAACACCCAGAATTAATGAAAGAAAGGTTTGTTTAGCTCACAGTTAGTGGAGGTATCAGTCCATACTCAGCTGGCTCCAAGGGACAGTGGCATGTGGCAGAGGGCAGCAGTTCATGGTGGCAAAAACCCAGCAAAACAGCAAGAGCAAAAGGGAGGAGTAGCGGCAACAGTGGCAACAGAGAGCAAGTGTGTCTTTTATGTTGCATTCAGGCGTCTGCCCACTCACATCCATAATCCCAGTGCTGGATCCTGAATTAATTACAGCCTCTAGAAGTCTGCCCCATGACTACATGAGGCTTTGGGGGGATAAACCATACACAGCCAGCCAGCCAGTGACACACACACACACACACACACACACACACACACACACACACACGGGCTGAAGGAGAGGGAAGGAGAGAACCAATTTCTCAAAGCCTTTAAGCAGAGGTAGGTTTTAGATGGCAGCTCACGTGCCTGCAGCAATCCCCTCTACATGCAAACCTACCTCTAGACAGGTAACCCTGCAGGCTGAACTCCCCATCTTAGGGTTCTAGTTGACTTATTTATTTATTTTTTGTATTTGGTACAGGGTCTCACTACACAGCTCAGACTTGTAGTGATCCTCCTGTCTCAGCCTCCCCAGTGCTGGGATTACAGGTGTGCCCCACCATGCCAGGTCTCAGTGGCCGGCTCAGTGCACCCCGGGGGTGGGACCAGCTTGGCATGTGGTGCTGGGGATGGAACCCTCCTCCCTGCACTTGTCTAAGCAGGCATTTAGTCTACAGAGCTATCTCGCCCTATTTGGCTTTATTGCCCAGGGCCATCAGGGCAGCCCAGGCCACTGCGGCCTTTTGCCTGCAGCACAGAGGCTTCTGAGCTGGACACTACACCACCATATCCAGCGAGTGTCCACGCAAGCCAGACCCCGCCCCCATCAGCTTTGCGTTCCATTTGCGTGTGCACAGCGGGGCTTGCCCTGTTGTTCCTCCTGGAGTCTCTGAGGTTGACCAGGAGCCTTCCTACTTCAGAGTCTGCATTCGCAGTTCCTTTGCCTGAAATGCTGTTTCCTGTCCCCTTGCTTCTCCACGGCTGGCTGGCTCCTTTCTTCAGGTCCTGATTTTGACGTCACCTCCCAGAGGGCCTTCTCTTGTGAAACAGAATTGGTCTCCCCTTATCCCTGCCCACCAGAACTATTCTTTATCTTATCCAGGTATTTTTGCTATTGGGACTGAGCCCAGGCCATTTGCCCTTTAACCTTTGCAGTGAGTGACACCCCAATCTCTTTTTCATTTTGTGTGTGTGTGTGTTTTTTTTTTTTTTAATTTTGGCAAAGGGTCTCACTAAGTTGCCCGGGCAGGACTGGAACTTGCAGACCTGCCTCAGCCCTCCCGAGTGCTGGGCTTAGAGGTGTGTGCCATGTGTCTTTCCTATCAGCACTCACCTTAATGTGCTGTTTTTCTGCTTGTATTTAATTCTGTGACTTTGTCTCCCTTTAGCAGAATAGAAGCTCTGTGAAGGCAGAAACTGGCTCACTGCTGTCCTTCCAGTGCAGAGGACACCAACTCTCCAGTTCTGCTGGCCAACAGAGGAGGCCCTCAGTGGGATTTTTCAATAACATAATTTAAATTTACCCATTGAAAGCAAGATATTTAGTAGGCAAAAAGTTAATGTACAAAACAGCATGCAGTTCCATTTGTATTTCTTAAAAATATGAACACATACATTAAAGGTATACAAGAAATTAGTAACTATGGTTGTCTCTTGGGCATGGACGTTAGGTCTGGGGAGAAGAGTGCTATGGCTTCAAAATGTCCCCAAGGAGACCCTGTGTGGCATGGTCCCCATCCTGTAGCACTGTTGGCAGGCACTCAAAATGTTAAGAGGAGAGGCTGAGTGAGGAGCTGGTCTCTGAAGCGTGCGTCCTAGAAGGCAATGGGTGTTGGGACCTTGAGCCCTTCCTGTTCTCTCTCTATTTCTTAGGGGCCCCCAAGGTGAGCAGTTCCTTCCACTACTTATATAACCACAATGTCCCAGGGTCAAAACAATAGGACCAAACAACCTAGACTGAAATCTCTGAAACTCTGAGCCAAAGTAAACCTTTTTTCCTTTTTTTTTTTTTTGCGCAACCGGGGATTAAATTCAGGCCCTTGCACTTGCCAGGGAAGCACTTATTCTACTGAGCCATCTCCCCCGCCCAACCTTTCTTCCTTCAAAGTTGATTCTGTCAGGTATTTTGTCACAGCAATGGAAAGCTGACTAACACGAAAAGTAAGAAGAAGCTCTAATCTTTTGTCTGTTTAAGGTTTTCACTGTGTGCCTACATGTCTTTTGTAATGAGAAAAGTACTGTCTCCTAGTGGTATTGTCTTTAAAAGGAAATATGGAGTCCTGCAGAAGTAGGTAGGACCTCAGGCACAGGGCAGTTGTTTATGTGGAATAAGTTTGGCTTTATGAACACACCACCATATTGTCTTTCTTTTCCTCATTCCATTTAGGACCTCATAAACTGTTCTTGTTTATGACTCTCATCTGAATTGTGGCATTTGGTGGGCCTCAGCGGTACTAGCGTTGTGGACGAAAGCAGGGGCGCCAGCCTCAGGAGCACTCAGTGTGAGTCTCAGTCCTGCTGCTCAGGAGCTGAAGGACCACAGGCAATGTACTTAAACTCTGAGATTCAGTTTCTTCATTTATAAAATGGGGGGACGGCACTTCTCTAGGAGGACTATTGCGAGGGCCAAACGTGGTCACTCGGCCTAATATCTTGCATCTCGTAAGTGATCATCAATCATAGTTATTATTTCCTTCATTACATATCAATACCCTTCAACTTCATTGCATGCACCATGGTTAAAAATATGATGAATGCTTATTTGTTTATTTATTTATTTGGTATTGGGGATCAAACTCATGACCTTCCACTTGCCAGGCCGGTGCTTATGCCACTAAGCTGTCTCCCTGGCCCATGAATGCTTATTTAAAGAAACACAGTAAAAGCCACATTGTCGTTAATCCTCAGAATACTTCCCCTCACTTCGAGCACTCTTAGCATTCTTGCCACTTTCTGAAGCAGCTCTGGAAGTCTGTTCTCATGTGTGTCTTTAGTTTTGATGTCATAGCCCTCATGTCCTGATTTAATTTAAAACATTTATTTTTCATGTTTGTTTTGACTTTGGGGAAGATCCAGAAGTCCCTCCAGTGCCACATCTGGAGAGTAAGGTGGACGAGGACTGCCCCGATGCATGTATGAACCTGCATCTGTTGGGTGGCGCTCGGCAGCAGGATCCGCAGTATTCTTGATCATCGTGCCTCATAAAGACAGGAGAGAGGACTTCCACAAGTGCTTCAGAAGGCGGCAGGAGTGATGGGATGAGTATGCGCAAAGTGACCGGAGGATTTGGAAGGAGATATTTTGAAAACACGTAAACACATACTGTGTTTTGTGATCAGCCCTTGACACCTCGCCTTGGTTCAAGCTCTCTCCGTGCGAGGAGGCAGCGTGTTGCGAGGTGGCTGGGCAGGAGGCTTAGGCAGCGGTTCAGCCTCCCCACAGACGGCTCCAGATGTATGTGCACTAACACGATTGGGAAAGCCCTTGAATATTTTAGTGCATCTTGCTATAAACTGATGTGAGTGAAGCAGTGAAGGAACCGACAGGTGTGGTGTTGTAGTCAGGGTTGGGAAGGGAAAAGATTTAATGATACAGGACACATTTATAGGATGTTTTGTAATATTTACCTCAAGAGGCAAATGCAAAACAGTGCAGGAAACCTGTCCACATACCAGAGACTGAAGAATCCAGCCGAGGGCCTGGATCACACGGCAGTGTCCTCCATGAGTCCAGCTGAAGACCCAGAGCCCATGGCAGTGTCCTCTACCAGTCCAGCTGGAGGTCTGGAGCCCATGGCAGTGTCTCATGCGAGTCTGTATCAAGGATCTGCCCTGGGAAGGCCCAAAGTTCGGTGGTGGAGCTAGAGAATCTGCGCCAGTGGGATGGAGGATCTGTGCTGGCAGGCTGTGGGATCTGCACTGGAGCCAGGAAGCGATGCTCAAGGTAAGAACCTGAGCTCCCTGCAAAAGTACCCCGGCATCCTCAGCAACAGTGAGGGCCTGAGCTCCTCTAGTGATGAGCACAGCTGAGTTCACATCAGGAGACCCAGTGTGACAAGCTTCCTCAGGAGAATCAACAGGACCCGGTTCTCTCCTCCAGTTCTGCGTTTATGCTGTTGGCAACAGTCCTCAAGTGGGGCCTCCACATCCAGCACCACACTGATTTGGTTCAGCTGGGTGTTACAAGTTGACCATTAGTTTATCCACCACAATCTGCCCCTAGCTTGATAACCGGACACATTTCCTTAAGCCATAGTCTTCTGTGGCAGGTTTGTGGAAGGTTAGCCTGTCCCAGTCTGTTCAGATTTACATTAGTATAATAATTACACATATACTATTCTTATTCTCATTTCCATACCAAAGTAAAATACCCAAAGGGTGATCAAAATTCAAGGTTAAAACCATAATTCTTTGACTAGTTAACCTTGTTACAAACATGTCTAAAAATTATATTAAAATCATATTAAAAAGCTATCACAATCACAATCCTTACTTTCCATTTACCTTTAAAAATGGGGCATGGCACCCCCCCCCTGCAAAAAAGGAATGCCCCAAAAGAACTGTATTTCAAATACACTCCTCCTTTTTAATGAAAAGCCTTAGGTCATTTTTATTTTATTGTTTATTTTTGTCTTTTTAACACAGAGTCTCTTATGTCCTTGAACTCACTTGTGTAGCCCAGGCTGGTCTCTAACTCACATCAGTCTTCCTGCCTCAGCCTCTATAGTGCTGGGATTACAGGTGTGCGCCACCGCACCCAGCCATTACGTCGTTTTGAAATTGTCCTATCTTAGTTACTTCTCTCATTGCTGGGATAAAATGCCCGACACCCAAAGTTAAAGGAGGAAAGGTTTATTTGGCTCATAGTTTGTAGAGGTTTCAGTCCATACTCAGCTGCTCCACGGCAGGGTGGTATGGCAGAGGGGCAACCATTCACGTCAGCCGGCAGGCCACAGCAAAAGCAGCAAGAGAGGAGTAAAAGCCAGTCTCTTTCCATCCCTTATATCGCATGTAGGCTCCCCGCCCTAGCCCTGGCACTCACTCACACTGTCAATCCTAGACAGTGAACCAATCACAAACTCTAGATTCAGCCACCTGGGACCCCCCCCCACGCCCCCGTGACTGCCTGAGGCTTTGGGGGGATATCCAGACACAAAGAACAACACGTGGCAAGAAGTATTTGTACGTGAGGCAAGAGAGAAGATAGCCTGTAGAAAGGAAAAAATGGTCATAGGTCATGTATCTGATACAGAACTGGTATTCAGAATACTGGTGCTCCTCAATTTACTCAGTCTTTTTTTTTTCCCGGAACCGGGGATTGAGCTCAGACCCTTGCACTTGCCAGGGAAGCGCTTATTCCACTGAGCCATCTCCGTGGCCCCTGCCTCAATTTAAAGTGAACATAGGTCCAGGTAAAATCATAAGCTGAAAATATTGTAAATTGAAAATTCATTGAGGCCGGCCAGGTAGCTCACTGGACTAAAGTGCCTGCTTAGGCAAGCACAGGGATTGGGGTTCAATCCCCAGCATGCCATGCCGGCCCTGCCCCCAGGGCACTGAGACAGCGACTGAGCCTGGGCGTGGTGGCATGTACCTGTAATCCCAGCACTTGGGAAGCGGAAAACAGGGGTTGCTATGAGTCCAATCTACGTAGTGAGATCCTGTAGACTCTGTACTAAATATATATTTTTAAAAAAGAAAAAATGCACTGAATGCACCTACCCTACCGAACATCCTCGTTGAGTGACATGATGCACTGTGGACTGTGGCGTGTGTGCCCCCACACCCCTGAGTGGCTACTGCTGTGGCTTGAGGCTGCAGCCCAGCACTGGCTGGGAGAGTGCAGGGCCGTCAGAAGCCTGGGCAAAGATAAAATCCACATTTCAGAGTATAATGTCTACTGACTGCGTTGCTTTCACACCATGATAAAGTAGGAAAAGCGTGAGTCAGAGCCCTGTGAATTAGGGTCATCGCCATTTGGTAACTAAGAGACGCCCCGATTACAAAGCGAACAGAGGCCTTCCATAGGTATTTCTCCACTGAAGATAAACAAATGCAAACAAACCCATCCCTCATTATCATCGGACAAATGCAGATTAAAACCATACTATCACTTCCTGTTTACCAGGATGGCTACAGCCAGGAAGACCACAGTGGCAAGTGTTGATGAGGTGTGGAGAGATCGGAATTACAGGCATGGATGGTAGAATGCGACATGGTGAGCTCACTTTGAAAGCAGCTTCGCTGTTCCTGAAGTGCTGACCATCATTTCTCACCTAGCAAGTGCAGCCTTAGGTATCCGCCTGGGGCAGCAAAGCTGTACCTCCACACAAACACCTGCCATCGACACGTTATCTCTTCGAATGAATACGTGTTCCGGTGGCATTTCTGTACACGTTTAAGTCATGCAGCAATCATCCTCTCTCCCTCTTCCCTGAGCCTGCTCTCTAAATTTCTCATACCGGCCCCCTCCAACTCTCAGGCCATCCTTTTTTTTTTTTTTCCCTTTCTGTATTTTAGGGAAGGGTCTACAGGGTGTTCAGGGTCTCACTAATAGATTGGATTGTAGTGATTCTCCTGTTTACAGCCTCCCAAGTGCTAGGATTACAGGCGCAAGCCACCA
>NW_004524605.1:10065539-10071389 GCF_000260255.1 Octodon degus | reverse complement strand
TCTCTCTCTTTCTCTCTTTTGGCGGAACCGGGGATTGAACTCAGGCCCTTGCGCTTGCCAGGGAAGCACTTATTCCACTGAGCCATCTCCCCAGCCCCACCATGCCCAGCCTCAATTGCTGTCTCAGCGTGCCCCTTGGCAGGGCTAGTGCGGCGGGCCTGGGGATTGAACCCCCAGCCCTTGTGCCTGCTTGCAGTCAGGCCATCTTTTTATTCCACATTTGATACAAAACATGGGGTATTGGCTTCTGTGTCTGACTTATTTGCTTAACATAATGACTTCCAGTGCCATCAATTTTTCTATATGTGACAGGACTTCATGCCTCTTTGTGGCTCAATAACACTCCCCTCTGCATACACACCGTGCTTCACTTGTCCGTTCATTTGTTCACGGGCACCTGGGCTCGTTCCGCGTCTTCTCCGTGGTGATGTGCGCTGCAGCGAATGCAGTACACACAAGCTCTTCTGTGCTGCAACTTCATTTCCTTCAGATACATTTTCAGAAACAGGACAGGGAGATCACATGGGAATTCTGTTCGGAGTTTTTTGAGGGACCTGCATACTATTTTTCTTTTTCTTTTCTTTTTCGGTTCCAGGGATTGAACTCAGGACTCTGCACTTGCCAGGCAAGTGCTTATTCTACTGAGCTATCTCCCCAGCCCCTATTTTTCTTAATGACTATGATAATTTGCAGTTCCCCCAGCAGTGCACAGAGTCCTTAGCAGCATTTGTCACCTTTTATTTTATTGACAATTGCTGTTTGAACTGGCGTGGGATAGGAGCCGAGTGTAGTTCTGATTGCACCATCTCCCTGATGCCTAAAGATGTGGAGAACTTTTTCATGGGTTTATTGGCTGTTTCAAACACTTTCACATACTTGAGTGTCAATACAAACACAACTTGCACTAGCCAAAAAGTGGAAACAACTCAAGGCCTCAGCTGGTCAGTGAATAAGTACAATGTAGTATATTCAGGTGGTGGAATATTAGCGATAAAAAGGCACGAGGTGCTGACACTTGTAATGTGGATGAACCTTGGAAGTATTATGTTAAATGAATGCGGTCAGCCACAAAATACTGCCAGTTTGTGGGAGTTCACTTATAAAACGTCCACGAGAGGCCAATCCACACAGACAGAGAGTAGATTAGCAGCTGCCAGGAGTGGAAGCACTGGAAGTACTGGCTTGAGCAGTGACTATCACGAGTGTTTTTATTTTATTTTTATTTTTATTTTTGGCGGAACCAGGGTTTGAACGCAGGCCCTTGCGCTTGCCAGGGAAGCGCTTATTCTACTGAGCCATCTTCCTGGCCCTTTTTTTTTCTTTTAATATCAAACACTGAGGAATTAGTGACCATGGTTTCACAAAGTTGTGAATATGCTAAGTGTTGGATTACATATTTTATTTTAATTTTCAATTTAATTTGATTCTTTTGGTAGCAGGGATTGAACTCAGGACCTTGTGCCTGCTAGGCAGGGGTTTATGCCTCTGAGCTATAATTCTCAGTCCTGAATTATATATTTTAAATGGGTGAATTATATAGGATGTGAATTATAGCTTGAAAAAGTTATTTAAAAAGGAGCATACATCTCACTAACCCTTGTTGTACAGACAGGAATCATTAGATATTTTGGAGGGGATGAATCTTTAGCCTCCACTGGTCGCTCTTAAGCCTTGCTTTCCTTTTTGTCAAGGCAAAGAATCCAAGTGTAAGTATATTAGGAAAGATGGTAAATGTATCACCGAAGACTGTGTCTAAAAACACAGGGGTAATTGGAAAATCACACCACAGCTTATTACTAGGTGCCTTTGTTCACAGAATGAACTAGTCATTTGCGCTTTGGATGTGAGTCACATTTTCAGAATTCAATTGTAGATGCAGGTAGCGATGGTGTGCTCTGGCATGAGGCGGCTGCACCATCTCTTAGTCCTCTTGACTTCTCATTTCTTTCTCTATTAATGTTGTTGGTTAACACGCATTAACTGTACGCACTGGCGGAATCTCAGCGCATGCATACAGGGTGCGCTGGACGAGGCCAGCTCCCTTTGTCCACCTGCTCGCGGCTTTGCTGCCAGATCACCCAGCAAACTTGTCCTAGGGAACAAATCAATGGGTTCAGGGGGACCAGACACAATTACTCGGGGCCCCAGAAAATTCTAACACCCACGAAAAAGTTTTCTATTTATGTATCAGTCTTTTGTGAGTGAGATCAGGAGAAACAAGCTTTATTTATTTATTGGCAGAACCAGGGATTGAACTCAGGCCCTTGCACTTGCCAGGCAAGTGCTTATTCTACTGAGCCATCTCCCGGCCCAAAAGCAAGCTTTAGAAAACTGTTTTATTTTGGGTGCAAGTAGGTGACCAATAGGGACATAAATAATTGGGTTGTTAATTTCTCAAAATCAGAGTTCTAGGATTTAGTGTTAGTTAGGCTTGCTCAGCAGCAGCTCAGTGATTTTGGGGACCCACTGCTGAGGTTGGGAATGGCATGGTGGATGCTACAGACGACCCTATTCTCCTGAAGTCTCAGGCAGGAGAGAGATGTTTAACGGGCTCTGGGTTTGAATCCACATACCTGTAACTTCAGACCCAGTGCTCATAGCATCCTTGAGCTCAGTTAAGGAAGTGCTGTGCAGAATTGGTGAGATTTTGTGTGTACGTGAGCGCACCTGCACACATACACCTGTGTGTTGTTGAGGACAGAGACTAGGGTCTTTTGCATGTGTGAGAAAAGACCTGAGGAGTCCAGTTAGTGCTCTTATTTTAGCCAGGCACAGTGGTTTCTGCCTGTAATCTCAGCTCTTGGGGCTGAGGCAGGAGGATTGCTGCACTTTCAAGGCCAGCCTGAACTGCGCAGTGAGACCATCTGAAAAAAAAAAAAAAAAGGCACTCCCGGAGAATGAATTTAGATAAAAAGGCCTCTTGAGGGGTGAGTAGTTTGTGAGGGTGGAACACTTGTGAATGGGATTAGTGACCTTGAAAGAGTCTGCAGAGTCTTCCTCCCCCTGCAGCCCCAGGACACAGAGTCGCCCATGACCCTGAATCTGCTGGCAACGTGGTCTTGGCCTTCCCACTCCGCGTGAACTGAATTCCATTGTTCCTAACACAGCTCCCTTATAGACTTTGCTACATCAGCCTATCCTAAAAGACGTACATTCTCTGCTGAGGGGGAGCCAGGGGCCATCTGCTTTCTTGGTTTAGCTCTCATCTGACAGTCCAGTGGATGGGCCATGTAGGGTCACAGTTTTAAAATTGTGGTTGAGCAGTCTCCAAGCACAGTGCAAAATGGTCCTGGGATTCCTAAGCCTGAGAAGGCCGAGGCACGAGTTCTGGTGTTGGCGATGAGCTCAATGTTAGGGACTAAGTGACGCATATTGTGTGTCATATTTTAGAGGGTACCAGGAATTGGGTTTGGGACTGCGCTTGCCAGGCAGGTGTTTATGCCACTGAACTATCTCCCCAGTTCATCAATGACTAATATTAAGGTATTTCTAAACAGAAAGTGTGGTGCTGTGCTGCCTGCTTGCTGAGAAGGCTGCGACTGGAGCCCAGCAGGAGTAGCGCCCTGCTCTTAGCCTGGGAGCAGTGCTTCGGCATTCCGCACCTCAGTGTTGACAGAGGCAGGGCACAACCAGTACAGTGAAAAGCACCGACCGCCTCTCAGGTTAAGAACCGTACAGCATGGAGAAGGAAAGAGGCGAGGAAGGACGCGTGCACCACCTGGTCTTCATGAGTGGCCAAAGAGGTCTCTTGACAAGGGGGTGACAGTGGAACTAAGACCTAAAGGGTAGCAAAATTCAGATTCAGGGAAGTGTGTCCCCTGTGGAGGAACAGCAGGCTAGGGGTGTAAGCTTGGACTTCAGGGGCAGTGGAGCTCTGCTGGGAGGCGACAGGGAGCAAGGAGCTGGGCCCCTAAGAGCTTTTGACCGCTTGGAGTTGTGCAGTGCTGGGACCCTGTGTGTGAGGGGACAGAGCTGGTGGGAGATCAGTCACTGCTTCAAGTGGGGTAGCTCAGGAACAAAGGCTACAAAGTTGCCAAGAGACCTGCTTCTCTGAGGTTTCACCTTGGGTTTTTTTTTTTTTTTTTTTTGTTTCTGTGGTGTTGTGTGAGCTCAAGCGTTGGGGTGAGCATGCCAAGGGCTGTCACCTGCTAGCCCTGAGTGCAGCCATACTTGAAGGGAACAACTGCGCATCGTCCTGGTGTACTACTATGATCCTGGAGAGCCCCAGGCTGAGCTGTCCAGCATGCAGGGTGAACAGAGAGGAGCCAGCTGCCATGGCCCTCTACAGGTGGGCCACAGAGCACAGCTGCAGGGAGGACGTCTTGGGTGCAGCGAGGGCCTCAGAGCACTGGGCGCACAGCACCAGCCCGGGCCCTGGGAGTGGACCCGCCCCTCAGAGCTGCAAGAAGAAAGCCTCCCCAAGGCCGAGGCCAGAGCAAACTCCTGGATGCGAGATTTGTGGAACAGAGCCTGTCTGTGCTGCCAGGGTTCAGTTCACCTCCCTGCTCTCTGGGAATCCGTGGCGTGGGGAGTGGAGCTTTTTCAAGGGCATCTGGCTACAGATGGAGGGGACCTGTCTCTGTGAAGGTCCTTGGATGAGAGGAGAAAGAAAGGCCTAAAGCAGATTAGAAACTGTTACTCCCCCGCTTTGCAGCTCATCCAGTACTTCCCCAGCCCTGCCAACTTCCAGCCCTGATCCCAACCAAGTGCAGAGTAAAGAATCAAAACTCTGAGCAAAGGGTCAGCTTTTCTGAGACTGTGCTTAATGAGCATGCCGCCCACAGCCACAACCAGGCAACCACAGGGCCTTTCTCATACCTGGGTTCTCCTCGCCTGCAGGCCTGGGAGCAGGAGGAGCCCACAGGAACAAGGAGTAGCATCCCCCCGGCCCACTCAAGAGAGGAAAGGCCTTGCTGCCCCGGACCACAGAGGCCTGGCAGCCTGGGCATCTTGGATAATGTGGCTCCCCACTGCCTGCTGTGTGTCCATGGCCAGGGGCGGGATTTCCCAGCTTTCCATGACAATTGGGCCACGTCTGGGGCTCCTGTTGCTCTAAAAATAAAGAGCAGTAGAGCCGCCAGGCCCAATGGACTTCTCCCCTCCCGCCTTCTGTTTCTCCCCTTTCCGACCACTGTTCCGGCTGCTCAGGCCCTTAGCACAGTCACCCCTCACTCCAGGTGCTTGGCACATTCTGTCCCTACCCCTCGTATAGCCTTCCTTGGTTAGGACAGTGAGATAGCTCAGCGGATTAAGCGCCTGCTTAGGCAATGCAGGGACCGGGATTTGATCCCTAGCACCACAGGTTATGCTGACCACTGAGTCCAGCTGTGGTGTTGCATCCTTGTAATCACAGTGCTGAGAAGGTTAAAAATAGGATTACTAGTCCAGGCTGTGTAGTGAGACACTACTAAATACATTAAAAAAAAATTTTTTTTTTTGTCTTCTTGGGTGCTAAAAACTTTTTTTCAAACGAGAAAACCTGGCTTCATTTAGCTAGCCTGATGTTTTCAAGGTTCATCTCTGGAGTAGCCTGCATTAGTTTTTTTGTGCCTTTTAATGGCTAAATAGTATTCCTCGGTGTGGGTGTATGCAGACAGATGTCCAACAGTATATCCAGTGTGCATTTCCCTAGTGACTAGTGTTGAAAGCTTCTCATACTGTTTGTGTATAGTTGATGGCTATTTGTGCCCTTCCTTTGAAGAAATGTTAAATTTTTATTCCTATTTTAATTAGGCTATTTGTCTTTTCCTGTTGTGTTAGAGTTCTTTATGTACTGTGGATGCCAGGGCTTTGACATGTATATGAACTGAGAATATTTTCTCCCTCTATTGGTTTCTCTCTCTCTCTCTT
>NW_004524605.1:10043501-10065439 GCF_000260255.1 Octodon degus | reverse complement strand
TTCTTTCTTTCTTTCTTTCTTTCTTTCTTTCTTTCTTTTTCAGTACCAGGGATTGAACTCAGGATCTTATGCTTGCCAGGCAAGTGCTTATTCTACTGAGCTATCTCCCCAGCCCTTTTTACTTTGTTCCAAAGAAAAACTTTCCATTTTGTTAATTTATTCCTAATCATTAGCAATGATTTCTGCTCTAATCTTTATTATTTTCTTCTTTCTGTTTTGGCTTTAGTTTACTTTTTCTTTTCTAGTTTAAGGTAAAAAGATTGGATTCCTGATTTAAATCTTCCTTCTTCCTTCTTTTTATTTTTTTTTCATTTATGTATTTGGTACAGGGTCTCACTATGCAGCTCAGGCTTGTAATGATCCTCCAGTGCTGAGATTACAGGGGTGTGCCACCACACCTCCACTCTTCGCAGGCTCAGGGAGCCCCAGGGGTGGGGCTGGCGCAGCATGCAGGACCACGGATTGAACCCGGGTCCTTGTACTTGCCAAAGCAGGCGCTTAGTCTGCTGAGCTATCTCGCCGGCCCTCTCCCTTTTTAAATGTATGCATTTTAGCTCTGGATTCTTCTCTGCACTGCTTTTATTTCCCCCGGCTCCCATCTCAAGTTAATATGGCCATTGTAGCTTCTCAAAAGTTACTGCTTGTGACAAATATCTTTTTAAGTTTCTAACTTCCAACTTACGCATGCCTATGAGTCTCAGGTGGAGTTTCTCATAAGCAAGTTTTGGTTGGATCATTTACAAAATTCTGCCAACCTGTGCATTTTGTATGGAAAATTCAATCCACTTAATGTAGTTACGGGAAGAAAGGATTCACTTCTGGCATTTTGATATTTTTTGTTTGATTTTTTTTTTTTTTTTCCAGTTCTGGGAATTGGACCCAGGGTCTGTTGCGTGCTAGGTAAGTGCTCTGGGACTGTCCCCCTTTGTCTCTTTCATGTGTCTCAAGTCTCCCAGCGCTTTTATTGTGGTAGAAAATTCCCAGTGTGCCTCTTGGACTCATAGTGATCCACCTGCTTTCAGCCTCCCAAGCACTGGGATTACAGGCAGATGCAACCACGCCCCGGGGATAAGGCTGGTGCGGTGTGTGGTCCCGAGGATTGAATCACGGTCCTTGCGCTTGCCTAAGCAGGTGCTTCAGGGCACTGAGCTATCTTGCCAGCTCTACTGTATGTGTGTGTGTGTATATATATATTATATGTATGTGTATATATATATACTGTATGTGTGTGTATCTCTCTCTCTATATATATATTCTTTCTGTATTTGGTACAGGGTCTACAGGGTCTCACTACATAGATGAAACTCATAGTGATTCTCCTGTTTTCAGCCTCCCAAGCACTGGGATTACAGGTGCATGCCGCCACACCCAGTCTCCATTACCATCTCAGCGCACCGGGGGTGGGGCCGGCATAGCATCAGGCCAGCCCTCTTTATATATATATATATATATATATATATATATATATATATATATATAATTTATTTTCTTCTGTATTTTAGGGAAAGGTCTATAGGGTGTTCAGGGTCTCACTACTAGATTTGACTCTGATTCTCCTGTTTATAGCCTCCCAAGTTCCCAAGTGCTGGGGTTACTGATGCATACCACCACACCTAGTCTCAGTCGCCATCTCAGCATGCCCTGGGGTCAAACCCCTGGCCCCTGCGCCTGCTTCCAGGTGCTTTGATCCGCTGAGCTATTTGGCCAGCTACTGTATATATGTTTGATTTATGTTTTCTATCATTGTCCAGGGGATTACAATTAACATCTTAAAAAAATTCTAGTTTGAATAATATCAGCTCGATATTAGCACTTCCTCCGCTCCTCCCTTGTCCTATTTATCACATACATCACATCTTCTTTGTACACCATATTTCTACCACTGATTGACTTAGGCAGTTTTCTTTAAAATCAAATAGGAAGAACAGTGATACAATTTATATCTAGATGCCCCCCCAGATGTGCTCATAGGTGAGGCTTCTTGCAACTGGCCACATCTAGGGCATGTGATACGGGGATAAAGGGTGCATGGTGCTAAGTTAGTGCATTGCTTGGAATTATCATAGCTCTGGGTGTGGCTGAATGGATTTACTGAAGACAGAAGCCCCACCCTGGGTGCAGGGGACACCACAGGAAAGGTTTGCAGCCTGGCTGGGATAACAGGTAGAGTGTGCCTGCTGCTACCACTTGCTGCTTCCTGCCTGCTCTGCCATGGACTGTCTCCCTCCGTGATGCGCCTCTGCCCTGCTGCCCTGCTTTGAGGCCAGAGGACTATGGACTGGAACCTTCATGAACTGTGAGCTGTAACAGACCTTTCCTCCTTTATAAGTGTTGGGTATTTTGTCTCAACAATGAGAAAAGTAAGACCAAGGCTTACAAGCTCCGTTTACACTGTCTCCTATCATTTCCTGTGTAGCTATCGTGACCCGTACGTACGTCCTGTTTCTTCATGTGGATTTGAGTTACTGGACTTAGCCCGTGGGAAGCACCGTGGGCAGCTGCCTGGGAGAAGGAGGAGGACAGAGGCCAAGGCCGTCCTTCCAGCCTCCCTTTTGCAGTGGGAGCCACAGTTTTCTTTCCACAGTAGCAGCTTCTGTTGGGAGGCCCTTTCCCTAGGTTTGCTAGTCCTTCGGTTTTTTATGATTCCTGCTTGTTTTCTGAACTGCCACCACACTTCCTAAATGGCCCCTTATCAGACTCTGCTGCCATCAGTGGGGGATTTCAGGCCATGACCTTGGCTGACTGCGCATGCCAGGACCTCCCTGCGAAGGCCGAGGTCTCGTCTCGGGGGGGCCTCCTTTGCAGCACTCACCAGGACCGTAACTGTGCCCTTACTGTATTGACGAGCTGATGAATGATGTCTGCTCCCCTGATAGATGTAAGCCCTGTGAAGTAGAGCGTGTATGTGTTTTGGCTCACCCTTGCCTAATTTTTAAATTTCTAGCAGAGTGCCTACTACATAGTAGATACTTGATACATTGTTGCTAGATGAATAGCTAATTTTTTGTCTTATCTGACTCATGGAATTAAGAGTGTGGGGGCAACAGGTACAAAAGGCTTTCGAACCTCCCTGCCTGTCTTCAAAGCTGAGGATAACAGTGGAGCAGGGATAATGAAAACCTGAATTGTCACCACTGTCACTCAGTCAGGAGCTGCTCGGGGCTTGAGACTTCATATGTGTAAAAGCAATAATTGGAAGCAACATTCTCAGGCTCTGAGGACCACTGAGACCCTCTCTGTCCTAGGCTTGAAGCTGGTGAGTCACCCTTCTCCAGGCCATGATCCACAGCATCCTCGGGTGGTCTCTGAATAACAAGACTGGGATAGCTCCCTTCCCGGGATGCACCCCAGGAACCACAGCCAAAGCTGGAAGCATCGTCAGAAGTCTGGGCACTTTACTGTGAGGCCTAGCTGCCGGCAGGTCTTGCACAGGCTCTCCCCGTGCTTTACACAGAGGTGGGCAAGCCAGTGTTTTTTCTACAGCACGGTGTTAGACAAACTTAACAGCATAGAAATGTTTGGTCAACAAGTACTTGTGGCTGATGGGCAAGCAGCAGAGTGAGTTCAGCCTTTTCACACTGCCACTGCCTTCCCAAACTACCCTGCTCCAGGGTGTGGTCTCTAAGAGCTCTGTGTCCTACCCTTCAGAACTCTCCAAGGTCACCTCCATCAGCTTGACACAGGAAGCCCTTCCCCACCTCAGGGCCTTTGCACCAGCTCTGCTAGGACTTCTCTTCTCTTACTGCCCTCTGGCTCAGACCCCCTCCTTTTGGCTCATTGATTACTCTGGCTGTTGACCTCCATGCCAGTCTCTACATGGTCCTTCTTAGTCCTATTTGCATGTGTACTCATCCTGTTGCCCTAGGCCAGCCTCTTGCGCTGGCTGATGGGTTTTGCTCAGTTCCTGGCAGTGTCTGAGAACACAGTAGGTGCACAGTCCAGGAGGAAGATGGGGACGGGGAGGGGGGAGGGGGTGGGGTAATGGGAAGGAGAGGGGGAGGGGGAGGAGGAGAGCACACGGGCAGAAAGACACCAGAGACCACTTTAGAGAAAGTCTGAAAGTTTACTCAATAGCCGTCACAGTCACACATAGTAAGTCACTCCTTCACAAAGGCTCTTTCCCAGGCAGGAGGGGAGAGCTTGGTGGTATTTAGCTTTCTGTACATCATTGTGCCTGAATTCCCCAAGATCCCCTACACACAGTGCCCAGGGGCCTGGCCTTCAAACCAGCAAGAGAGAAGGGTGGCCAAAGCCATTTGGGGTGCAGAGTTTAAGACAACCTTGTCCCTTGATTTGTGGGTCCCCCTCACCCAGAGGTAGCAGTGGGCCTCGGCTCAAATCAAGTTTACACTAAAACATTGCTTGGACTTTTTATAGCACGTCAGTGAGAAATAAAGGATTCCAGAATAGAAGGGCAGTCCTTGCTCCTCATCTGCTCTCGTCCTACTAGAAATTATGTCAGATCACCCAGCCCGTGCACACCAGGGGCCACTGAAGCCAGGAACCCTAACTTCTCGGTTACTACTGTAAGCACTTTGCCATTCTTTTGAGGCTCAAGAGACTAGAATAATGGAGATGCACAGAAAGAAATCTGAAGCAGTTTTCAAGGATATCACCTGTTTCTTAAACTGAAAAAGACATTCAGAAGATAGGAGGTCTGTAGAGTGAATGTAACGTGGACTTTGGAAATGCATGTGGTGCACTTTGAACCAAACTGCTCTCTCTCTCCAGCCCTGACCTCACATCCCTGCTC
Organism: Octodon degus; assembly: GCF_000260255.1. NCBI lineage: Eukaryota > Metazoa > Chordata > Mammalia > Rodentia > Octodontidae > Octodon > Octodon degus. The sequence goes on along the minus strand of NW_004524605.1, from coordinate 10,060,686 downwards.
AGATCTCTTCTGCGGATGTTCCCCTTCTGCCTCTGAGCTCCTTCTTCCTGAGGGAAAGAACCAATAATTCCTGGACTAGTTTTCAAAGCCCAAAGTGTCAACGGAGGCATTTCACATATACACCTGCAAATCCAATCATTTCCAAAGGCCTTGCACTTACAGCACTGACTCCTGTGCAAAGGTGGGTCACGTGGTCATCCTTTTTAGTCACACTCTGCATTGTGACTTCTTCTAAATAAGCTTTTGAGGAAAGGGGCCCCAAGCTCTCACCTCTTCCTTGGCTAGCGGCATCTCTGCAGACTCCTGGCTGAGTTTCATAGTGTTGTTAGGGAGGTGAGCAGAGGCCTGTGACAGGCGGTTTCTAAAGATGAGGTCAAAACAAGGGGCGTAGTGTTTGTAATCACTCAACAGAACTGACAGTAAAATTCTGTCCTTCATCTACTGCATGATTAGGTGTCAGAACATAGTGAGGAGGGCTCAGCCGTGACGAATGCCAGAGGTCAGCGGATCCACCCAACTCGGTTTAAGGTGTGGGCCAGACCAGAAAGGAGAATCGGGGACAGGGACAAGGGAGGTCTTGGCTCCTGCATCGCACAGGCCTCCTGCCCTTGCCGAGAACACTGCCACCCCTGAGGAGTGGAACCATCTGGAAGCCTGGCAGAGTGGTGCACGCTGTAACCCTACCGTGGGTGAAGGACAGGCGGTACACTATTCAGAATGGGGGGGCAGGTGCAGCCCCAAATGGGGATCAAGGGGGCCATACGCAGCTTTCTTTCAGGGGCTGCCAAGGCCTTGAGGCCATGGACTAAAGATGCAGCTGAGCTGCCCTTCAGTTTGGAGTGTTGTTGGCCCGATGGGTACAGCGTTGGCTTCTGCCCTTGGGGCCACTGCATCTCAGCCCTGCTCTGGGACCAGCGTCTCCAGCTTGCGTCTGGACACGGAGAAGTGCACGCACCCACAGGACCTGCATGCACCCCTGAACTGCCCTCCCGCCCCGCCCCGCCCCGCCCCTGTACAGTTGTCTCGCAAGGCACTAGGAGATGATTCAAGTTTAGAAATCTGCTGTACATTTGCATTTTCTTTTTTTGTTTAAAGGCACAGTTTTCACTCGAATGCTGCTGCAATGCTCTCTGATGATTCAGGTCCCCAAATTGCAGTGCTGTGCTTATCCTCACTCTGGATTCTAGGAGGAGCCTGGTCTTTGAGTCCCTTCTGTAGGGGGCCACTTCTGGAGGCAGGGCGCTCATTTGGGAAGGGACAGAAAGGCTCAACAAGCAGACCGGACGAGCACAGGGGCCGCAGTGGAAGTGGTCCTCTGCCGGCTACACATCCAATCTGGGTGGGGGTGGCTGGGGATGGCGACTCCCCCATCCCTCCCCTCCTCCCCAACAATGTTTGGCTTTGAGATCAGCCAGCATCTCTGAGGCAGATTCGTGGCTCGGATTGCAGATTTATGTCTCAGTCGCTTAATGGTTAATGGCACAACCAAATGACCCAAATCTCATTGGAATACTGATTTCAAGTACTTTCCGGGCCAGCTGGTGGAACCTATGGTTGTGAAATGCGATTTTCACTTCTGAATAGGTGGGTGGTGGGCTGCTACAGAAACGCGATGCATTGGGGAGCCCTTGGGAAATCTGACATGTAATTTAACAGTGAGAAGGAAACATGAAAGGCTGGCATGGAGCTGGGTGCACATCTGTCCCGGGACATCGGACTCCTTCCTCCACTCAGATGAGGCTCCAGGGCTCCTGGCCTTTGCTGAGAATGGGTACTACCAAAGCCTCGGGGGCCAAGGGATCGGCTAAGTCCCACTGCTCTCTTTCGAGCCCTCTCTCCTTGGGATTTAGAGCTCTAGGCCTGGAGCTGCCTTGGCTGCAGGACACCTGGCTGCTACTTGGATCTCAGCACCCTAGAAGTACACACCACACTAGAGTTCCATGGAACATTCTAGCTTGTGACGGAATCACAGAGTTCTTGAGAAGTGCTAGAGTTCTATGAGAACTAAAGCCACGATGAAGCCAGAGGCTCTGTGTTGTCCACAGTCCATCGTGGAGGCCCCCAGCCTTGGGAGGGGAGCACCTCACAGCACCCCTGCTCCTCTCTGGAGGCAGGGAGGTGCCTGGAGAGAAATGGAAGCATGGATGGGGGTTCAGACAGCACGTCTGCTTGGTGGGCTCCTTGGCCTGCTCAGGGGCCCAAGGCCACCAAATGAGCCCCAGAACGTGGCGGCCGGGCGGTCCTTGTGTCTGGGGGGCACTGCAGCGGGCATTTCACGTACCCGGAGAGCCAGAGGGCACATCCTGTGTGTCCGTGGCTGCAGAGGTTGGGGCCCCCTCCTGGCCCACACCTGGCACTTGGCTGGCACTCGGGTTTGCACTCTGAGGGTTCCAGGTGTGATCTCAGATCGCAGTCCCTGGGACCCAACAGAGGACTAAAGGTGGGCAACAGTGACAGTCACCCCCATGAGGCAGGGAGGGCTACTTTTCCCTCTGGTAAGGTGATATACTGGTGCTAAAAGCTGCCCCGGGAGGGCAGATCTGGCCTTGATCTCTAAGCACTGTCATGGAGGACAGCCACCTCAGGACTGGGCAGCTCTGCAGGACTCAGTTTTGGGTGGCCTGGGGCTCCCCTGGGATTCCCCCATACTGCTCAAGGGGCCAGCGTGACAAAGCCGGAAAGGCCTCTCTACTTTGCCCTTCCCTCAGCGGGAATTGGAGCAGGCTCTGCCTTCTCAGGGTGCTGCCCCTCCCCCAGAGCTGCAGGCACAGGTCAGCCTCCGCTCCAGCCTCCTGGCCCTCCACCCCTGGCCAGCACTGTGGCGCTCCTGTGCCCACAGGCCCCCGGCCTCCTGGGGAGAGGAGGGCTGCAGCGAGTGCTGCCTGCCGGGGCCCACTGGGCCTGCCGCAGGGACTTGAGTATCAGTTCCTATTGAACATTTCCAAGACGGTGGAGTTGGTGTGTTCAAACAGCCACTGCTGCGTGAGGGAGGCCGGGTTGCAGGTGTTCATGAAGATCCTGTGGTCACTTTCACTGCAGTCCACACAGCTGCCGCTCACAGGGTGGAACAAGGTCTTGTCCTACAACACACAGAGGTCATCAGCCAGGAGGCACCGGGGATGGGAATGAACAGCAGCAACAATAACTGCAACGAGGAGGTGAGGAGGCCAGTGCTGGCCAGGGGGGCTCCCGGTGTGCCCGCTCTTCCCCCAGGCACAGGGCCAGGTGCTGCCCAACCTGCCCTGCGGATTATGTTGCTCAGCAGCTGCCTTCTACAGTCTGGGCGTGGGCAGGAGGGACCTGCACCGCATCCAGGCTGGGCCCTGGAGAGGCTGCCTGTCTTTAGCCCAGTTTCACTGGTCTTTGGTTGTGGGTTTGCTTTCCATTTAAATGGACCCAGTTGCCAACATTTGAGATTTCACATAGAAATGTAAATTTCTGGCTCCTTTTGTAAGCACCAGGAAAATAGGGAGCTGAGGGTTTGAGGAACAAATAAATGAGGGGGACACACCCTGGAAGAAGCATTGAGGCCATGCCTTGTTTACTTGAATTAATTAATTAATTAATTAATTTATTGTGGAACAGGGGATTGAAGTAGGTCCTTACCCTTGCCAGGGAAGCGCTTATTCCACTGAGCCATCTCCCCGGCCCCCACGCTTTGTTTAAAAACATTCAATGCTGGGAGTGCAATTCAGGGCAGAGCACTTGGCTGGCATGTGGTGGGCACTGGTATCATCCCCAGCACGACACAAACCAACCCACCCACCCATCTCCCCATGCCACAGGTGGCTCTGCTCCCTGCACAAGGCTGGTTGACTTACTTTGCGGTATTTCCACAGCTGGTTGCCCTTCATGCTGTGGCAGTCGTACAGGGTGACAGGGCTGTTGTGGGAGATGGCGTCCAGGCAGAACTTCTTGGTGTGCTGAGGGTCTCCTGGCCGGATGTCCTCTCTCCAGGTGAAGGTGAACACCTGTGCACACAGACAGCAGGGGAGTGGTAGCAACGCCCTTTTTTTCCCTCCTCCATTCAAGTTTAAACTCATGGAAAACATCAGCAGCCCGTGGACCACACCTCCGGCTCTCATCAGCCAACTCCGGGCCAGTCCTCCTCCAGCCCACCCCATCACCATCCCGACAGCATGGTCCTCATGCCATCCAACCTCTCGACCTGGGGACTCTCGGATCGCCCTGTCACTTTCTACTTTCTGTTTGCCTCAGGGTCCTGACTGGGCCCCTAGATTGCATTTGGTGGATAAGATTTTTTGTTTTTCCTTCCCAAAAGTTCTGTTGAAGACTAGCATACACTAAACTGCACATGCTCAAGGGGGACAGTGTGATCTGTGTGACAGTTACCAGCACTGTTGACTTATTTTTTTTTATTTTTTATTTTTTATTTTTTGAGCACTGTTGACTTAGGTGGCTTCACAAAGCACATTTCTGGGTGTGTCCACATCTGCAGGGGTCACACGCGAAGGAGTGACCTCAGGCACTACATTGGGTCCCTGGCCCCTTTCCCCACTCTGCTTCCGTGAAATAGGCAGCTGTGTTCCTCTGGGCCCTTTTGCCATGATATTCCGGCCTTGGCGTCAGCTGACCATGAACCAAATCCCTGGAACATGAGCGAGCTGAGCTTCTTTTCCTTTAAGTCGTGGGCAATGAGTGCTGTCTCAGTGGTGGACAAAGCGACCAACGCAATAGCTTTTAACATATGCTTATACCGGAGCCAACATCGCAATCTAGGGACTGAGGACATCCATCACCCTCAAGGACTCTCCACGCTCTTGGTAGTGTTTTCCTCCTCCCTCCTCAGCATGAGAGATTCACTTACAGTTTCTAGAATTTTATATATAAAGATCATAGAGTATGTATATTCTTATTTTGTCTTCTTTTTTTTTTTCACTCAATGTACTTAAAGTGCAATTCAGCCATGTTGTGGTAGCACATCTGGCTTGTTCCCAGTTATTGGCTATTCTTGTATGTGTGCTTTGAGACAGGGTTTCACTGTGCAGTTCAGGCTGGCCTCAAACCCACAGCAATCCTCCTGCCTCAGCCTCCTGAGTGCTGAAATTACAGGCGTGTTCTACCACGTCCAGATGGTTTCTTGCTGTTTACAAAGAAAACTGCTATATACATAGGCACACACTGCTCTGCAGTGGCACGCTTTCTTTTCTCTTGGATAAATACCCAGGGGTAGAAAGGCTGACTCACGAAATAGATCAGGGTTTAGTTTTTCTAAGAAACTGGCCCACTGTCCCTCAAGGCGGCGGCCACGTTGCTTTCCCGAGCGTGGTACAGTTGAGCTCATTTCTGTCCTTGCTGATTTTCAGTCTGCCTGGTCTCTATAACAGACCTGTGGACGTGGCTTTGCAGTTGTCATTTCTGTTTCTCTAATCACTAATGAAGCTAAGCGTTTTCACCTGTTTATCTGCCATCCCTTCTTTGGCAATCTATCTGTATGAATCTTCAGATCATTTTTTTTTCTTTTCTTGCTTTCCGAGAGTTATATATTCTAGAAACAAGTCTTTAATCACATGTGCTTTACAAACATTTTCTCCCAGCCCGCACACGGCTTGCCTTTGTACTTTAGACATTGTTTTAAAGGGCTGTCCTCATACTGAAGAAGCCCAACTCGACTGTTTTCTTTTGCTGTTGCATTCTTGGTGTTGTGTCCAAGAAATTGTTCACTCAAGGTCATGAATTCCTTTGGCTGCATTTCTAAGAGCTTTTGATTTAAAAAATGTAATGCACCTAACTTTACTTTTATTAATATTAATAGTACATTTTAGATGTACATAATGATCTCAGTCCTCAGAGGGAAGTCGTACTTCATGTATAGTATCCGGATTCTTTTTCTTTCCATTCCCCTCCCCCCATTAGCCCCTCTCCCCCTTATTTACAAAGGCTTTGTTTCCATTTTTTTCTTCTCTTTTTTCCTTTTCTTCTCCCTTCCCTAGTTCCCATTCTAAAAGCTTTTAAATTTAGGTTTTACTTTTAGGATAATGACCCATTCTGATTTAACGTTGTATACTGTATAGGTATACGCTGACTTCCAGTTTGCATATGGGTATCCAATATTTCCAGGAGCACTTGTTAAGAAGACTGTCTTCTCTCCATTGTACAGCTTTTATATTTGTGTTAAAAAAAATCAGTTGTCTTTATAAGTGTTGGATCTACTTCTAGACTTTATTTTGTTTCACTGATTTTTTAAAATGTCAGCATCACACCAGCGTGGTGACTACTGCTGTATAGCATAACTTGAAATCAGGCAGCACTAGTCCTTGAACCTTACATTGCTTTCTGAAAGTTGTTTTGACTATTCGAGGTCCTCATATTTCCACATGAATTTTACAGTCAATTTTTCAGCTCTACAAAGAAGCTTATTAGGATAAGAAAATTGTGTTGAATTTATATCTTGGTTTGGAAATAACTGATACCACTGTTGAGTCTTCCTATGAAAGTGACATATTTCTTCATTTTATTTAGGCTTCTTTTAATTTTTATCAGCAATATTTTATAATTTGCAAAGTATAGGACTTTCACATCACTACATACCTTAGGAACATTTTTATGCTATATAAAGTACTTGTTATTAATTTTAACTTCAGGTTCTTTACTCTTGGTATAAAAATGAGACTGATTTTTGTGTTTTTTTACTTTGTTAGATTCAGTTATTAGTTCTAAAGCTCCTCTCTAGACTCAGAATTTTCCACATTCGTTCTCATATAGTCTATAAATACAGTTTTCCTTCTCCCTTTACATCTGGATGTGCTCAGTTTGCTTTTCTTGTTGAGTATGTTAGAGCCACTAACACAGTGTGGGATACAGAGGTGGTGAGATTGGGCACCTCTTTCTTAGGAGAAAGCCTTCAGCCTGCCAGCCTTAAGTGTGGTGTTAGGCAGTTTTAGTATTAAACCGAGGAAGTTCCTTCCTGCTCTGTTTGCCAGGAATGGATCTTAGATTTTTTTTTTTAAATGCTTTCTTGGTGCACTGAGGTATTATCTAACTTTTCTAGTTTTTCTCCAGAATTTTTAATCTATGTGCATGAAATGTCAGTGTGTGGTTGCTCTCACAATGCTGTAGTCTGGTTTTGGGACTAGGGCAATGTTGTCTCACAAATGAGTTGGCATGTACTCCTGCTTTTCTGGAAGAACTTCTTTATTTTTTGGTACTGGCAATCAAATTCAGGCCCTTGAGCTTGCCAGACAGGTGCGTGTGCCACTGAGTTATTATATCTCCAGGGCCAAGAATTTCTTCTAGAACCGGTCAGGTCTCTCTGCCTGTTTGGTAGCTCCTTCAGTGAAGTCATCCAGACCTGGGTTCACCTCAGCAACCCTCTTCCTGTTCGCCTCCTCCCTGCATGTGTCCCCAGTTCTAGCCCACAGCCTCCTGCCCACCCAGCTCTGTCCTTCCCCGCAGGGAGCCCATGTATTTGGGTCCACCTCACTTTTCTCTCCTAGAACTGGGGCTGGGATTTCCCTCAACGAAGAAAGCAGGGCAATTGCTGGGCTCAACAACTGTCGGCTTCTCCTCTCAAGGATTTTCACTGGCTGACGTCCACCCTCTTAGAAAGCACTGCAGGCTTTCCCTTTGGCCCTGAATTCATGAGTGCTGCAGGCCACGGACAGTGCTGAGGCCCCGCGGAGCCCCTGGTCGGTCCCCTTACCTGCATGTTGTTCCATGCGGCCTCCCCACGGCCCCGGACGCAGCTCTCCAGCCTCAGTATGGCGCCCAGAGCCCCATGCTTTGTGTCTGCACACAAACCAGTGCCCACATTGCGGATCTAAGAGGGAAAGAGGGAAGGCATGGACCAGTGAGGTCCCTTCAGGTAGATAGGGGAAACCAAGGCAGAGCGATGGGCTGTGTTTGGGACTGTCTTCAAAAGGCTTGCCTGGCCTCTCTGTAAGGACCACTCATGCAGGGACAGTCACCACCCACAGAGGGCGGGGAGGAGGTGGTAATGAGGGCTTCCAAGCCCCACTCCTGGAAACTGCAGGCCCAGGAGTTGAATGTGACCTCCCATTCCAGGTGATGCAGGGGTAGGTGGCCCAGGGACCACACCTCAAAACATTAGAACAGGACATAAAATCTTTGCTCAGGGTTCTTTTTGTTTTGTTTTTTAAAGACAGGGTCTCACTAGTAGCCCAGGCTGGCCTTGAACACCCCATCCTGTTGTAGTCTCTGAGTGCTGTGATTACAGGCCTGTTCCTCACATCTGGCTTTGCTGTGGTCCTAGACTGTCACCTTCTAGGGCAAATTCATGACAAGGGGTGGCTGGAGCCTGGCTCCAGCAGTGGTGGCCCCCACCTTTCAACACCAGCAGGAAGGGCTGGGAGTCAGAAGCCCATGGCTGGTCACTTGTGTGGCACTGGGCAGTGCTCAGACACTTGGGATGGTGTCCCAGCAACGGGTGGCCATGGTGGTGGGATGGCGGTTGCGCATGGGCTCAGCAACACGGACTCCCACTCCCCAAGGCTGGTCTGGCTACAGCCACTGCTGAGTGCCCAGTACACCAGCGGAGACCAACACCGAGTCCCCAGAATGGCACCATTCCCCAGGTGGATTATATTGGACAATTTCCTTTTTTCTCCCCCATCATGGAAGGGACTGAGCTTTGTCCTCAATGGCATACGTGTGTATTCTGTATATGGATTTGCCTTTGCTGCATGTAACGCTTCTGCCAAAACTACCATGCGTGGGCTCACAGAATGCCTTATCCACTGTCGTGAAATTCCACACAGTATTGCCTCTGACTGAGGAACACATTTTACAGCCAAAGAAGTGCAGCAGTGGCCTCATGCCCATGGAATTCACTGGACTCACCACACAGAAACAGCTGGAGTGATAGAAATATGGGATGGCCTTTTGAAGACACAGTTAAGGTACCAGCTAGGTGGCAATAGCTTGCAGGGCTGGTGTAGGGGCTCTTCAAAAGGCATCCACTCTATGATACTGTGTCTCCCATAGCTAGGATTCACAAGTCCAGGAATGAAGGGGTATCCACAGGAATGGTACCACTCACCATTACCCCTAGTGATCCATTAGCAAAATGTTTGCTTCCTGTCCCCACGACCTTATGTTCTGTTGGCTTAGAAGTCTTAGTTCTAGAGGGGGGAAGGCTTGTATCAGGAAGCAGAGCAATGGTACCCTTGAACTGGAAGCTAAGACTTCTCCCTGGTTATTTTGGTTTCCCCATGCCTCTGAGGAAGCAAGCTAAAAAGGAAGTGACAGTGTTGTCAGGGGTGACTGACCCAGACTATCAAAGGGAAACTGGATCACTATGCCACAGCGGAGGAAAGGAAGAATATACATGGGATGCAGGAAGTTCCTTAGAGTACCTCTTAGTATTGCCATGCCCTGTTATTAAAGTCAATGGGAAATTATAACAACTTAATACAGGCACAATGACAAATGGCCCAGAGCCTTCAGGAATGAAGGTATGGGCCACCCCACCAGGAAAGAGCCAAGACCTACTGAGGTGCTTGCTGAAGGCCAAGGGAATACTGAATAGGTAGTAGGAGAAGGTAGTTCTAAATAGCAGCCAAGCACTGTAAGTGTACTGTTTTTCTTCTAATATGCTTGTAATGAAATATAATGTTGACTTAAGCCTGCTTCTTAATTTTTAAGCCTGTGTCATAACGTGCAAGTTATGCAATGATAAGAGTAAGTGGCACCCACAGAAAACTTGCTTTCTACTTGGTGGAAAGAATTAGTGCATTTCTGTTTTTATGCAGGAGAGTTGTAACGTGTTAGGTGGAATGTGAGTATATCTTTGTACCCAGAGACTGGGTTAAGGAATGCGTCTGGTTGACAAGTTGACAAGGGGTGGACTGTGGTGGTTGATTGATTGTGTCCACTTGAGTAAGAGAAGCTCAACTAGCTTGGCTCAGCAACGGCACACCCTAGGGTGGGGAAGGCCTATGCTGTGGCAGTTTGTCTCCTGGATGGTATGGAGGGGAAATGAAGAGGGACAGGTGTGTTGCTGTTTCTTCAGATGAGCTCCAGTCTTTGCCTTCACTGTGGGCGTCATCTCCTGGCTTCCAGCATAGACTCCAGCTTCTAGCACAGATCCTCTGCCTTTCAGGGCAGACTCCTCAGGTTCCATTGCAGACCTGTTGGCCTCCTTGTATGGACTTGTGGGACACTGCAGTGAACTCAGATTTTGGACTGGATCCCTCAGTCTCTGGTGTGCAGATACCCACTGCATGCTTCCCTATCTGACTCTGTGGGTGGCCACGGGAAGCCTACCTTGTATATCCTTATACACTTTTGTATGTCTTGTGTTACATCTGCTTCTCTACTAAACACAGTGCCAGGCCCTTTGTTACACCATGTTACTGGCCGCAGAGCTGCCCCGTGGCTTTGTCTGAGGGGTAGGTGTGGTGGCTATGGAAAGGCATCACTTGGGGTCCTGGTGACTCTGTGTTCCCTAGGGCTGTTCCCAGCCTGTACCTCAGTGAGGCAGGGGCTAGTTCAGGGGCTGCTGAAGGCTCTGATGGGCAATTCAGTTGGAGGGTCCTTATTAATCTGCCTGGAACTTTCTTAGAGCTGCACCAGGGCTGAGACTTCCTATACCACCCTCCCTCCTTCCTTCTCTCTTCTCTTCAGAGGCCAGACCAGTCACCCTCTTGTGAATCTCTTGTATGGCTCATCCATATGGCATCTGAACTAACAGGAAAAGACTGAGGCACTAGCACAGAGCAGAAGAATTTGGTGAGGGGCAGGAAAGGTCTAACTTGCTGTGATTTGGAAGGACAACCCCTGAACCCCCACTTCCACTGGCCAAGATCACCACTCCTTCCTGTGTCCTGTGTTCTAGTCCCTCCTACCTGGTAGCCAGCCAGCACCTGCCCTGCCTTGCTTCCCTGCCCTTTGTGGCCCCCACTTTCTGCTGGCACAGCCACCTTCAGCATGAGGCCAGCATAAAAAGGAGCTGAGCTAAGGAGCAGAACAGAGATTGCCCTCCCCAGGTCCGGGTTGTCCACAGCCACAGTGAGGCTCCTACGGGAGCCAAGGAACTCCCCTTTAAACTGGGCCACTTAAAGGGACACAACTCTTCTGCTCTTGTTTTTTAAGCCACAATCTATGAATGATGATGTAGCCTCAATTCCCAAGAGTCACAGTGGTGAGGGTATGCCTCTCTGCATGTTGTCCCTTTGGCTGTGACAGATACCTACCACATACAGGTACACAAGGCCCTGTTTTGGGGACAGTCTGTGCTTCCTTTAAACTTTGCTATGGCTTTACTATTTGAAACATGGTCTCGCTGTGTAGTCCAGGCTGGATTAAAATTTGAGATCCTCCTGCCTCAGCCTACCAAGTGTTGGGATTAGAGGTGTGTACCACTATGCTTGACTTGAAACTCTTGATCACTTTATCTTTGATCCAATGTTTGTGAATGAAGCAGGGCATGCACATGAGCAAAGGAAACTGGTGTATAAGAATGCCCACTGTCTCTTGCTGCCCTGAGTGCATCAGCGTTGGTGAGGCCTACAAGCACAGAACTGCAGGGACCTGACACGCAAGGAGCTCAGCAAGACTCAAGGCGAGCACAGGCTGGTGCCTAGCACTGTGGCTGAGCAAGAGGAGCTGCCAGGTTCTAGCAGCCATACTGACCTTGACCCAGAATGTGCCTCAGTTGTGCAAAGGGCACTTGGGTTCTCAGGAGTGAGATAAAACCCACTAAGCAGCTCTGTGCAGTGCTGCTACTGTTCTGGCGAGAAATATACACCCACAATGTCATTTCATTTAGTCTGAATGCAACTTATGTGCTGCTTTTACCCCTGCTACTGTCCTGGGGATTGAACCTGGGGGCTGCACTACTGTACTATGTCTCCACCCCTTTCCACTTTTTATTTTTATACAGGGTCTTGCTAAGTTCCCCAGGTGGAACTCAAACGTCAGCCTCCTGTGCTGGGAGTGCAGGCACATGTCACTGTCCTTGGTAAGGTAAATCTGCATTTAAAACAAGCACTGTGGGTTCCAGGTGTAGCTTAGTGGCACAGGTGTGCTTGGCATGCATGAGGCGCTGAGCTTGATACCCAGCACTGCAAAGCAAAACAGAACACCCAACAACAACAACAAAAATCCCTGGCACTGCATAACAGAAAGATGAAAAGTGAAATTCATGCTTATAAAGTTATATTTCTCTATATAGAATATGAAATGGCAAAGTTAGTAGGATGAAGGTAAAGAGAACAGGAAAGTGAAGAATCTTATCCTTAGGTGCTCCTGTGCTGAGAGCTGCCACACTCACCTCACCCCAGGCCGCAGCTGGGGGCTCCACTGGAGGGTAGAACTTGGGCAGGTCCCAGGCGATCTTTGTCATGAACCACTTGAAACTCTTGCAGTTCAGAGAGCTGCGGAGTTTCTTTTGGGCCACCACGTCCCCAGCTGAGAGGTGGCGGTATTCAGGCCGGCGCTGGTAAATGTACTCGGCATACTCGTCCATCCACACTTCTGCCACACGTTTCAGGTTCTGGGGGTGGGAGACAGGGGAAAGGCTCAGGGGACTGCAGTGTCCAGCCTAGGTATGGGGCCAAAACTGGCAGAGGGTAGGGAAGGGGTTAATCTTTCTTATTTGTCGAAGATCCTATTAGTCCACCGCATTTTAGCCATAGCAATAGGCTACATGATGACAGCAGATCAGTGATAGGCCACAGACATGAAAGTGTCCCATAGATTACACTGCCTGGTGGCCAGGTAGCCAGGCTGTGGGAGTTACTCTGCCATGTGGTACATAGAAAGTCTGATGATGCAATTGCAGAGCCCATTCCTGTCCAGTGGTGCCTGGCTGTTTCACTTTACCATTTATGCATGTTTTAAGGGTTGCATGACCTGCAATTAGATAAGGAACTGCTTGTTTTGCCCATTCATCTTCCATGCCCTTCTATTCTAGTGACATCCCCCATTAGCTTCCCCTTGGGGAGCTCCCCCTTGTATGATTACAGTTCATGTGGCTGGGGGAAAGGCATGGGAGTCAGCCTAACTAGTGGAACTATAGATGCCCCTCTATGCAGGGATTGATAACAGTGACCTATATCATGCCAACTGGCTGAAATTATTGGGGGAGCAGCTCTGCCTTCTTGGATTGCTGGGTAAGATCTGTTGGGTTTAGATGTCAGCCGTGGTTGCTGGACCACATGGCAGTGGATGAAATCAAACTCAGTGATGCAGAGATTGAGAGCTGGATTGAAGAAGATGGTCTGTAGCACCTGGACCCATCCGTAACTGAATTCAGTGCTATCTCAGACTTTAGATAAGCTATTAGATTCCTGTTTTGCTAAGTCAATCTGATTTTTTTTAAAAAAAATATATTTGGATGTTGCAGGGTCTCATTACACAGCTCAGACTCATGGTGATCCTCCCACTTTCAGCCTCCCCAGTGCTGGGATTACAGGTATGCACCACTGCGCCCAGACTCTGTGGCTGGCTCAACCTGCCTTAAGGGCAGGGCTGGTGCAGCATGTGATGCTGGGGATCAAGCTGCAGTCCCTGAGCTTGCCTGAACTTGCCTAAGCAGGTGCTTTAGTCTGCTGAGCTATCTCACTGGCCCAAGCCAATCTGATTTGTGTGTCTGTCATTTTCAGCTACACAAGTTCTGACCAAGTCATGGGGTAAAAATTTTGTAAGAAAAAGGTATGATTCCATCAGCAGCTGGGATCTCTAATAACTGTTTGATGATGTTTGAAGGTTGGTTGCAACTTTTATTATAATTAGGCACAAAGACAACCATTAGAAAATGATAACACTAATACTGTTGCCCTTCTATTCTAGTGCTAACCCCCATCAGCTTCCCCTTGGGGAACTCCCCCCTGTGATTGGAGCCAGCAGGGAGGAAACATCCTGTTTGTGAACAGGAGACAGGGGAAGAGTGAATTCTCCCACATAATGGGGATGAAATTCCTTGCTCCACCTGCAGCACAGATAGACACTGTCTAGCCAGAACTCTACCAGGGTGCTCCCCGGGGCACACGGCTTCAGTGTAGGGTGGGTACCATCACCAGTCCCACACCCCAACATACACATTTAGCTCTTCCAGTTCAATCTGTATCATAAGCACCCCCTTCCAAATTGGCTCTGAGGGATAAAGCAGGGTTACCAGTTACTCACACCCAAGTGTAAAAGATGGCTGTAGGGAGTCAGGGTTGGGCAGGGGTCTGCAGATATTTAAATGTCTTCTGCCAAGAACACTGACAGTAAATATTTTAGGCTTTGCAGTAGCTAGAAAGTAGCCATCACTATGTGGACAAGTGGGCATGGCTGAGTTCTGGTAAACTTGTATGGACGATGATGCTGGATCTTCATGTGCCACAAAGTTCTCTTCTTTTGTTCCTCCTCCCAGAACTGCTCACAAATGTAAAAACCATCCTCAGCGCATATGCAAACCGCCCGCAGATGCCTGGGCAAGGGGGAAGCACTGAATCCCCAGCCGCCCAGTTCTGTTGGCTGTTGCAGTTGGAGATCAGGAATCAGCTGAATTTCTGGGCAGCTCCTAGCTCTTCCTGGGACTACAGAGTCCACAGGGGCCTCCAAAACAATTCTGGAACCATTTCTCACCACCAGGGCCTATATGCCAAAAGCTGCGTTTGGTTCGTAACGGTGCCTGCAGGAGTGGACGTCTGCCAGCACCTGTGTGTCCCTGCACCCTCTAATACCCAGGGTTTCCTCTCTCTCTCAGCCACCCACCCCAGCCCTTTGGCTCACTAGGTGTCTGTATTAAGGAAGCATCGTGTTCTATTCATATGGCAACATCAGTAGTTGTGACCAGTGTAACTACGTGCAGCAAACAGGTGCTAATAAAAGTAAAACTAAACAAGGAAATAGACCAGTCAGAAATTACCTACTCTTTAAAAACATTAACAATGCATCATGGTGTTTTCTAGGTGGGGCTGAAGCCATTTCTCCCAGGTCTTGAACTTGTTTATAGTTGACCAGACCACAGGCCAGGTCTCATTCATTCTCTGACATCCCCCAGGGCCAGGGAAAAGCCGTCAGGGCTCTGGAGGGCTTCAGACTCCCCCCAGCCCATCCCCACATCTCCCAGGCCTGAGTCCCAGCCCATCTGCAGTCCAGCTGCCTGGATCACCGAGGTGGGCCAGCTCTGCGGAAAAACACTCTAGTTCTGTCATACCAAGTATGTGTGTCTCTGCTATAGCTTTAAAATATTTTTAAAAAATGTATTTCATGCAGGGTCTCACTACATAGATTAGACTCAGCGATTCTCCTTTTTTCCGCCTCCTAAGAGCTGGGATTATATGCCTGGGCCATGACGCCCAGTCTCAGTCTAAGTCTCCATGCACCCGGGGGCAGGGCTAGTAAGGCAGGCCTGGGGATTAAGCCGTGGCCACTGCACTCTGTCTCAGCAGGTACTTTAGCTTGCTGAGCTATCTGGCCGGCCCTCGCTTCGTCTGCCTAAGCAGGTGTTTTAATCCTCTAAGCTATTTGACCAGACGTTTGTTATAGCTTCTTAAAGTCCTTTTACCCAAAGGCTGAGGAAAGAAAAGTTTTTTTCTTTCTTTTTTTTTGAAACAAGGTCTTGCTATGTAGTCCAGGTTGGCCTTGAACTCTTGGCCATCCTCCTGCCTCAGCCTCCAGACTGCTGGGATTATAGGCATGTGCCGCTATGCCCAGCTGGAAAGCAAGATTTCAGCAAGTTTACTATACAGTGCAAGATGGGCTGTCCCCGGAGTTGCACACCTGCCTTGCTCCACCCAGGACCCATCAACTATCACCACGACACTTTGGTCCTTGTGATGGAGCCTGGCTGTCGGCTTTGTTCTCTGCACACACTCTGTGGTCTGTGCTGGAGGAGGGTGGGCAGTGCTGCAGTCGAGGCCACGCTGGACTCAGTCGCTTTATTGTCCTGAAGACTTACAGTCAGACCCCACAGGGCATGGGCCTCAAGGGCCAGGAGCTGAGGAGGCGGCCAGGGCCCCACCCAGGTTTCTTCAACTCAGACCTAAGACTCTCTGCTTTAGTACAGACAGGATCGGCTGAAATGCCTAACACTGGCTTCCGACAGGGCACTGAAGCAACTTTGCGGGCGCGACTGTTAAACTTGCGGCTGCTAGCGCTGACATCAACAGTAGTCACTAGCAAACAATTCCTCCCACCGGGCTTCGACTCTGGTTCGAGTCTCCTAAGGGCTCCACATCTCGGTCCTCATCCCCACAGTGCAGGTGACACCTCAGCAGAACTGAGGTGAGCCTGTCAGTCTCTGTGCAGGATACCTGGCTGGAAGAAGTTTTATAAACCAGAGCTGCTTGCGGCAGCCATCACCTGCTGCGGTCAATACACAGGAGGTGGTGGCGCGTCCTTATCGGGGGCATGGAAGAGTCACGGTCTTGGGCTCCCCACGCAGGTGCGCCGTGTTCCTCCTTGGCATTCTCAGGGATTTAAGTAGACAAACGGTTCCAGTCTCACAGGGCGGGACAGGGAAACCGAGCCAGGGGGTAGAGTGCTAGCAAGCGAGTGGCCGGCAGCTTGACGTTAGAAATTCCACCACTAGAGTGCGCTGCCGGCCCTCGTTTCCCTCCTCGCGGTCCCTGCAGCCCGAGGCGCTCTGGAAGCCGTCAGCTCTGCTCCTCGACTCTCACACGACAAGGGGCAGCGACCTGGCAGAAGGGTGGACGCGCAGGCAGCGTGGGCTGATATCAGTACGCGGGGTCCCTGCGGCCTCTGGCCAGCTGGCGATCGCTCCCCTCTTCTGTGCTGCCACCCCTCACCCAGAATCTCTCTCAGGTTTACAGATTTCCTTTTGGAGCCAGCAGGTGATGTAATCCAAGTGCCGATAGCTGCAAACCACATCAGGACGGTGAAGTAGTTCGACACAATACGTTTTTTCTTTTTCTTTTTCTTTTCTATTTAGTACAGGGTCTACAGGGTCTCGCTATACAGATCGGACTCTGGTGATTCTCCTGTTTACAGCCTCCCAAGGAGCTGGGATTACAGGCGTGTACCACCATACCCAGTCTCAATTGCTGTCTCAGCACGCCATGGGGGCGGGGCCAGCATGGCACACCGTGGACGATGGAACCCCGGTCCCGGTCCCTGAGTGTGCCAAAGCATGGGCTTTAATCCACTGAGCTATCTGGTTGGTCCCACAATAGGTTTTGGCCATAAAGGTGGGGAGGGCGCTGAGGACAGATACCCTACCTCCCACCTCTTTTTATTTTTTAAATTTTAT
>NW_004524605.1:10017073-10043346 GCF_000260255.1 Octodon degus | reverse complement strand
GCTTTGCTAAGCTTGTTCTAAATAGGTGCTTTAGACCACTGAGCCATCTCACCAGCCCCCTACCTCCCACTTCTAAACACTGTCTCAGGCTTTCCCCAGTGCGCCACACCAGCCGTATTAATATTATCTAACATGCTTCTTGGGTCGGCCAAGTCTAACTCTGCACTTCCTTGGGCTTTATCCCAGGTAATATCTGTGAAATTACAAGTCTGCTGTGCTAGCACACCTTGCCTGAAACACATGGAAATCAGGATGGCTCTGGGTCCGCCACTGAAGATAATTTTCATGCCACAACTATCTCTTTAACCCTTCTGGTAATGCTGAGAGGTAGAAAGAGTTAGTTTCCTTTCACAAAGAAGGAACCAGGTGGGCTGGTGAGATGGCTCAGTGGTCTAGAGCACCTACTTAGAACAAGCTAAAGCAAGCAGAACACAGGGACCGGGGTTCAATCCCCCAGCACCACATGCCAGCCAGCCCCGCCCCCTGGTGGGCTGAGCTGGCCACACACACACACACACACACACACACTAAAAAAATTAAAAAAAAAAAAAAAAGGAACCAGGCTCAGAGGAGTTGTGTAGTCCTTGGAGGTCACACAGCCGTGTGTTCTTTCAAATAGCTTGGCAGGCTGAGTGCCTGCCTGGAAGGTGGAAGGACCTGGGTTTGATCCCTGGTACCACATGCTGTTCCAGCTCCGGATTTCCACAGGCATGCTGTGCCAGCCACCAGAACCAGGCATGGGGTTAAAACAACAAGGGGCCAGGGAGATGGCTGAGTGGAATAAGTGCTTGCCTGGCAAACACAAGGGTCTGAGTTCAATCTCCAGTTCTGCCAACAACAACAACAACAACAACCCAGATTGCATTTCACTTGGAGCATGGGCCACATCCTGGCATCTTGTGATCATCAGCCTGGGACCCCAGGTATCTTGGGGACATCAGCCCCCCCCCCAAAGCTACCACCTTACCCGGGCCAGGCTGACGCCAGCAGGGACCTTGTAGGGCACGTACTTCCTGTAGATGTGGCCCACTCTGGAGCAGGGGATGTCCTCCATGCGGCCCCCACACATCCATACCTGCAGAGGAAGGGAGCAAGGGTGACGTCTCTGCCTCCCTCAAAGCCCACTGCATCTGGAGGACGCAGCAGCCTGGCTATCACAGAACCCTGATAAGGGCAGACACAGCAGCAGCAGTCACGACACTGCTAACCATTGTACTCCAGTGCACAGATGCAGAAACTGAGCAGCGACAGACTCTGTGGAGACTACGGGGTCAGGCAGTTAGTGGGTCTGGCAGGGCTGTGGGGTGAAGCCAGCCCTTTCTGCTTTTTGGGACAGGGTCTCACTAAGTTGCCTGGGTTGGGCTTGAACTTGAGACTCTCCTGCTTCAGCTACTGGGATTACGGTCATGCGCCTACACAAACCTTGTTTAAACTTAGTTTTGTCAAGATCTGGAGCCTGAGCCCTAAACCAGTGTGGATGGCTGATGCGCCACATGCAGAATGCTGGCTTCGGAGGCAAAATCACAGGCGCGAGCAGGATGAGGCAGCCTCCGGGTTCTATGCCATTAGCTGCACCGGCTGCAGCCTCTGCAGTCTCCCCCTAGGCCTCTGCCACTGACCAGGCCCCCTGAGCAGCCCACCTGCCTCCCTGCTCGAGCCTGGGGCCCATGCCCTGCCACAGGATGCTCTGCGTGGGTGCTGAGGCTTCTCCAGCATCTCCTCCCCGGGAGGAGCAGTTAGCATCCCAGGAGCTCCTGACTCTGTACACTGGTGTCACAGCAGGCTGGGAATTCCTCACCAGCATGTATAGGCCCCCGTGGCAGAGCAGCCTAAACAGACCCCCTTTAGTGGCCCTGGGTTCAAATCCTGACCAGGCCACTTACCAACTTTAAGACTTTGGTGGAGGTGTTTCTCGGAGGCTGTTTCTTCTTATGTAAAAAACTAAGTGAGAGATGGGGACTCGATTTTGCACAAGACACAGCTCAGCGTGGCAGTCACATTAGATGCTGTCACTATTAATTTGCGGGGGTGACATATTTATGGAGTCTCTGCTACAGGCCACACGTTATGTGGGGGACACAGCAGTAGATGAGCCCGGCAGAGAGCCTGAGCTCACGCGGTGGGGAGTGATCGAGAAGCCTCCAGGGGCCTGCTAATCCTGGCCTCTAGCACTTGTGGCTGCACGGGAGGATTGAGCACGGTCACTGGCAAGGCGCTGTGGAAATGATGGTCAAAGATGTGCCAGCTTGCTTCTGTCCCTCTGGGCTCACCTGCTTTGGGGAACCAGCAGCCGCGTATGAAGGCACTTAAGTACTACTCCAAGGAGTGCAGGGTGCAGCAGCACAGGGGAGAGCGCTTGCCTAGCATGCAAAAGGGCCCGGGCTCCACCCCAGCATCACACACACTCACACACTCACACACACACACACACACACACACACACACACACACACACAAGCATGCACTGAGTGCTGTGGGATATCCACGGGGGAGAGCACGGGCTTCCTGCCAGTGGCACAAAGCACCCAACCAAGCAAGCCTACAGAGGAC
The DNA here is from genome assembly GCF_000260255.1 of Octodon degus. NCBI lineage: Eukaryota > Metazoa > Chordata > Mammalia > Rodentia > Octodontidae > Octodon > Octodon degus. The sequence continues at coordinate 10,040,796 of NW_004524605.1, read as the reverse complement.
CACAGCCTCCTGAGAGACCACGCCAGAACCATGGAGCGGAGTCACTCTCCAGCCCCAATGGAGAGAAGCCTGGAGGGAACGACTGTTAAATAGCTTATGCTAGGCTGCCTGGTATGGGGCAGTGTCCCCAGAGGTGTCTCCAGTGTCCCCTTGGCAGGTAGCTAAGGGACAGCCTCAGGAGGGACAGCAAGGGGCTGGGTGGGCGCGGGCGTGTGTGTGTGTGCGCGTGTGTATGGGGTGATATGGGGTGATGCCTTACCCCAGCAGACAGGGAGACTGGTGGGGCTGGCGGCTGAGGCAGGACTGTGTGACAGGAAGGCAGAAGGAAGTCACACGGAGGGCCAAGGGTGGGGGACAACAGAGCAAGAGGCCCAGTGTGGCACCACTACCAGAGAGGGCTGGGCTGGCGGGGGGCACTGCCGGGCAGGGGGCTGGAGCAGTGGGCAGCCTCCAGGGCAGTCAGGATGTCCACACGCAGTCCCCAGCGAGGGAGGGGACGCTGCTGCCAAGGGTGTTTCACCATGGTGGTTCTGCATGGGCTGAAGGAAGAAGGCCTGCAGGGCTGAGGCCCGAGACAGGACGGCTGGGGAGGCGCTAGCACGGTCCAGAGGGGGCAGGACCCCAAGGGTTCTGGGGCATTTTACTAATCTTATTTCTATCTTCTCACCTGAGGATAAGGAGCAGGAGAAATTGGGATACTCACACTGCCAGTTTTGTCAAAAGAGAGCCCTTTTGCACTTGAATTGCTTGAGGGGACTCTGGGGACTGGGCTTCAGGTCTTGGTGACTTCAGGGGCCTAGCTGGGCTGCTCCTCCCCCTCTCACCTAAGGCACCTGGGTCTGCCGCCTCCTGCCATCTCCGTCCTGAAGTCTAGGGCTACTCCGTCCCGGCTTCCCAGGAGGGGACGTGCATGGAGCTGCAATTAGCGGAAGTGCTGCTGGAGAAATGCAATTGCATTCTGATCTTGCGGGAGCAAAAGAACTGAGCCAGTCAATAGAACAGAACATTGGTCTTGAGATAATGGGCTTCTGATGGTAGATTAATGTCAAGGCCAGGCCAAGAAGTTTATTTTCGAAGCAGGAGATATTGATCAGGTGCCAGCATCCCATAACAATAACTCTCCCTTTATACCAAGTGATTGATGTGGAAGCGATCCTTTTGTCTGGTGCACGGTGCCCAGGTCGCTGCTGGGCCTTCGGGTGGGGGGACACCTTACCCCACTCTATTTCTGAATGTCTCCTGGGCAGCGGAGCAGGCTGGCATCCAGCTCCCTCGACTGTGTATTAAACTCGCATTAGCGAAGCAGGGTGCCTCTCCAGCCCCGCCTGCTGGGGGAGCTTTCCTTTGTGCCACTGGTGATGAATGTCCAGAGTCTTTTCTTCGTTCTGACCTCCAGATCTTTGGCCCTGGCTGTGCTGGCCAGCAGCCTGATGGGTCCTAAGGAACCAGGGTGACCCCGACCTGTTAGGAAGTTGAAAGCACCCCAAGAACCCTCAGACCCCTGAGGTGTCTGGAACAGTCCGCCCAGAGCCTCCTTCTCCCCAGGCCAGCTACGAGCAGTGCCAGGCTGGGCGCCTGGCTCTGGGAACCTGACAAACACTGGTCATACCTACAGCTGAAGGAGGAGACCCACCACCACTGCCAGTCACACAGCTTTCTATTCTACAGCCCGTTGTTCTAAGTGGGAAATTGAGGCTCAGAGAAAGGAAGCAGTTCTTAAGTGAGTTGGTGGCAAAACTTATACCTGACAAAGAGACTGACAGGCCCAGGCGGGGCAAAGTCACTGGGTACCATTCTTGGTCTGGGTAGCCAAGGCCCTGGTCCTCTCCCCACCTGGCAGGAAAAACCCAGCCAGTGGCAGGAGGCACGGAGCAGGGAGCAGTGGGGTCTCCTCTAACCCCCAGCCCATTAGACTGAGACAGGATGAGCCTGCTGAGCTGATCCTTCAGCAGTCCCTCCCCTTGTGGGTTGTCTGGGGCCAGCACTCCCCAACCCCGGCCCCACAGGCCCGGGCAGAGCAGCTCTGGGAGCCCCGCCGCTTTGTTGTGGACGCCTCCAAGGTCCTGCGGCTGTTTCTCGATGCCCTTCTGTCCGACAGCTGAGGAGGCATCTTCTCACAGAGAACTGCCCGCTAGACAAGTACAAATCTAATTGCAGAAGCCCGCGCCCCATTCATTTTCATTGCTGCTTTGATTTACTTTATTAGCAAACTTCTTTTGTGTGATGACAGGCTTCATTACAGTGTCTATAAAAGACAATCGCTTGCTCTTATCTCTGAAGCTGAGGAGGGAAGAAATGAGCTGTGATGTGCCTCAGGAAACCACAGAGGGTCCCGAGGGGGGCTGCCCCTCCCACACAGGGGACCTGGCCACGCAGAGCTGCAGCTCAGCCTGGAAGGAAGCGACCGGGAAGGGCACAGCTTTTGCAGCTGGCATCTCTGCTGAGAACTATAGTGGAGTTCAAATGCTAATCAGCTGCACCCAAGGGAATAATGTAATAATTGCCACCAATTAATTATCCAGCTTGAGCTGTGTGCTTAGGAGGCACCTGGGCCAGGGTTCTGCACTCAGCCCTTGGGTTAGACAGCACTGAAGTCGGATTTATTTTTTTAATTTTATTTTTTTATGAATTTAGGACAGGGTGTACAGGTTCCGTAGGATCTTACTACATAGATCAGACTCATAGTGATCCTACTGTTTTCAGCCTCCCAAGTGCTGGGGTTACAGGCACACGCTACCATGTCTGTTCTCAATTGCCATCTCAGCGCACCCTGTGGCAGGGCCAGCACGGCAGGCTGGAGATTGAACCCCGGTTGGATTTATTTTTATTGATTTATTTTAAAAAAAATTTATTTATTTATGTGTGTGTGTGTGTGTGTGTGTGTGTGTGGCCAGCTCAGCCCACCAGGGGGCGGGGCTGGCTGGCATGTGGTGCTGGGGGATTGAACCGTGGTCCCTGTGCTTTGCTTAGCTTGTTCTAGGTAGGTGCTTTAGACCACCGAGCCATCTCACCAGCCCCGAGTTTCCCGGTTGGATTAATCCGGGTTCATAAATTTGTTTTTTGTAAACCTGACAGCCTCAGTTTTCTCCTCTGCAAAACGGGATAAGTTAACTATGCGGCAGAGCTCCGAGGGGAGCGGGAAACTGAATGCGGTCAGAGGCTGGAGTGGAGGGCACCGTGAGCTCTCTGCGGGAGGCCAGCTGGACCCGAGACGGCTGCAGGCACTGCTCACAGGCCACGCGACTCCTCCAAAGGGAAGCCCGCGTCAGGATGTACGCATGGTGAAGAGAAGCAGCGGATGCAAGCAGCCTCACCAGCAGGAAGCGACCGCACCCACTCTAGTTTTGGATGTTTCTAATGGTTAATGGACCCAGTTGGTTAAAGAACAGTAGAAGACTTTTATTTTAGTTTTAAAAAGAATTTTGCTTCTAAATTAAAAAATTTTAGATAATGTGGTTTTAAGCAAATGTGTACATAGATTAATACACTAGATGTCTATTTCAGTGAGATCCCTAAGTGTTCATCCCCTGGGAATGGGGGTGGCTGCCTTAGTTTAGGTTTCGGCTCTCATTTGGAAGAGCCCCGCCCACTCTCCCAGCCGTGCAGCAGACCCCGCCCACCCCACACGCTGTGCCTGCCTCAGGCCTCAGACCTACCCCTGCGCCTGACTCAGTAGTCTGGGTGCAGTGTGGGTGGCTGCCAGCGAGCTGACCTGCAGGATGCACTGCCTGTGCAGGACGAGCTGTGTCACCACTGAACCCGTGACAACCTGGTCATCTTTGCCGCTCTGCAAATGAGGAAGGAAACACTCAGCAGAAAGGGCAGGAGAGCCCAAAGGCTCACGCGGTTGTTCCAGAACCCGACCCCGAGCCATGGCCTCCGTCTGTCTCACCAGCCCTGATGCTCTTTCCACTCCCGTCTCCCAGCAGCCAGAGCCTGCTCACAACCACCACAACCGTGCTGCCCCTGAAGGCTCCTGTTCATCGATCAACTGTGTTCCAGGCACAGGGTTAAGCTTCTGATACACCTTGACTACCATCATGCTCCTCACTGCACTGTGAAATAAAGACTATTCAACCCCCATGGTATAGGTGAAGTCCAGAGACGTTAAACCACTTTCCAAGGGCCACAGAGCAACCAGCTCTGGAGCTTTTGTTGCGACCCTGCCTGACCCATGTCCCTGACCCCTGCTGTCTACCTGACAGGAGGGTGAGAACGCTCAGAGCCACCACTTATTCTTACAAGAACATCGCCTTTCCCCATTATAGAAGGAATCTGTGCTTAGGGTGATCATGTTCAGTGCCGCAGATACACGCTGGGTGGAAAGCACAGCTGGACCCTGCAGCCTGTCACCTGCAGTGGCCGCCAGGGACAGAAGTGCCCATGATGCTGGGTGTCATTTTTGTAAGCGGTGTAAGCTCAGCCTCCACACCTCACCTGCAGAGGGGAAGAGTGACACCCGCCTGGGGTGCAGGACGAGGGTTAAGTGGCACAGCGCTGGGCATAGGGCCCTGCATGGTACTGGGCCTGGGGGCTCGGCGGGACATTAGTTGATCCAAGGATGTTCTCAGCTTTTTCTTTGTATCTGTGATATGTTTACTTCTGTCATTTATTCACTGTGGCGTTGGGATCACATCTTAGCCTTTGTACAGGTTGTGCATGAGTTTCTGCTGAGCTACACCCCCAGCCCCCCCATCTGATTTAAAAAGAACTGAACATCACAATTATTCACTCATCTTTTGAAGCTTAACTTCGGAGGCATCAACCTTCTCTCACCGAACATTCCATGTTGAGATGTGCTCTAATGGGCTTGTTCCCTGAGGAAAAGCACTTGGGCCTCATTTAGTCCCACTTGATTCAGGTCACACCCCAGCACCCCACTTCTGCCTATGTCTTTGCTCACCTGTGTGCTGTCCCTTGTGGGATTTTGGATCAAAGAAAGCTTGCTTGGAAATGTAATGGATTTTGCTAAATTGCTGTTCACAAAAGATACATCCACTCAGACTGCTCCAGGGCCCATATCTCCCCTACTCCAGTGAGGACACAGCGTTCTGCTTGGCTGCTTCTTCACCCTTAGGCGAAGACTTCCTCAACACTGTCTGCTGCGAGTTTGGTGCAGCCCCTTGCATTTCCCCTCCAGCCTGGACCGCCTGTCACAGCTGTGTGAGCCCGAGGGCTTTCTCCATGGTATGTTCCTCTGTGTCTTGTGGCAATGAGTAACACCACCTGGGCACATCTGGGGGTGTGGGCTGGAGGCTTGGGCCCCCAGGTGATGGAGCCTAGAGATGCAGCTACACCCTGCCTACCATACATCAGCCCGAGAGGTGGTGCTGTGGGTCTGGGGCAGGTGGCAGCTGAGCCCAGCCCTATGAGCCAGAAGCAGTGCCACGAACATTGACTGTCTGGTTCCCAAGTGCTGACGGTTTGACTTAGCATTTTCTGACTTTATGATGATGCAACTGTGACGTCCAGAAACAATGCCTCAGGCCATCGACCCTTCCTCACCATGCTGAAGCAGCAGGGAGCTGCAGTAGGGAGCCAGTCAGCCCAGGATCACAAGAGGGACAGGTGGATCCTCTCTAGGGTCTGTTCTGGGAAGGCAGGATGTTCAGGAGGTTAGGTGGCTAAATGTATTTTTTACTTATAATATCTTAACTTACAGCACATTTATTGGGAATGCAACCACATCATAAGTGGAGGTGGAGCCTCTGTAGTAAAACATCTATGGGAGCCAGACAACAGGGCACAGGGACAGACGGTTCACTCCTGCCTCCAGGGAGCCGAGAACTCAGCGGGAAGAGACTCAGGTCCTCAGATGGTGTCAGCATGGGTACTAGAGCCATGATGGGAATGTGGGATGGTCCCCAAGCAGCACAGGGACCCTGGAAAGGCTGAGAGGAGGCTGCCTGCCTGAACGTGGGAAGGGTTTCAAGGAGCCCAGGGGGCGTGGCCTGGCTAAGTCTGGGTGACAGGAGTGTCTGTGGCTCACCCTATGCCACATCCCTTCTCCTTCTGAGCATAGTGGCTGGACTTGCCATAGGGGAGACAGCCTGCGCCCACCCCGCTGGCTCCAGGATGGGCACACTTGTGGCGGGCAGGCAGAATGCTGTTCAGGGAGGGCAAGAGACCTGCAGGCCAAGGAGACTCACTGCACTGGTAACTTCTGCAGGGCCACAGGGAAGAGGACATTCCACTGAGTTGCTGGGGAATCTCCTTGAGAGGGACGCCAACCCAGGGGATAGGAGCACCCAGGGGCCGAGAGAGACCAAGCCCTGGGTTAGTCCCTTAGTCCAGCCTGTCACATGGACCTTGGAATTCCAAATGCGTGGGCCCATCAGTTCTGGCTTTCTGCTTGAGATCCATCTGGGTTCAGCTCACCTGTGACCTCCTATGCCATGGTGTAGCAGGAAAGGGGAAGGTGGAGAGATACACTGTGGCAGCTCCTGAGGCGTGTGGGAGGCCAGGCTATCATGGTTAAGATCTCTCCGCTCGCTCGCCAGAACACTGACCTCGGAGCAGCAGACTGTGGTAGTGCGGCTATGCCTCTGGGGGTCAAAGGCGCTGCTCAGAGGGGTGGGGAAGGGTGGGGACAAGGAAAGAGCGGGAGCCTCTGGAACATGCTTCCTGGGGTTTGCCATCAGGATGTACACCCTGGTCTGAAATCAGAGCTAGATTGTTAATCTGTCAGCCTCGATGGCACATATCAATTTATCTTAATTTCTGCAAATATGCTTGTGCTTTGCAGTGCGGTCTCTTTCCTGTCACTAAGAACAAGGACCTCTGCGAGATTCACCAGAGCAAACCCTGTCCTTAGTGGCTGACAGTTGTGGCTGCAACGTAGCACCTGCACTTCTGGGGGAGCTGCTGTGGGTGCAGGGGCTCCTGGGCTCCCCTCAGGCCCCACCCAGCAGGGCTGCCCCAGGGGCCAGGACGCCACACACTGGCAGATGGGCTACTGCTGGCGCTGGGAGCTTGCGCTGTAAAGGCAGGAGACAGACAGCCGGGGAGCAGCCTCCCCTCCAGACCAGGAGCCTCCTCATGACACCATCTCATTTCGCATTAAGAGCGACAGACACAACCGGTGGAAGGGAAACGCGAGCCAGCCCCCTTCCTTTTCCCAAGGGAGAGACTCCCAATATGGCTTCATGACCAAGTCTTTTGTAAATGAACTGTGGAGAAAAATGCCATTTGTTCTGCCATCATTGCCTGATGAGCAGCAGGAGATGGGTTTGGAGGCACGGAATGAAATCATTCTGGACTTAGGGGTTCCTCTGTGAGCAGCTTTTCTGTTCCCGGCTCTCTCTAGAGGAGTTACAGAATTTGCCCAAGGAGCCGGCAGTGGTGCCCAAGGAGCCAGCGACACAGCAGCTCTGTGCACACGCCCAACAAGTGTGTGCCTTCCTGCGGCAGGCAGTCTTCCAGCTCCACACTGCCACAAGATTGAAGCTTATATCCTCACACAAACCCACAACCTAATCTGGAAATAAAGCCGAAAGAATGCCTCCTAAATCCCTGTTTCATGGACAGATGGGGGAACTGTGGAGCTAAAGCCCTTCAGATTCCCTGGGGAGGAGTTCACTGTACCCGAGGAATATGTTAGCCAGAAAACTAGGCTGCATGGGCTGGGGATGTTAAATAAGTTAACGATGTGCCTCTGCTCACCAAACCTGCACCCCAGCAGACAGCTCTCTTCAGTCACTACTCTCCCGATAAGCTTGGACGCCCCGTCAGAATTCATATCCTTGCAGCACAGAAAGGCTCCGAGCAGTGGACCAGTGTTGCCTGGGAGAGGGCCCCACGTACTGTTTCCGACCTACACTGTTGCTGAGCCACTCACCAAGGGACTGCAGAATGTCCCCGGAGGCTGGGAACAGCCGCAGAGAGAAGCAAAGCTGAGAAGAAAGGGTCAGTGACGGCAGCCAGGTTCTCAGGCTTGCTGTCCCCTCAGCCGCTTTTCTCTGATGTTCCTACAGAGGCCTGTAAAACAGCAGGGGACAGCTTTGGGCTTTAGAGCAGGCAGGCAGGGCTGCAGTACTGCTGTGTGTTCAGAGCCTTACGTACTTTCCTGTGCAATGGGTGTAACAGCAAGCCCCGGCAGGCTGCTGTAAGGACTGAACCGGCCAGCGGGGGGCGGGCAAGCTCGACCCACTGTCCCCTCAGTCCAGAGCAGGTGCCACAGCCTACAGCTGGCCTCTGATCTGCCTGGCTGGCGCTTGTGCTGTTGCACCTGTTCATTGGGTGTTAACTCTCAGTATTAGCTTTAGTCTTATTTGGGTGGCTGGTCTCCCCACAAAAGCCAGCTTCCCAGATCTGAAGTTAAAACAGATGCAGACTGCTTTTCAAACCAAAATAATGTTTCAGCAGAATTCCTGGTGGTTGCTTTTGTTGCTAATCAAGAATTTATGTCTCTCAGTTCTGAACTGCTCATCCAGTATTGTTGATAATAATACAAGTACTGCTAACTTTAGGGTATTTTTTGAAAAGCGCCTAACATAGTCTCATTGATCCTTCGTGGCAATCCTGTGAGGGCTAAATTATCACAAAACCTATTCGATGGCGGCAGAAACTGCAGCTCAGTGTGGTGAGGATTCCTTGTCCAGGATACAGCTGGCGGAAAGAGACAGAGCTGGGACAGAGTCTTCCTCAGCACGCCGAGCACAGGCCTTGCGTGGACTCAGAGAAGACTGGCTATATGTTCAGGAAGTAAGCATAGTGACGGTGTTGGCCCCTCCTCATGGGCTGGCGGTGGGCCGCAGCTGGGCCCTGGGCATGCGGGAAGCTGGCTGTGGTGGCCACACAGCCCAAGGTGATTCCTCACAGGGGCTGAATGTGTGGAATTCTACAAAGAGGAGATTGTGGACTCAAGTTTGGGGGTTAACTAGTTAATGGCTTACTTCTTTACCACAACTCTCAGAAAGCATCTATATAGCTTATGCCCTGATCAGATAGGTCAGGGTAAATGTTACTCACTGAGTCTTTAACAGCGTCTACCAATTACTAGTTGCTGGCCCTGTTCCCAGTGCTAAATACTTCCTAGATAACATCTCATTTGATCTTCATGTTAGTTACTTAAGGTAGGTAATACTGTTATTCCTTTACTTCAGGTGAGGAAAGGCAGCTTGGAAGCCAACTCAACTTGCCCGAGTCAGACAGCTATTGAGAGGGGCTGGGGCTTGAACCCAGGCCTCTCTGACCCTACCACTGCAGCTTTCATCCACTGGGGTCTCTGTCAGACTCCTGCAGGGGGATGTCAAGGGGCACCAGAAAGGCCAACGGGAATCTGAGACTGCACAGAGCTTTCCCCAGCACCTTGTCTGCCCTCCTGGCTCCTCTCCTCATGACGGTGGTGCTGAGCACCTCTCTCACGGACACCCACCTTGACTGGAAGTGAGGCCGCTGCTATTCCAGCATTGTCAGAAGACAGGCAAAGCTCTTGCTGGTAAGAGGTATGGCCAAGGCTCCTGGCAACCTTAGGGTGCCCTCCATGATGCCACCACCTTTACCACACACACACACACACACACACACACACACGCACACGCACACACACACGCACACACACGCACATGCACACAAACACACAGGGCCTGCTGGTCCCTGACTTCTTCCCCCAGGGAGCGACAGGCTACAGAACCCAAATGCCTCGAGGCTTCCCAGGCTCAGATGCTAAGCAGGCAGCTGGCCAGCTCCAGCCCAAGGTGGCGGGGCCAGGAGAAGGAGACCCCTGAGCTCACTCACCTTGAAGGAGATTTCATACTGCTCTCCGCCCCAGATCTCCAAGCCAGGGTCGTACCCACCCAGCTCCCAGAACCACTTCCGGTCCACGGCGAACAGCCCGCCAGCCATCACGGGGGACCTGTCAGAGAGGAGCAGGGCGTGAGGACACAGACACGCGCCGACACTGTTGCTCCATGCTGCCCCACGCAATCAGCTGAGCTGTACGTGGGCTTCGAGACTGAGCTTTCCTCCCTCCTGCCCACTGCTTCTCTTCCTCGGTGCTGTGTTCTAACCAAATGGACCTGAAGTTTGTCCACCCAATCAACACCTGGCAGTCCTTGTGACCTGACACCACAGCAGCACTTTTCTCCCCTGGGCTTGTGTGTGGTATCCTCCCTAGTGACATGGCCCAAATCCGGTGTCTGCAGGCTTCTTATAACGACAAGCGAGGCCCTGGCCAGGCCTCTGGGGATGGAGCCTTCGGAATCTGGGCTTTTCCACACACTGCTCGGATGATCCATGTGTGGTACCCCAGTGCAGATCCTCGTTCTGACGTGGCGTTTAGAGAAGCAGCCACCACCTCTGTGCTGTCAGTGAGACAGGGAGGCACAGTGACCTCCGTCCTTCATCTCTTGCTGGTTCACTCACTCTGAGTGGCTCTGTGAAGCAGGTGTTGGGGTCACGGCCCTTCAGGGGATGCCCTGTAGTGCGACAGCCACCTCTGCGCAGAGGACCCAGAAGGTTAGGTGGAGTGTAGCCAGGGCCTCTGGGGGGACATACAGGGTGCTATAGGAACGTGAAGGGAGTGCTATGCTCCCAGCTGTTGGGGGTGAGGAGTGAGGCAAGGCGGGGTGGGGGCCGGGCAAGGAGCTCAGAGGAAACAGCATTCCAGGGCAAGGGAAGGCACCCAAGGGGGGAAAGAGCAGCCAGGCACAAAGATGACAAACTGAGGGGACTCATGGGGACAGGAAGTCAGCACGGGCAGGCAAGGTGCCAGGAGATGTCGTACTGCTATCTCCTGGAGCCCCCACGTGCTTACACAGGACCAGGCCCCAGCAGGACCAGAGAAGGGCCTGCTGTGTACAGACTTATGAACGGCCCGATCCGGCTCCGCTGGAAAATGCTGAGCCAGATCCTCCAGCTGCAGCCCCACACTGGCAGGTTCATGGTAAGTATGTCAATGCCAAAGATGCCCCTTAAGCCACAGGCCAGCCACCCTCCTGGCAGAGGGGTCCTCAGAGCACAGGAGAGGCCTCCAGGGAAAGGGGATCCTTGACTATTTAGAGGGCTGGCAGACGGCAGGTGCTACACTGAACTCCTCACCCTGACCATGTGAGGCGGGGCTCACTGTCATCACCACCAGGTTGCAAGTAGGAAGCTGGCGCCTTGCTCCAGGGCCCCTGCAGCCAGCATGATGGCTGAATATGTCCTCCAAGCCACAGTCCACTCCCAGTCCTCACCACCACGGTGCCTGGCCTTGCCCCAGGAAGGAACAATGGAAGACAGGAGATCAGAAACTGGGCGTCTCCACGCCAATCTGCTGTCCCCACCTGCTGTGTCACTGAGGAGTATCTAACCACGGGCCCTGTGCTGCCACTGGTCACAATGATGCACCCGAGATGGCACTGGATGTAAAATACCTGTGCCAGCCATAATACTTGGCATGTAGACAGAGTCTGAAAGATCGCATGTGTAATTGTAGCATATATAGCTGGTTAAATTACACTTAGATATGTTTGTTTAAATGAAACACATTATGAAAATGAAAATGAATGCTTCCTTTTATTTATTTTGGGCACTGGAGATTGAACTCAGCCTTGGGGGCACGGGTAATACCACTGAGCTATACCCCAAACTCTTCTCTTTGCCTTCCTTGTAGAGTAGCTATTAGGAGACTTAAAATCACACGCGTGGCCTTGAGTTCTGTTGTTCAGTGGGGTTCAATCGAGTCTGAGTCCTGTCTAGGGAAGGGGGAGCTACACTTTCTACTTCACAGGCCAGTATCCTGTAGGTTCCGGTAGTGCAAGACAATAGGTGTCATGTGTATTCTGTCTTCTGAGGACTGTGGCGTTTCAGGTTTTCTGGCTGGAGGAAGCTGTAGGCTTGGACAAGCAGAGACTGCTTTGGCTTGGGACATCAGACCCATGACTGTGCAGGAAGACTGGCCTGGCCTGGAGCCTCAGCAGGGCCAGGGAGCACGGGAAGGCAGGAGGTTAGCCTCAGGGCCTTCCAAAGCTGCGGCTTTGCTCCCAGAGAAGGTCTCCCCTTCCAGTGTGTTCCGCTTCCTGCAGTGCTCAATAATGCTAATGACAGTAACAGCACCACCAAAGTGCACCTTCTGTGTCCCTTGCACTGTGCCCACATTCTTTTCAGCTCTCACAAAGTTCCATTGCTACTTGCCCTCTTTTTGAGTGGATGAATTTGAAATTCAGAAATGCTACAAAATCTGTGTGGGAGCACATAGTTAGTAGGTGGAGGAGCTACAGTTCAACCTGGGGTCTGCGCCAAAACCTGTCTTTCAAACACGTGGCGGGCAGTGTTGCAGACTCTACAGTTCAGTTCCACTCTGAACTGTAGAGTCTGCAACAGTCAAAACGGGGAACGGCACCGATCCCCAAGGACCCTGCTGTAAGGCTCATGCCCAGTGATGTTGGCTGAAATTGCTTTGCCACCTCAGGCCAAATGTTAGTTCCTCCTTCGGTTTGTCTTATTTTCCAACAATTCAGGTCAAGTGAGGATTGACTCTGAGACAGACGGAGGCAGGGGCTGACTACACGATGTGGTCTTGGCTAACACCCTTCTCCAGACTGGCAAGCAGTGAGTGGTCAGGCTTCGGGAGGCCAGGGGGAGACTGCACACATCTGACCTGCTGAAGGAACACACGGAACCTGCTCCGTGGTGCCCATCACCTGGCCACCCACCATTTCCACAAAGAGGCCCAGCCTTTCCCCCTTGAGCACCCATATCATGGGCAGTTCCCATAGGAACCCTGGGCATGGGTAGAAGGCTGAGTCAGAATAGCTTTTTTCAGTTGGAAGGGAAGGCACAGAGAACTTGGGGTTCACTTGGGGCTCAGCTGTGGCAAGGCAAGGGTGGCGCTGCAAAGACGTCCATGTCCTGGTCCCTGGGACCTAGGCACAGGTGATTTCATACAGCAGAATAGACTCTGCACATATGGTTCAGGTTTTGAAACCTGAGATGAAAGGGTCAGGAAGCCCCTTAGAGTCACACGATTGGAACCATCACAAGGGCTTATGACCAGAGCAAGAGGCAGGAGAGCTGGAAAAAGAGGGGACAAGATGATGCAAGCAGATGTTTGAGCAAGAGGGGAAGGAAGAGAGGGACACTGAGAGAGATGTATGGATATGTGCTTCTGGCTTTGAGGGTCGGGGAGAAGCTGAGGACTACCGCATCTCCCCGGGGAAAACGGGGAGTGGGTTCTCCCTGAGAGTAGTCAACAGGAGCACAGCCCAGCCGGCACCATGACTTTAGCCCAGCAAGCTCATCCTAGGCTTCTGACGGTCAGAACTTCAAGGGTGGTTGTAAACTATTGGATTTACAGTAAGCACAGCAGCTATAGGGACAAATATGCCCAGAGAGCCTGGCCTGGAGCTTTGTATCCATAGGTGTTTTTGCCCTCTCTGGAAAGAGACATAGGAGTGCTTCCATAGCAGCTGTAGGTATGGGGATCTACTGCTGAGGGACAGCAGGAATCCAGAGAGGGGCTGCTGTCTACTCGGGGGCACCCAGGGCAAGTCCCCCCTTCCTGGGGCCTCAGTCCTCCATCCACAAGGGGTTGCTGAGTCCTTCACGCTAGGTCCCCTCCATCTGTTATATTCTAAGGTGCTGTGAGTCCAGTCCATGCCCCCTACACTTCTACTGTGGGGACCCTTCCTCAACACCTACACCGGGGAACAGAACGATGGGGGAGCAGGGACACAGCCCTGCACTCACACCTGCCCTCCACTTGCCAGCTGTGCGCTCTGAGTAAGTTACTCAGCCTCCTGCAGCTCCGGTGTCCCTGTCTGCAAACTACGGACAGCATTCTCGCTGCCAGAGGCTGTTTGTGTTAAACAGGACCAGGGCACAATGTGTTCTGCAATGTGCCTGTCACGGAGGATGAGGAAGACCCCAGGCTTGGAAAGGAAAGAGTATGAGTGACTGACCACTCCCCTTCCTGGGGTCCATGGCAACCTTCACAGGGGTGCCAGCATGGAGGGGCCAGCTTGGTAGCCCAGGAGCCGAGGCTGTGACAGGCACAAAGGGAGACAGTTCTGGTTGGGGGCTCTGACACCCGGTATTGAAGGAGGCCAGGAATCTAGACCCTCTGCCAAGGGCTCCTAGGGGAAGTTGACGCTGAGTGATTCTGAATGCTGTGTGTGCTGGAAAAGGGTCATGGCCAGATCCTGGCCATGTGCCTGGGCCACGCATACTTACTCAAAGGGGTCACTGGGGTCAGCTTTCTGCAGTTCCGGGGGGATCGGGATCCGCTTGTAGTACATCTCCCAGTCAAAAGCACCCCGCATGGCGTCCCCTGCCTGTGTCTCGTACCGGAAGTCGTCGTGGTCAATCACATCGATCATCGGACACACGATAGTCTTGCGGTTCCGGGCGATGCGGTCTGAAGCAGCCAGGAGATACCCATTAGTTGACGCAGGAAACACAGTGTCCAGGCTCAAGCTGTAGCTACTCCTATTTGTGTGACACTTGAGTCTGAGAGTCCCCAAGGAGGAAGGGCAAGTGCAGGCTTGGAGCACAAGGGACCGGGAAACTCATCTCAGACTTGCCTCTCACCACAGTGCCCTGAGGCAGCTCTCCTGATAATGTCACCACACCCCAGTGTCCTCTGTGAAATGGGGTGCGGGGCTCAGCCTCAGGGGTCATGTGGATGGATCTAGCAGTGTACCCCAGATGCCTGCTAACAGGAGGAGATGGATTTCCGCCCACAGGACCACCCTCCTCTGGTCTTGCCTGCCTTCCTGGGATTCCAAGTCCTGGTCTTGACTCACAGCCTGAAGCAGCCCAGAATCTGCCCCTCCCCGGGCAGTCTGCCCTCCCAGCAGTGGGCACCTCTGGCTGTGGGCAGTCGGTAAATGGCCCTCCTCAAGAGTTCAGCTCAGGTGTTCAGTGAGAACTGCAGAAGAGAATGGATGTCCCCCAAACCTGGAGACACACAGGCAGAGTCTGGTGGACCTCCTCCTTGCCGGAATGCTCCCGACTAAGTGGACCAGGACAGCAACGAAGGCCTTGACTTAAGTAGCCTCATGGTCCCCTTGAGGCCCGGCAGAAAGGAGTGGTTCTCTATGATTCACTCCGTGCCCTGCCTGCAAACACACTCTACCTCTGCTCTACTGGGCCTTCAGAGCTCCTCTCTCCAGGGAGCCCTGTCTGAGGTCAAGGGGTCTGGCCAGCTCCGGAGCAGTGGGACTGCCGTAGGGGCGAATGTGGTGTCTCTCTCTGGGCCAGGAGTTAAGTTCAACTTTTTTTTTCTTTTTTGTGGAACCAGGGATTGAGCTCAGGCCCTTGTGCTTGCCAGGCAGGGGCTTATTCTACTGAGCCATCTCTCGGCCCCTAAGTTCAAAATTTGCAGCAGGGAGTTATGTAGGGCCAGAGCAGACCAGTAGCTACCAGGACTCAGGTTTCACCAAGCAGGAACATATTTTCCTTCTCTGAGAGAAAGCAGTATTACTGCCTTTTTCTAGAGTGAAGACACAACTCATCAGTGAGTGGGTCATGAAAGGAGGTAGGGTGTGTGTGTGTGTGTGTGTGTGTGTGTGTGGGTGTGAGATCAACCTAAACAAGAGTTTGGATTTGAGGCTGCCTTCCTGATGAGGGGTACATTGACAGAGGAAGTGACGTCAGGAGATGTTTTTCATTCCTATGCAGCATTTGTGTATGAATGTGTGCATTTGTGTATTCACATGAGATGTCCCCTGTATTTCTAGCTATAATATGCAGTTTTAAAACATTGAGAAGTGTTGTTTTTGGCAGCCTACCCCCAAGCATCCATGCACGGCCTGGGGCCACCAGAGCCAGCTGGACCTGAAGAGTGTCTGGAATCCCCACACCGGCTCTACCCAGGGCTACTGGTCGCTTCCTGGGGCTTTCCCGTAGACAGGCTTGCTGAGGAGTCGTTATGTATTTCTACAGTACTGGGGACTGAACTCAGGGTCTTTGCACTAAGCTACACTCTGCCTCTTTGTATATTAATTCTGAGACAGGGTCCTCGCTAAGTCACTAAACTGCCCATGCTGAGCTTGAAATTGTCACCCTCCTGTCTCAGTCTCCCAGAGTTTGGGGATTGCAGGCATGTGCCACCTCGTCAGGCTTCATGGAGGACTGAAAGACGTAGTGAAAGGCACCCATCTGAATGACCCCTGACCTGCCTGGAGGCTGAGCTAAGACACGGTGCCCTGCTGGCTGCTGGCCCACTAGGGAGACCTGAGGTCAGGAAGCACAAGAAGGCGGCATTTCATGGTGCTGTGTGTGTCCTGGAAGCAGAACACCCAGGCTCAAGTCATGGTTTGCATCTGTGAGCAGTGTAACCTTGGGTGAGGCAATCTGCTACCTCTGACTCTCAGTTTCTGTGGTGATTAAGCTTGCTGTGTCAATAGGATTGGACTGGAGCATATTCCAGGTGTGTCTGGCTGGGTCACGGTGCTGTGACCTCGGGAACCTTACCTGATTTGGCTCTCCTTCCTCCCTGCACCATGAACCAAGCACCTGTGCTTCGCCTTACCCTTGGGGCCAGCGGACTATGAACAGAGTCCCCTGAAACCATGAGCAAGGGAAGCCTCTCCTCTAAATTATGGGTGGCAGGCATTGGGTCTGAGCAACAGGACAGCTGACACATCGTGTCCTTGCTGACACTTGGAGGGTGGCATGGCCTTTCTCACGGGTCTCTGTGAAGACCAGATGCTGAGCCGGGACGCCTCGTGCAGCCCTGGCCCGGGGCATGGGAAGCAGCTCGGAAGCACGAGCTGGAAAATAGCATTGCCCTCATTCTCTTTGTGCCTCAGTCTTCTCATTTGCAAAATGTGGATGCAAATGCCCCGCCTGCCTGCTTTACTGTGTGACGGTTGGATTAAAATGTGGACAGGGCCCAGTGGAGCCATGCAGTGGTGGTGATGATGGTGGCAATCGTGATGGAAACGACATCAGCCGCGGGTCTCCCGGTGCGTGAGAATCTTTCTCAGGCTCAGAAATGTCGAGTCTCTGAAGAGGGCAGAATGAACCATGCCTGTAGGTGTTAATGGTTTCACAGACAAAAACCATTCTGTGCTCCGTCAGCTACGGATATTAGAGGGAGAGACCTTTAAGTCTACACCACAGGCTCACGTTTCTAGTGGAAAAAGGAAAAGAAAGGAAAAGGGCGGGCGCTTCTGCCACGTGTGTCCAGATCATGAAAGTTGCCCTCCTGCGTTTCCATAGGAACAGAGCTAAGGGCCGCTCGAGTGCCGGTTCAGCCCATGCATACTGCCTCATCCCCTCAGCGGTCACTGGGTGACCCCACCAGTGGGCTGTCCCCTCAGCACTGTCAATTAGGCGGCTTATGGTAAGGCTCCTTCCCTCTGTCTCCCCCTTCTCTCCCTCCTCCTCCCTCTCTCACCTTCTCCCCATCTCTCCCTCCCCCCTCTCTCCCCTCCCTGTCCGCGACCCCAGTGATGAGAAGCAGCTGCGGACAACCTCTTGGTTTAATTAAATAAACACTTCACCAAAAATACTGAGTGTATCTTTCCCCCAGTCCACTGATGACCCTGGAACACAGGTGTCTAAAGTCCACAATGTGGTAACAGAGCGCCCTAGGTCTGCTGGGCGTGGGCTTGGCTGCTGCCCGCCCTCCCTCATGGTGGCATTAGTTAGCTGGTGCTCCTCAACACGCGGCCCTAGAACCACAGCACTGGCTGCTCGGGAGCTGGTGAGCTACTTGTCTCTCAGACTGCACTAGTGGGGTCCCCAGGTGGGGGTGGGGTGCGGAGCCAGGGCCTAACAAGTCCCCCAGGTGCTTCTGCTTCACGCTCAACTGAGCACTCCACTCTGTCCTCGTTGTCCCCCCTTGGCCTTCATGACACGCCTTGGGAGTTCCCTTTTCTCTCCAGGTTGTCAACTCCTTCCCCGCCCACCCTGGCTGGCCTTGGGCTGGGGCCCAGTCTCTGCAGATGGCCCCTGTCCACGTCCACCTGCCTGCACAGCCTACTGCTTCCTCAGAGAAGGCGATGGGGTTGGCTCTGGGGCCCTGCTGGCCTTTGTGGCCCCACCCCAGGCTCTGTCAGGAGCTCCTTCCAGAGGGGAGGTAGGGTGCAGCTCGAAAGGGCTCTTGGGCGCTCCCCACTGCCTCAGCCCACTTGGCCCACAGCCTTCTGCGGGATCCGGTCACCCCAGGCCGCCCTTCCCTGGCTTACCAAGCAAGGGGGGCAGCCAGTTGACGTTGGCCTCGCAGTGTGAGTCCAGGAACGTGACGACATCCCCAGTGGCTGCCGAGGCTCCCAGCATGCGAGTTCTTATCAGGCCCTCACGCTTCTTGGTTCGGAGAATCCTCACGCTGGGGAACAGTGCCATGTAATCTTCAAGCGGCTTCTTCAGGTGCTCTAGGGGTAAGATGGCAGAGGACAGGTGGGTCAAAACGGATGCCCAGTCATTGTCCTTTTGACTCACCCCTCCCCCCCCCCGTGTGTACCACACTTTACAGTTTGCACACAGCTTTGTGGTTCACTGCCTTAGTGGATTGTTCAGACAGGGATAGGGACAAGGAAAGGGTCATTATCTGTAGCCACGAGTGGGGAGGCTGAGGATAAGGGTCCACCAGTGATAGTGCCAGACCTGGAACACCAGGAGACGGCTGGTAGAAGGGCACGTGGCTCTGTGGCTCATGCCTGGCTGGGACCTGGTCTCTCATTTTCTCGTAAGACAACTTTGATTTTTCCTTGGGACTCTGTCCCTCCCAACTTGGAGAAGGCTGACCCCAGCCCTGGTTCCAAGGAGGAAAGGCATGTGGCAGGCCTAACCACCAGGCCAGGCCAATCCTCTGGCCCAGACCTTGGTGCAGGGCTGGCCACGTGCCCTGAGCTGGTCAAATAATGAGTCTTGGGAACATTTTTCAGCAGTACTGCAAAGACAGAGCTCTTTCTTTCTGCAGGGTCCTAGGTTGGCTGGCTGGCAGTCTGGAGTTACACTGGGACTGGGCAAAATAAGCTGATGAGAGGTGGTGGTGGGAATCTGCAGGAGCTGATGCCAGTATGTGAAAATAAGAGGCAAGAGACAGGGACAGGGACAGACATTTTTCTGGTGATGCGTCTCTTCCTAGATGCCCCTGCTCCTGAGGCACGCTGACTCCAAGTTTCTTACTGCATGTAAACATTTTCCTTTTTTGCCTGTTATATTGTGGGCTGGATTTGTGTCCTGTGCCTGGAAAACTTGTCTGGAATAAATATCACAGTTGCTTTTCACTAAAAGTCCCAGCATTAATGTTGGTGTCTTTTGATTTTAATCTGGGTTAAAGTCCTTCACGAAAACTCTCGAGAGGCTAAACAGTTCCCATTGCTTACGGCATGTGTAGTGGTCACTGAATGCCTTCTTCTCATGGCTAGGAGAAAGGCTGCATTCACTCATGACTTTTATTCAGCATTTTTTTTTAAATTCAGCATTTTACTGGAATTGCGACTTAGTGAAGTGGGTTTAAAAAAAATAAAAGGCATAAAGATTTGGTACAAAAAGGTAGTGTCTTTAGCTATTCATGACATGATCATTTACATAGAAAACCTCACAGATCTGCAAAGAAAGTAAAACAAACATATAAACTTAGCAAGGCTTGAGAACAGGCCAGTATTTAAAACCACTTGAATTTCTCTATACAGGCAAATAAAGAACAAAGGGACAGGCAATTAAAATGGTCAAAATGCCATTTAAAATGTTAATAAATGAAGTGCAAAATGTATCCTCTAACGTTTATAAAACATTGGGCCAGCCAGATAGCTCAGCAGATTAAAGCACCTGCTTAGGCAGACGCAGGGACCGGGGTTCAATCCCCAGCATGCTGTGCCAGCCCCATCCCTGGGGAGTGCCAAGACTGCCATTGAGACTGGGCATGGTGGCGTGTGCCTGTAATCCCAGAGCTTGGGAGACTGAAAACAGGAGAATCATTATGAGTCTGATCTATGTAGTGAGACCCTGCAGACCCTGTACTAAATACATAAAAAATAAAATAAAATTACAAAACATTGTTGAAAGAAGCAAGAGATCGATATACATGGAAAGAGAATCCTCGCTCATAGATAAGAGATTGTTAAGATGGAAATACGTCTCAGATTGACATATAGATTGAATTCTATCAAAATCTTGGCTGACTTCTTTGCAGAAAATGACAAGTGACAAACTGATCTTCAGATTTATATGACAAAGCAAGGGATGCAGAATAGCCAAGTGATCTTTTGGAAAAGGAGAAGGTGAAGGCTCACATTCGCTGATTTAAAAAACTTACAACCAAATGCTCCAGCAATCTAGATAGTGGGAAATGGGCATAATGACACACAGTATAAATCAATGTGACAGAACTGAGGATCCAAAATAAACATTCAGATGCATGATCGGTTGATTTTCCTAAGGCCATTTAGTGGGTGAGAGAAGTCTTCCCAAGGATGGTCCCTTTAGTGCTCACTTCGGCAGCACATATACTAAAATTGGAATGATACAGAGAAGATTAGCATGGCCCCTGTGCAAGGATAACAGGCGAATTTGTGAAGCATTCCATATTTTTCAAGATATCATGGCTGCATCTTGTCTTCTGAATAACTACTAGGAAACAACAATATGTAATGTATTAATTATTGTAACCATCCTACTAACCTTTTTTGAAACTGTTTCATTGCTATTTTTAAAATCTTTTTTCTCATTAAAATGAATTAAAAAAAAAGAATGGTACTCTTAGTATTATACTCCTACCTATAAAAGAATATAGTTGGACCCTTCCTCTTTATCTCATATACAATGAACTAAAATGGATAACGGACACAAAACTATACAACTTTCAGAAGAAAACTCAGGAGTAAATTGTTGTATCCTTAGATTAGATGATGGCTGCCTAGGTGTGACACCACAAACTCAAGCAAGAAAGAAAAAGTAAATTAGATATCATAAAAATTAAAACATAATTTACAAAAAGGCTGAGGATGTAGCTCAGGGTTTAATTCCCAGTACTACAAGAGGAGGAGGAGGAAGAAGGGGGGAAGGGAGAGGAGAAGAGAGGGAGGGGAGGAGGATTAGAGGAGGGAGAAAAGAAATATTTTATGCATCACAGGACACTATTGAAAAGATGAAAAGCAACTCATAGAAGGGGAGAGAATATTTGCAAATCAGGTATCTGATAAGGGACACTGGTATTCAGAAGACAGAATGAACTACTGCAACTTAATAATAAGAAGTAGGCTAAATACTTGGGAAATATTCTAATGTTCCTCAGAAAGTTAGACACAGAATTACCATACTTGACAAATTCCGTTCCAATGGACACATCCAAAAGGGCTGAAAGCAGGCATTCAAACATATAATTGCATGTAAATGTTCATAGAAATACTATCCATAATAATCAAAGGTGGAAATAACCCAAGTTCCCATTACTTGATGAATGGATAAATGGATGTGCTATATTTGTCAGTCACACAAAGGAAGACAGCACCAATATGTGCTACAATATAGATGAACCCAAGAAACATTATGTTTAATGAAAGAACGGTCAGACAATAAGTCCATTTAGATGAAATTACAGAGTGGGTAAATCCATAGAGGCAGAAAGTAAATTAGTGATGGACGGGGCTAGGATCAGGGAAATTGCAGTCTACTTAATGGGAATGGGGGGCATTTCAGAGCAATGAGTAGTTTTGGAACTAGATAGCTGTGATGTTTGTACATTTTGAATATGTGAAATACCCCTTACCTGTATGCTTTAAGATGGTTAGTTTTATGTTATGTGCATTTTTCCTCAATTTTAAAAATGGGCAAAAGACATGAGTAGAAGCCTCTCAAAGAAAATATACAGAGGCCAATGAGCATGAAAAGATGCTTGACCTCAGAAGTCATCACGGAAATGAAAACTGAAGCCAGAATTAGATGCTGCTCTACATGTACTAGGATTGCTGTCGTAAAAAAGACAGACAATAGTAAGTGTTGACAAGGATGTGGAGGAAGCAGAGCCCTCCCACACTGCTGGTAAGAATGAAAAATGGTGCAGCCACCCTGGAGGACATGACAGCAATTCCTCAAACAGCTAAACACAGATCTATGATGGAAACCAGCAGTTTAGCTCCTCGTTATATGCCCAAAGAAATAAAAACATATGTCCACACATGAAATAAACCAGCTGTACAAGCTTAAATGCTGAATGCTTTCTCTTATATGAGCAACTCAAAGTATAAGACAGCAAAATAAAAGGTAGGTAATAGGAAAAATGGAGATAGAGGTTTTACAAAAGTGAAGGGAACCAAGAGATGGAGAGAGAGGGAGGGAGAGGAGGAGAAAGGGATGCAGGAAGAATCGAGAGGCATCAGCCAGCTCCCTAAGAATAATATAATCATTAGGCACTGTAAACATATACGTGTAAAAATAAGAATTAAGACACTCATCAAAACTCATCTGCTAATGTTTACAGTGCTGTTATTTATAATAGTTCCAAATTAGAAATCGTCCAAATGTCCATCAGTTGGTGAATAAATAGATAAACGAAGTGTGCTCCATCCATGTCACTGAAATGCTATCAACGATACAAAAGAATTCTGCAATGCAATAGTATAGGTGAACCACAAAAATACTGTGCTAGGTTACAGAAGCCAGACATAGAAGACAAGATTTATAGTCTTCTATCTACATGAAATTTCTAGAAAGGCAAAACAGAAAGAGCAATGGCTGCATGGGGATGGGCTGGGAGCGAGACTGACTGTTAAGAGGCAGCAGAGAGCTGCTCTGGAGTGACAGGAAGCTTTGACACTGGAGAAGGCACGACATTTTATAGCTGCCTATTTATTTAAAAACACATTAAGCTGTAGACTGAAAACAAGATTTTTATGGTATGTAAATTATACTCCATTAAAACCACCAAATTCTAAAAAATCAATTGTATTTCTATACAGTAGTACAAATCAATTGGACAGCCCAATTCCAATAGTATTTACAGCGGCCTCATGTATCTACAAGCCAAAACAAGTGGAGAAAGAAATCGTGTTTGTAGAAGACTCAATATTGTGAAGTCATTTCTCTTCCAAAGTGATCTATAGATTCAAAGGAAACCCCCTCTCCCCCTCCCCCAAAAAAAATCACAGCAGAGGGGGCCGGGGAGATGGCTCAGTAGAATAAACGCTTCCCTGGCAAGCGGAAGGGTCTGAGTTCAATCCCCGGTTCTGAAAAAAAAAAAAAAAAAATCACAGCAGACTTGCTGAAATTAACAGCTTGGTTCTAAAATTGACACAGAAATGCAAAGGACCTAAAAGAGCCAAAACCACCTTGAAAAAGAACCAAGTCAAGGAACTCACACTACTTTCAAAACATATTAAAGACCTACAATAAGCAAAGCAGTGTGGTACTGGCAGCGCGTCAATGAAGAGGTGGACGCATGAGAGGTTAGAGGTAGATCCACGGATCCTGTAGTGCTGTCAGCTGATCTTCTGACAAAGGAACCGAGGCAATTCGATGAGAAAATAAGTTTTCGACACTGTGTGCAGGAAAACCGATGAATGCATTAAACAACATGAGCCTCGATCCCTACCTCATAGCCATACACAGAGAATGATTTGAAATGGGCCATAAGCTTAAGCATAAGAGCTATGTCTTCTCGAAACCACAGAAAGTATCTTGCTGAACTTGAAGTAGAAAATGTTTTCTTAGGACATAAAGTGTCCCAATCCATAAATAATTGTTAGGTTGGACTTAAGTTCAAATAAAGAACTTGGGGCCGGGGATATAGCTCAGTGGTGTAAGTGCCTGCCTGGCAAGTGCAAGGTCCTGAGTTCGATCCCTGGTAC
>NW_004524605.1:9977596-10016973 GCF_000260255.1 Octodon degus | reverse complement strand
AAGAATTTGCTCTGTAAAATATTGCTCATTAGAAAAAACTAGTAAGAAAATGATGAGCCTGACCACAGTCTGGGGCAAGTACAGCCTGGTACAGCCTCAGGAGAGTTTATCTGCAGTCAGTTTGAGAAGGTAGACTGGGCATGACAGGGTAGGCTGTAGGTGTCCCAGGGAAGAAGTGGCTGCCAGAAACCCAGAGAGAAGCTGGAGTTGGCGGCGTGGGGGATGCGCCAACCCTAGGAGGCTCACAAGGGGTCAGGGAAACAGAGCCTGCCTATCTCAGTTACTTTTCTCTTGTTGCAGGGACAAAATACCCGACTCTCAAAATTGAGGAATGAAAGGTTTATTTAGCTCAGTTTTTGGAGGCTTCAGTCCATACTTGGCTGGCTCCAAGACAAAGTGCCACCTTTCATGGCAGAGGAAAACAGCGAAATGCAAAGGGAGGGGTAGCAGCTTCAGCTTCTAGCAAGCCTCTCTCCCCTCCTCACACTGTAATACAGATGACCAGCCCCCAGGGCAGGTGTAGCACTCACACCCATAATCCTAGCTTTGGATCATGAATTAACCACAAGTTCTAGAAGCCACCCTGTGACTGCATGAGGATTTTGGGGGACACCTAGACACAAATCATAACACTGCCCTTTTTTACCCCCTCCTGTGACTGCCTGAGGGGTCCCCCACTAGCTGAAACCTGCAGGGAGTGCAGCTGGGTAGTCAGTGGGGCTTCTTGGTTTTCTTTCTTTCTTTCTTTTTCTTTTTTTTGAGACAAGGACTTGACATACAGTTTTGGCCAGCCTTGAACTTGTTATGTAGCACAGACTGGCCTTGAACTCACAGTGATCCTCTTGCCTCAGCGATACATTTATCTGAAAGGACGTAGGTCTAGAATCTACATCAAAGTCAATAATAAAAAGATAATCAACTGAAAAAATAGGCCAAAAACTGGAAAAATGTTTCATAAATGAATTGATAGATAAATGGCCCATAAACCTATAAAAAGAAGCTCAGATTATTTGTTATGAGGGAAATGCAAATGAGCACCACGAGAGACCACTTAGTGCACACGCACCAGAATGGCTAAAGCTAAACAGGAACAGCCAGCCGCCACTGACTCACACGGAAGAGAAGGGTCTCGGGATGCTGCTGATGGCTGGAGGACGTATGAAGTGGTACCGCGGCCTTGGGAAGCTGCCTGAGTGCTTTTCATGAACACAATCGTCCTCAGCAACTCCACTCCAAGAGAAGTCAAGAGTGATTAGTGCTATCTGCAACAGCCCCATCCAGAGGCCCCTAGATGCCCCTCAGGAGGCGAATGAATAAGCAAAACATGATACTGTTGCAGGATAGATGAAAAGGAGCAAGTTACATCCAACCACAAGACAGAATTTCAAAATTATGAAGAGGAACCACAGGAGCCACACACGCCAAAAAGAACAGAGTGCACACTTATGTTCACTTGAAGGTTGTCAACAGCCAAAGGCACCTGTGACAGAAAAATTAAGAAGTGTTTGCCTCTGCTGAGTGAGGACTTGGGAGGGAAGTGCTGGGTGAGCAGATGGCCCCCATCCTGACGGGGTGCTGGCTTCCAGAGGCACACATTTGTGCAACCTTATGGAGTGGTCTTCTCAAGATCTCTGCGTTTTTTTCACTGCTAGTAACTTTTAGCTCAGTTTAAGAAAACAGTGGTGTGCACACTCGGCCTGTGAGCCAGGAGAGCTGGGTTGGGAGCCATCTCCAGCACAGTGGGCTGTTGCTTGTCGCCTCTGGGTCTCGGTGTTTGCCGTCTCTGAATTGGGCTTTTGGACCAGATGGTCTTTGAGGGCCCTGGGACTGGGTCTTGCTGGAGCCCATGAAGAATGGCTGGGCTCAGTTCTGCCAGCCTTGGGGGCAGTAACTCCCCGCAACCTGAGGCCCAAACACTGCTCTGATTTGATTCAAGCAGGGAGGGGTTCAAGCTGGGAGGGTCTCGTGACTCAGCAGGTCCCTCCAAGATCACCTGGCAAGCGGCTTGCAGGGATGTGTGCCTGCTGCGGCCCGGAGCCTGTGCTTTGGTAGGTCCAGAGTAGCATGTGGCCTCTCGTCTCTATTTGACCCATGAACGACCCAGATCTCAGCCAGGCCTACAAACCATTGGACTGCTCTTTGGAAGATGGAAAACAGCAGCCCAGAGGAGGGGAGTGCCCTCCTGTAGTGCAGTTAGTGCTGGTTTCAAGTTAGGGTCTCCCTTCTGCTTGCTCTCAGACGCCCAGAACCCTGTGCTTTCTAGCCTCTTACAAAAGTGAATTGCTCTAAGCAGCTCCACACCTTTCATCTCCCTGGGTTCATAAAATGCAATTCTGCATTAGAATTCTCACCACTGGATGGACAGATGAGAGAACCATTGCTCAGAGAAGCTTGCCAGAGGCCATGTGGACAGCAAGCGTGACGCTTCCCCCTCTGGCTACATCCTCCAGACCTCTGGCAGTCACATACATAGCCCTGATCTTGGCCGCATCCACCAACTTTCTTATAATCTCCTTAGTTTTTAAAAGACTCAGTTATCTGAAATCATTTTTTATTACATTATCTTAAAAGGGAAATCAAAATACCCTATGTGGAAAATTGGTATCATTCATAATGAAGAGATAATAAAGAAAAACCACTAACTCAGAGATAGATTAATAGTGGTGGGTCTTGGCCCATGCTTCCTGCTCCCCACGACAGTGAGCTGGAGGTCACACTCTCCATCAAGTGAGGGGAGCCAGCAGGCACTCCAGGGAAGGCAATCACAACAGGGGCTGCGAGGGGGGCACGTTCCCTCCAGTGGTCTCATGCTGTCTCTGAACCACCTGAGGGCATCTTAGATACCACTTAAAATCACTCTGGTCCTGGACACGCTGGGAGACACTGTGCGGACCACGCTGATTCACCGCTCTGGAAATGTGAGATGGGCTGTTTTGTACTGTAGTGCCTGGCCCCTTGGAGGCCGGAGCAGTTAAAATATATATGGAGAGAAGGTTATCCTCACATACCCAACGAGATGCTAGGAGGCAAGGGCACGAACCAGCTCTCCTCTCACTCACAGAGATGGATGTGGCTTTCTTGTATTTCTTCTCGCCAGAACAGCGGCTCTGTCGAAAGCCAGAATCAATTTGCCCTAATTGAGGGACTAAATCTTCCCCGAAGAGACTTTCTCGGGCAATGAGACAAGTCAGCAAGCGGCATGAATACACTCCAGATATGTTGCCATTGGTGTAGGGACCCTTATTTTTTATTCATAGTCATTGTCTGTGGCAGCCACTGTTTGTTGGCTGAGTTCAACCAGTATGTCGTTAAAACGAGGAGCCACACGCTGCTTCTCCCAGCTGAGGAGAAATATCCTGTCTGGCTGGGATCAGCGAGAGCCCACATGGGCTCAGCCCTATCGCTAAATCTCCCTGGTGCAGATGGCTAAGTCATTATGCATTGACCAATTAAGGCCTTTTGACAGCTTGTGGTTAAGGCTGGAGCAATAATTTAGGGCACCTTCGCGCCTCCTGTCCTTGTTAGGTGTGCATAGAACTGCGGCCGTGGGCTCATCTTACCACAGCCTGGTTGATGAGAAAAATCACACAAGGTCACAGCACCTGAGAAAGGGCTAAAGGTGAGGATGGTTACAATGATGTCAAGGTTGGGAAACAAAGACGCAGCCTACCACATACACAGCGGGCCTTCCTGCTGCACCTACCCTATCTGTGCCCTAGGTCAGGCAGTGTCCTCACTCCACTGGGAGAGGAGCCAGAGAAGCGAGATGTCTTCGGTGAAATCACATGGTGAGTCCATGACACAGCGGGCTGACATCACAGTTCCAAGGCAGCATTCGCTTAGATCCACAAGCCCTGGGGCAGGGCTGGCCCACTGGCTTTCCTGAAGAGCTATCCCTCACTGACAGGTTCGTATGGGAATCAAAGTTTGTATTAAGAAAGATTCAGCGGCTCTATCCTGGTTCCACATGAAAGAAAGAGCCAGGACCAGGAGATGTGTTCTCTGATGTGGCAGGGTGCTGGTGCCTAATGTCACATCCTCATCATCCCTATTGCAGAGGCTTCCCTGAATTAAAACAAATATAAAATTGCTTCTGTCCATATTATCCCTAATTTGATAAGCCAGAGCCATCTGGCAAGGACTGAGGCATCTGAAGGTTTTGAGGCTCTGTTCTCACGGGTTTAAGCTGCGGTTAGATGAGCACTTTCCAGAGAGCGTGAGGCAGAGCCTGCGGCACTGCGCTGGCACCCACCCCGGCACCTTTTCGCTGGCTGCCCCCTTCTCCCTGTTCCACTCTCCTGCCGAACTCTCCTTCCAAATGACCTCGTCATGCTCAGATTCCACGTGGCAGCTCTGACTTCAGAGGCCACCAGCAGAGTGCATTGAGTCTAGAAAGCCTGGGGATGGCTCCAGCCCAGCACCGTGCAGTTCTCTGGCATCTCGTTTCTAGAAGTAACAGCGAACGAATGCTGGATTACCACCAACGTGTATCCCTAACCCAGGAATTTTACACTGGCTCCTTTCATCTCTACGGATATCCTCACAAGGCAGGCTGCTGGCTCCCCATGATCCAAGGAGGTGGGCACTACGGCTCAATAGGCGCAGCTCTTCCTCTTCTCCCAAGAACAAGGGAGTTAGCTCCACGCTGAGCACCGGCGTCTCCTCAGGTGGCTGAGGATGGAATGAGGACAGGAGCTCAGGGCCGCTTTCCCTGCCATACTGAACTGTCTGTCTGTCTCCACTCCTTTGTCTCTGTAGGGCTCTTAGGACAACAGGATGGGTCACTGGTGGCATACTATGGGAGGAGGAGTTGCACCCAGAAAACTCAATGTGGGTTCAACTGTGTTGCTTACGCATATATGCTGAGGCCCGAACTCCTGGTACCTGTGGATGTAAGCTTATTTGGAAACAGGGTCTCTGAGGATGCACGTGGGAATGGGGAGGCCATGAACCCACAGGCTGGTGGGCTTTAAAGAAGAGAGGAATTTGGTCGCAGAGGAGATCACCGTGTGATGACCTCGGGGGCAGACACGGAGCGACGCATGCACAGCCCACAGAATGCCAAGGATGCCAGTAACAGCACAGCTGGGTGGAGGGAAGGAAAGATCCTCCTAGTCTTCGTGGAGAGCACAGCATTGCAATTGTGGCATTGTCGCCAGCTGCCCCATTTGTGGCTCTTTGTTGGAGCAGACCCAGGAAACTGGTACAAGGGGAGAGATTTTCACACACCAGTACTGCAGCAGGGACAGGTCAGGGATGAGTCCTGGGGCCCAGAGGCACTGTTCCTCATTCCAGCATTGTAGCCCACGGCCAACTGCGGGGGTCAGGGTTCTGTCCTCATCAGTCTAGCCTGAGTGTAGCAAGTTCAGGTGTCTCTACAAAGCTGCATGTTGTCACTCTTCTGCTGTTTAAATCCCTCCAGTGGCTTCCTGTGGCTCCAGGAAGAGGCCCTGATACTTTGTCAGGGATTAAAAAAATAAAAGCTGTGCACTGCCAGCCTGTGGCCCTCCCCTCCCTGCACCCACCAGGCCTCAGGTCTCTGTCATCACCTGGTTCCCGCTTCTCCCCCAAGTCCCTGCTTTAATTACTGCTCAACACTCTGCATGCATTGCAAAGCCTTCTTTGCCTCCCGCATCGCAGCAGGTGCCTGTGTCAGCCTGCTGCAGGGCCCTGGACTCGTCTTCCAAGCCACTCAGCTTGAATCTCCAAAACATCCTTGCAATGCCTCCCTCTGTCTTGGGCACTCAACGCCTGGCTCCACAAGGCACATACTGGGAATGCTCTGCTCACCAGGGATTCTCTCAGGCCTAGAGCTGAGCTGGAGGTTGTTGTGAAGGCTGCTCCATGCTTCGTCTGATTTCACACCAATCCTGTGAGGTCATGCTTCATCACCTACACTTCCAGGTGAGGCAAGTCGAGTCGAGCAAACGTTTCTGTCTGTGTTTACATCGCCAGCGAGCCACTTGCCGAAGATGAGACTCAGAATGAGTTTGGGTCTTCAAAAGTCTTTACTGCTGTGAGCAATCAAATTAAGTCCCAAGTGGAACGTATCAGAGTTTCAACCTCAGATGGCGCCAAGCTTTGCAGAGACACCAGCTGCGGAGCATCAAAAATGTAGGCGCCTGTATGTCTCATGCTCTGGGAGCCCCCAGAACACCTGGGAGAGAGCTGCAGGGCCAGTGCCCTGCGGGTAGAGCAGACGACAGAGGCCGCAGCAGGGCCGGGCCTCGGTGCCCTGGGGTTGCTGGCACCTGCAGGTGCTCTGGGTCCTGTTGTGTCTCTGCTCTGTGGGGCTTCTGGCTGTTACAGTGTCGTGCTCATCTGCTTCCTAGGGTAGATTTATGCACCTGTACATCTCTGACAGTCCTCTAAGCACAGCTATTTTCAGACAGCTGTGCAGACAGCAGGAGTCACACCAGGTGTTTGCAATGGCAAAGAAAGTATTATTTACCAGGTGATGACACAACTTCTTGATGCCCCTGGTCACTCCGTTCTACCTGGCAGGCGACAGTTTCCAACCCCATGATCAAGTCTCTGGGTTGTCCATGGATTTCATTTCCTTAAGAAACTTAGAGATAGGTAAATATAAAGAGGAAAATTTAAGGGAAGGAAAGCCATGATTTATACTGGGGTGTTTTGGCAGGTGAGATACACAGGTATCAAAGCATCACTGTGTGGGAAAGGAAGACACAGCAGCACTTCAGGAAGGACCACGAGCTCTGACCCTGAGTCCTGAGAGGAATTTCAGAGCGGCAGAGCTGAGAGCTACCTCAAGTGTTCAGTGAGACCATTCTCGGGCTCCTTTGCCACGGGTTGCTCATGAGCTGATTTAAGGGTGACGGCGAGCCAAGTGTAACCAACAAGGGTGTTTCTGCCAGGGGCGAATTCAGTTTAGCTGGATCAAGGCAGCGCTGACTGAGCTCCCGCTGTGTGCCAGGAGCATGCTGGGTACAATACTTTCTGTGGCCCTAACACGGTGGTTTTCAAGGCCTTGTCCCAAGCCGGATGCCATGGCATTGCCTGGGGACTCACTAGATCACACCCACTCTGGGGCCTCTTCTGGACCTTCTGAGTCAGGTGAGTGGGGCCCAATCACCCGCATTTTAACAAGCCACCCCTGTGATTCTTACCCATGACAGAGCATGGGAACCACAGATAGAATGTAAGGCAGAAGGTGGCCTTGTTGCGATCCTTGCAGCATCTCTGAAGGGTGAAAAAGAGCCCATGTTCCCTGCGAGAATTCAAGATACCTGCCGCCCCCTCTCCAGCAGGCCTGTGTGTGGGCGTGTTGACTCAGATGCCCCCTCTCCCAGCTCAGGCCTCACACCGCCTGCCATCCCCCTTCACCTCCCTCAGGTCCCTGCTTCTTCCTTCGAGGAGAAAAGCCCTGAGGAATCAGTGTCCCTCCTGGCAGGGCTCCCTGCAAGGGTTCTCAGCTCCAGCCCTAAAAGGGCCTCAGATGTGCTTCTCACCCGGACCCTTGAGCTGTCTTACAGACTCTAGGATTTACGCATTTGGGACTATCAGCTTTCAAACTTTTTGACTGTCATCTATAAAAAGAAATGGATCTACAATACAACCTGAAGAACTCTGGCCAAGGGCACATTCTGGAACCTAGAGTGTTAAAAGATGCCCCACTGGATGGTGAGTCCTTGGCCACCGCCCCCACACCATGGCCAGGGGCCCTTTCAGGACACACTGTTGCTTCTGGGATTATCAAATTTCTGGGAACGCCCCCAGATGTACCCAGAGTCCAGTTCTACAAACAGCATCGTCGCTGCACTGATCGCCTCAACAGGTCATTACTAGGATTATTTTCTCTTGGTTTGAGATCTCTGAGACGCCAGTAGGTGGGGAAAGGCGCTCCTCCCAAATGGCCAGGGTCTCTGTGCCAGAGACTCCGGAGAGCATACTTCGCCTGTCCACCTGGCACCATCACAGCTGCCAGAAAATGTGTGCATCAGAGTTGTGGGCATCTATGGCCTATTGTCTCAGCTGTTGAAAAGCACCGAGACCATGACTGCACACATTCGGGAACTGGGCCCACGCCCGTTGTCAAAGGCCCACATACTTCAATGTCTGCCTGGCCTACTTAATCCAGAGATTTCCAGGCCTCTCTGATCCAGTGCCCTTTAGGTCATAGCTGTTTCACATAGTGCCTTTTAATCTTTTGAAATAAGTCACTATAACCCATCTAATATTCTCTTGCAAGAAATTCCATGTAGTGCACCAACTGTGACATAAAGGAGAAAAGGTTTACTAATTTTCAATACGTAAATGGTTGGGATTCCAGGAAGAGAAGCAGCCGATGACTGTACAGTCTGCCCTCATCTCCTTGGGTTATGCAACCTCACCTCACATTCAACAAAGTGTAGATGGAAAATATTTGAAAAGGAAATTTGTGTCTGTCCTGAACACATGCAGACTTTCCCTTTCATATGCTCTATGGAGTGCAGGATGACAACTATGTACACAGGGTTTCCATTGCGTTAAGTACCGCGGGTAACCTACACATGCGTTAAACATACATGGGAGGATGTGTGCCATTTCTATGTAGCTACTCCAGCATCTATAATGGGGCTTGTGCATCTGCAGATTTTGGTATCTCCAGGGGTTCTGGGGTCAGTTCCCGGAGGGCAGGGCAAGAGGCCCGCACCAGTCAATGTCCTATTCTGGAATAGGAGTTACTTTACTACAAGAGCCATGTGGGGATGCTGTGCTGGGAACTCAAGCGCCACCAGCAGCACGGCTCTTCATGGGGCAGTTTTTAAGCCATGAGGGTGTTTTTGAGGGTGTTTCTACCCACTCCCGTGCAATGGGGTGCATGTGGTCTGTTGAGGGCACGGCAGGGCAGACCTGGGGAGTGGAAAGCAAAGAGGTGGGGGCCTTCCTTCCCCCCTTGTTCACCACGGAGTGCACTGTACGTGACTGCAAGGTGTCTGGGTGGCAGCTGGCACAGGGCAAGGAGAGGGAAGGAAGACTTTGGGCAAAATGTTGATGGAGGTGCCATAAGAAAGGGACATTTGGAAACCGGGAGAGAACTAAAAACTGCCAGTGGTGGCCCGGGGGGCTCAGGGAGCACAGGAAGCCCACAGGGCTGTAAGTTGGGTGCTGTGGACGCTAAGGCCAGACCTCTCTGTGGCCACATCACTCAGTCCTCAGTGAAGTCTGAAGTCCTGAGGCTTTGTGCACATGGATCCATGTAGGGGACTCTGAGGGCTGCGGGACTCTCAATCTAGGAGACATTAAAGGGAGTCCCTGAGCAGAAGCCAGTGGACAAGGAGGCAGCTGACTCTGACGTCTCCCTACAGGCCCCAGCACAGCCCGAGACTCAGCTGACCCTATGCCATATGGCGGCTTTCACCAGCACCCTACAAGAACAGTGTAGGCGACGGGCTGCAGAAACTGAGGTTTACATCCAAGGTCAAGGTCACACAGTTCCTGGTGGTGCTTTGGGAACTCAAGGCTGCGACTGTCTGTCACCCTGTCACCATCCCTTGTAACTGGGCCGGCTGCTCTGGCTGCTTAGGCTAACAAGTTTATTTCTCCGGCACTTTTCTGAGACTGAATGGTTGGAATGATCTGTAATCTAAAGACAAACTGTACACCTTCCCCAAACATTTGCTTGGAAACCCCGAGTCCCTCTGTACACATTGCCTGCCTCCTCGGGACACACATATCTGGCCCGAATACGCTTTCGGTGATTTTCAGAATGAATTCCGTTCCTCCAGCAATCGCACGCACTCCACCAGCTAGCTCCCCAGAAATAGAAGGTACTTCGTCACACAAATTAACTCCTCTTTCCTACTCTGCAGAAGATGAGTAATCTATTAAAAAAAGAGAGAGAGAGATGCTATTATCTAAACAGGCAGCCTTGTCTGTACTTTTAATTTCAACTAAATGCCTCGGTCCCTTTTCAGCAGGCGGGCAGGGCCATAAATCTGTTTAATAACCAGACAATGAATAAAAACACTGCAGAAAACGCCTCTGTCAAGTTAATTACAGCCTCCCCCGTTTTTGCGAGAGCCAACTCCCCACCAATCAGCTGCAAACCAGGAGAAGAGGCGGGTCCCCCCTGTGCTCTCGCCTGGTGGGAGCCCCTACGGGGGAGCAGATTCATGGGCCAGTCTAACTGTGGGCCCTACATAGCTGCTCCTAAATTATGTCATGTTGTTGGGTGTCAGAGAGCAACATGTGTTTCATTTTGGATGCTGGCTTCCATGCCTATCGTTTAAGGCGTTATTAAAAAAAGAAGGTAAAAAATGTCCACTTCAGCGACAGTGTTAGCTTGTCAGTCCCATATTTGTTAAAGGGCAAAAGCGTCTCCTGGGGCAAATTTTCCTGCTCAGTTCATAGAAGCAAAATCTGAACATATGTCAGCGCTTTTGTAGTACCCTGCCAACGACTGCCAATATTTTTCTCCTCCAAACCCCAAGCCACTCAACCCTTTTGGAATGTCTTCCTTTTGGAAGGGCTGCCTCTGAGGGGCTGAGCCCCAGAGCAGGGAAAGATCCCCCAGGGGTTCAGGTGGGGTGCACACGACTCCAGGGCCCTTGTTGCTCCCAGGCTGCTCCACTGCCCAGGTATACGAGTCCTGCGGTGACTCTAGATCTCTCGGCAGTGGCCCACCATTCCACACCTGCCTCCCTGCACCCCACACTGGCCCACTCCACTAACTCCCTTGCCTTTAGCCTGTTCTCTCACGCGTCCCTCAGCGCAGGGCATCTTTGCTGCCGCCTGGTCTCAGGGTCTCCTCTCCGTCCCCCAGGCTGAGCTGAGTCACTGAATCCACACCTCGGTGCTCTCGTAGACTACACCCGAGCCCAGACTCCAGCTGCTCTGGCTCCTGCCACACTCTGGGGCCAGACTGTCCCCACCCACCAGACTGGAGGGGAGGACATAGAGTGATTAATGACCCTCTCAGCACCTGACACATGGAAGGCGCTAACAGACGTTTGGTAAAAGATTCCAACCTCATGTATTTTGCTCATCACCTGCTGCATTTATTGACTGACTGACTGATAGACCTACACGCATGACGTGCTTCCAGAGGACTCAAGGTGTCACCCCAGGGAAGGGGTGTGTTGGTAGGCTCTGCCGTCCAGGCACTCGCTGTGAGTCTCCAGACAAGGGAGCTAGTGTTGGGCGCAGGGCTGGCTGGCGCAGCGCACCTACCAGTGAATGGGTCGCTGGGAAGTTCTCACCCAAGCACCACTCCACTCTCCACTTAACAGAAGGCTGCTGCTTCGCCCTTGCATCCAAGTCAGTTGCGGGCAGCTGTGTTTCACTGATTGGCGACAGCAAATGCAAGGCCCTGAGGCAGACCCGGCAGATTCTAAGGCAGCCACTGATTTTTGTTTGCTTGTCTTTGTTTCTGTTGTGTGATGTTTAAGGCCATTTCTTTACATTGCTGCTGAGCAGAAAGAAACAGCACAAGTGATGCAGGTGGTTTAGTTTTTGGATGTCAAGTGTCTGGATGTTTCCTCTTTCTAAAATGGAGTGTCTTTTTTTTTGTGATTCCAAATGTGATCCATCTTTCAAAAAAATGTTTGTCATTCCAGGACAGAGTAAAATCTGACATACTGCACTAGTCACCCCACTGGAGACGGCTAGGCTTAGGAGTGTGCGGCATCTCCTGTCCCCCTTCCCCGTGCTCTGATACGTATACACACCTGACACCAGCGTGTTTCCCCACTTACTGTGTCAGTCATCTTCCTATGTCAGTACTTGCACACCTTGCAGGTTCTTTTATTCCTCTGTCTCACTGGATTCTCACACAGCCCCAAGCCAGGGAGGGAGCCTCACTCTGGTTGACAGGGACCCAAGGGTTGGGAGGGCCCAGCACTTCGCCTTAAACTGACAACAGGTTGATTAGAAGAGCGGGCTTTGGCTTTGTAGCTCGCGCCCTGGCCCTGACGCAGGGCTGCCTGTCTCCAGAAGTCAGGATCAGACTGGAACCGGTTGGGTGTAAGGAGAGAACGTTACTTACAAGCTGCCTGGCTGGGGAGGGGCTGTCTCTAACCTAAGACAATGAGCCCTACATCACCAGAGGCAACCAGGCAGGTGGGGCTCCGTAAGACCCTTAGGAGGGCTCAAGGTCAGGTAAAGGGCCCTCTCCAGCACTGGAATTACCTGCCCATCTCTAGCACTAGCTCCGGGGATGGTGACAAGCCTGCCTGAGCTTCACTCCTTCATCCTGAGAGCTCCTCCTAAGAGCCACTTAGTAATTACCCTACAGAGAACATGGTTTTCCTTTCATAAGTCCTAGCTCATTTTACTCATCCCTGTAATTTTCTCTCAACCTTAGCTATGTTCAACTTTTATTTTCCAGTGTTATGTTTGCTTTACTGGTCAGGCCAGAAACACATTGAATGCCGCCCCCAAGGGAGCTCCATGAGGCGCATGGGGCCACCTGGGCTGGCAGTTACGTGTCTGAGTCCAGATCCGTGTGGAGCGGAAGGGTTTCCCGCTCTCCAGCTGTGCAGGAGCTGTGTGACGCCCATACCATCGGATTTGTTCACACACACTGTCACCCCATGTCTACTCCGCAGGGGTGCTCTATGAGAACATGAGGGGTTGCTTAGAGCTGGGGTATCACAAAGCGCCAACCACTTGGGGAGCACTGGTGTGGGCATGCTGAAGCCAAAAGCGTTCAGGCCAGGAGAGGCAGTGTGTTCCCGTCAGAGTCATCTGGGTCACGGGGTCAGGGACAAACAGTATCGCCCAGAGGCCGGGTGGTCTGATCCGAGGCTCAGCAATGCCCCGTGCCTGCTCAGTTTGGAAATTACTAAAGACAAACATGCAAAAAATACCACTAATTAACCACTGTCTAAGTGGCTTCTTTTAATATTTCATAATTTGTTGGGGCTTTAATGTTCCTTTAGTAGAAAATCCCTAAGGCCCAGGTCAGGTTTCCTTACAGTCCAAAATAAACTGTAGTTAAGCCTTCAACATTGATCACATTGTTTCCTGATCAGAAACCAAGATAACCAAGGTTGGGCTTCAGGTCTATAGAGACAGACATGTTTACTGCAAGAATAACCCAAACACTGGCATGTACTCAGTGTCCTCTGTACTGGACACAGCACCAAGTGTCCTTCAAGCGTCTCATTTAATATGTACAAGGAACCTACCACGGGGGCTGTCACTCCCATCCTGAGTGACATCGAAGTTTGGAGAGTCACAGCCTTTTCTACCCTGCTTGTGAGTGGCAGCACAGAGACCTGAGTCCAGATGCCCTTGCTCCAGAGCCTGTGCTCCTAACACTCTGCGGCCTGGAATCCCAGAAGCCCATGCGAGAACTGGCAGCAGCACTGCAGGGACACTGTCTTGGTCATCCTGCCGCAGCTGGGACAACATCCCTGATATCCCAGTGTAAAGGAGAAGAGGCTTATTTTGCCTTGTGGTTCTCCTAGAAGATTCAGTCCACAGTCAACTGGCCCCAAGCAGAAGAGCATGGGAGACGGGCCTGGGCAGAGGACAGCTGCCCACCCCATGGCAGCTGGGGGCAGAGAGAGGAGGGGTGGGAGGAGAGGGCAGGCATAGCTCACACCCTCAGTGACCACCTCTCAGACCCCACCTCCTAGCAGCAGGGCAGCTAGAGCACCCCGGGAGCCATTCAGCTCCTAAATACTCAGAGCTTTCCAGCGCCACTTTGGATGTATACTGTAACATGGGTTGACTAGGAAGGGGGACCAAGGGCAGCGGGTCTCCTAAGGTGAGATGCAAAGGGATTCATCAGGGAGGACATTCTAGGTGGAAAGAACAATGCAGGCAAAGGCTCGGAACCCCAGCACTCCCACGTATACAGGGACTGAGAGGCTACTCTTCAGTAAGGAGGAAACGAAGAGGTAATTCATAATATCCTTCAATTAAAAAGGTGCACTTATTAAGTATTTCTGAGTATGATGTATAGGTTTTACCCAGGAACAACAAATATTCAGCCTCTAAAGGATTAGGACACAAATCCCCTCCAGGGAGGGGGAACATGGTAACTCTTTAAAGCCTTGCAGGAGACAAAATACTGGTTTAAGACAGTGACACTTTTTAATTCAGTGTGAAACATACAGCCTCCTTATTTATTTTTTGTATTTTAGGGCAGAGTCTACAGGGTGTTCAGGGTCTCACTACTATATCGGGCTTGTAGTGATCTGCCTGTTTACAGCCTCCCAAGTGCTGGGATTGCGGCCTGCTCCACCACGCCCAGTCTCAATTGCCATCTCAGCGCGCCCTGGTGGTGGGGCCGGCATGGCAGGCCCGGGGGTCAAACCCCCAGCCAGCTTGCAGGTGCTTTAATCCGAACATAGTCTCCTTGTGAAAATAACTAAAATATTACAGACACAAAGGAGGGCGACATTTCTTTTGGCCAGGACTCTAGATCGTCGCGCATGGACTGTTGGGAGGGAGCCACGGTTAGCACTTGGGAGCGCGTCCTTTTCCGCCTTCTCCACACTTCTACCTACACGGACACGTGCGTATTGAAAATGCAAAGTGCTAGCTCTGCCTGTGTACCAGGTGCGCCTGCTGGCGTTTTTCTCCTTTTAACTCATCTCGGAGCCCATGCACTGCTTCGGCTGCTCCGCCCTGGCCTGCATCTAGGTGGGTGCTATCGTTTATTCCTTCTGCCTGCTGATGGGTATTCAGTTTGTTTTGGGCTTGGTACTGTTCTGAACAGTGCACAGCGAGTGTCCTTAGATACTCATAGTATGAACAATGAATATTTCTCCAGGATGGACACTGAGAAGCGGCATTTCTAGGCCATGAGGTTTGCACATTCAAATTTTTCCACATTTCCAAGTTGCCCTTTGAAGTAGACTCCTTGGTGTTTAATCCGAATGACAGTTTTTGTTTACAGTGGAGAGAATGCGGGGAAGGCAGGTGTGGTAGAGTGAAGAGAGGAGGTGTATTTTAAATGGCACAGTGGATAGAATAGAATATTTAGAAACAAGGTACAGAAATGATCCTTGAAGGTATGGTCATTAGGTATAAAATATTTAGAAAATAACTATTGCTTTCATAACACAAACTAGATAAAGCAAAGCTGTACTGAGTCTTGGCCTGATGTGATACAGAAAATGGTGGCCTAGGCTGGGTGTGGCAGCATATGCCTGTAACCCCAGCACTTGGCAGGCTGAGGTGGGAGGATCACTGACGGTGTGAGACCAGCGTGGGTTACAATGTGAGCTCAAGGGTAGGCCGAGCTGCGAGCAAGAATCTCTCTCAAAAGACTGAAAAAAAAGGATGACCTCCCTTGAAAAGCAGGACGTGTCTTGCTTCCCACAGCCATATTTGATGGGGGTGCGGAAAGGACAGAACTGGCAAATTCTTTGAAAGGGAAGTACATGTTTAAAGAGGAGAAAGAGGCAGAGCCTATTAAGTTTGGTGATGGTGATGGATCCAAAAGGGGGCCGAGTTGGCTGCTCTCCTCCCTCTGGGCCTCCAGGGCGACCTGTGTGTTAGGGGGTCCATCTGCTCACCATCAAAGCCAATGGGCTGGGCATGGACCCTCCAGGCCAAATGGCAGGACAGCTCCACTGAGCTCATAAATCTCTCCTACAGGCCAACACCCCTGCCCAGCTGGTCTGAGCAGAGAAAGTTTGTCCAACTGAGATGGCCAGAATACCAGGGGCTGAAATGTGGCTCTGGACCGAAGCCCCTTCCTGATGACAGCGGAAGGAAGTGCATTTTCCGTGGTGTTCATGGTACAGGAAGGAGGCGGCAACCTCTGGGAAGACAGCCCTGCTCTGCTCCCAAGCACGCACCAATTAAGATGATTACTGGTTTCCTTACAACACAGATACTAATGGCCTGTCACACTCTGGCATATTTTTCTTGGTAACCTTCAGCTCCGAGTGATTAATAAGGCTCTTGTGGTGAGGCTCACACAAACACAGGCAACAAACCGGAAAAAAAAAAAAAAAAGCCCCCCCCCCAACCCTGACAAAGGCACAGGAGTGAGGGAGAGGTTTGAGGAAACAAATTCTGAAGGGCAGTGACAGTCTGGGAGAGCCCAGCCTTGTAGCCAGGTGGAAGGAAAATTGTGAGAATGTCTGAAGGTTAGGGTGAGGAGGAGCCACATGAGCACACTTCCCCCTGGCCCAGTGGCCAGGCAGGCTGTTCGCACAAAAGCGTCTTTAAAGATGCAGCGAGTGGGGGCATCACTGCTACGGGAAGCGAGGGGGAACGTGCAGAGTGGAGCCCGGCACGGCTACCGTGCCTCCATCCATCTCTGCAGACTCCAGTCTCGGCAGGCCTCGGTGTCCTCATCTGAGGACAGGATGATGATCGGAGCATCATTTGCCAGTACTGGGGCGACGTGAGACGATGTGTGCACGCTGCCGAGTGCCCAGGGACCGAGATGGACTGAGCGGTAATTCTTTTCAGCCACTGCTGTTATTACTGATTCTCCAAGCCAGGAAGAATGGCAGCAGGGTTGGAGTCCCAAGGAGACCTCAGCCTCTCAATCTGCAGTCCCTGGAGATACAGCCCCTGGGCAGGACGCTGTAAGTTCCCCTTCCTCCACTCACTAGAGGTTGACACAGCCCCCTGAACTCCCGCATATAATTCCTTCCCAGGGTCTTAGGGCTTCCCTTAGTGAGGAAATCACATGGCCTTTTCAGAAAGGTGAACTTTGAGGGAGAGATGCCCACACCCCATCATTGAGTTCCATCTAATATCCAAGAATTGTAGAAGGCAGGGTCCCACAGCCTCCCCTGGGCTACTCCAGGTCCCCCCCCCTCCATGCCTCTTATGTCAAGTGCTGGGTAAATTTTCAGCCTCAAGCCTTGTCCACCCACCGCTGTCTATCCTATACCCTGTACACAAGGGCAACTAAAAGCACTCCTGGGTCACATGGTAGTCAAATCCTGACCTCAGCTCCCAGGAGGGGCAGTTCCTAAGGGACGTGGAGTGGCTGGCAGGCTGAAGGCCCAGCAGTCCCCAGGCTCCCAGGGCTCGGAGGCTCTCAAACAGCCAGATGGGAAGCCCCAGATCGGGGGGTGGGGGGCACGGAGAATTGGGGATGTGGGGCCCAGGACGGTAACAGGAGAACCAGGGTCTCTGGGAATTCCTCCCACTTTTCAACATCGGCAATCCCATCAGAATTCAGCAAATCATTTTGAGGACAAAACAAGGAAGCCTATACAGCTATATCCAGCACCTTAAAAGGACCATAAACTCTTTAAAGCCAGAAGTTTACAATCTAGGACAAAGGAGGAGCAATTCACTGGTGTTCTCTAAGACCAAGAGAATTGAATGGCTCAGAAAAAAGAAGACAATAAAAACCATCTGTAATTTCACCATCCAGACCACTAACAGCACGCTGATGACAATGACGTGTGTATATACGCATATATCTCTCCAAGCACTAATATACACATGCATATAAATTATATACATGACCACAGAAATGTCTTATGGCACCGGTGTTGCATCGCCATGAGCCCAGGCATGTAGACCAGTTTTCAGCTTCAGCTACACCGCATGCCTGCGCGCTGGGCTTTTCAGGCAGCTCTTATACTAAACCTCCCCCCCACCCATCAAGTATGCCTGCTGAGCAAACGGGTTCATTTCATGTTTTCCACATTTAAGTAATAAACTTTTTTTAAAAAAAACATTGTGGCCTCCCTCGTAAACATACTCAGGGATTTATC
Source organism: Octodon degus (assembly GCF_000260255.1). Lineage (NCBI taxonomy): Eukaryota > Metazoa > Chordata > Mammalia > Rodentia > Octodontidae > Octodon > Octodon degus. The sequence goes on along the minus strand of NW_004524605.1, from coordinate 9,999,322 downwards.
TAAGAAACACAGAGCTTTTGGTATAGAAACTTGAAGTTTTAATTGTGAATCTGCACTGCAATAATGAAGATTCATTAATAATGTCAGTGAAACAACTGGAGACTAAAAATCAAAATGGAAAGGAGCTCTGAGGTCCCTGCCAGGTCAGCCCCTCACTGCCTCGTTACCTGGGGTCAGCCCTCCTCCTCGAGGAGTCCAGGAGGCCCTTCAGAAAGGATAGATGACCTGGCTTGAGCTTTGTTCTCCTGTAGCCCTTGAGGGGACAAAAAGTGGCTTTTTGTCCCACCTTCAGAGGAGAAGCTGTACTTCAAATTCTCATCTAGGTCAGGCACTTGGGGAGAAGCCCTTTGTGGAAAGTCTCTTAATGTTAGAAAACAGAATCTGGGGAAGCACAGATGCAGGCCTTCTCCACTGGCAGCTGGTGAGATGAAGGCCCCGGGGGTGCAGGGCCTTCTCCCCTGGCCTTAGCCCACACCTGGGCTCTCTCTCCCAGAACCCCCGTCGCTGCACCCTGCCCTTCACAGAGTCCCTGCCACCTGCTCCTTGCTCTCCTCAGAATACAGAGCTCCTTTTGATGGTTTCCTGTGTACTTTCTCTCCCGTGTAGCTGGCGAGATGGGAGCGCCTCCAGACTGAATCCTGGCCTCACCTGGAGACACATAGAGTTTCCACATGGACAGAAAGAGGCCGCTGATGTCACAGCAGGTCTGTAAATGCAGGCGTAATCTTCTTAGCTGGACACACCTTTCTGATTCCACTAGAAAATGAGATGAATTCAACTTTAGAATCCATTTCTGCCTTCAAGTCCAGAGCACAGGCTTTCAGGAAATGAAGACCTGAGGTCAGGCGCCAGGGGTCTGCTGGTGGTACAGCTGGTTGTGAGACCTGGAGGGAGAGGCGTGCTGGTCCTCAATGTGGACGGCCTTTGGGCCCCGTGAAACTTGTCTTAAACTTGCTGTGCTGTGACCCTTGGCTGAGCACTTGTCCTTTCTGGGCTCCAATTCTCTCGAGTCTGAGGAGGGGCCACTGACACAGCTGTCCTGGCTTGTCTAGTGATTGCAGCGAGAGTGGCACCGAGGGACAGGGCTGGGACAGAGGGATGTGTGTTACTCACTTCTCTGTGAGATAGTGGCCAAGCACTTTACTGGGAGGAGTAGTCAGGGAAAAAGACAGGGATGACAAACCTTTCAGAGCTTTCAGTGATATGAGTGGCCCACTGCAGCACACATGGCTTTGCCACCATTGCTATAGGTGATTCTTCTTTTTTTTTTTTTTGTTTTGTTTTTGTATTTAGTACAGGGTCTACAGGGTCTACAGGGTCCCACTACGCAGATCAGACTTGTAGTGATGCTATTTGTTGCTTCCCAAGCGCTGGGATTCTAAGCATGTAGGCCACCACGCCCAGTCTCAATCCCGTCTCAGTGTGCCCCAGGAGCGGGACCAGCATAGCATGCTGGGGGTGGAACCCTCACCACTGAGCTGTGCCTCAGCAGGTGCACTATAGGAGATTCCTGGTTTAAAAAGAAAAACAAAAAACCAAAAAGCTAGGAGACCAGAAAAATCACTGCCTTCTTGACGCACAATAGCATTCACTACTTCAAATACCCCCCCAAATGCCCACATCACTTAGCTTGTGAGGCAGGCCTGCTCCCATGGCGCTGGGCCCCTTGCCCTTGAACTGTTTGTTCAGTAGCTGGGCAGGCAGATGCCAGGCCTGAAGAGGAGGGACCAGGTGATCAGGCTCACCTTGCAGGCTCAGCATGCAAGCTCCAGACCTCCAAGGAAGGGAGCAATTAGGGTCGGAGTGGAAGAGCTGCCTCCACAGATAGCAAAGGGCTGGGGACCCTGGGGCTCAACTCAGAAGAGCAGATGGGCACAGGGCTGCAAAAGAAGAGCAGGTGAGCGGGGTGGGGTGGGGTGGAGCTGGGCAGATGGCTACGGCTGTGTCCTGCTGTCTTGGCCATGCCCGGCCTTACCCTGTGAAGGTGGCCCCTTGACCCTGTCCTGAGCCAGAGCCAGTCCTTGTCGCTCCCACCCCAGCCCGACAGAGTGCTGGGGAGTAGCCTGTTATACCGATGTTACAGTTTAGCACGGTCCACTACCAAACCACAGCCTGGCTGGGGAGGAGAGACTCGGAGAAGCAAATCAGTGCCCAGTTCATCAGATGGACCCGGTGCTGTGAGCACAGCCCATGATGGAGGATGCCTGCGAAGTGACGGGAGCCAGGAGCACAACCCTGGCTGTGCCCCCCCAGGCCCAGAGCTCTGCGAGCTGAAATGCTGCCCCTTTCTCCCACCCAGGAGAGCAGTGGGTACCACAAAGGTACGGGTGTCATCGATACGAGGATGCAGGAGACACGAAGCTGTCCTCAGCTGTCTGTCCACACCCACTCCCTCTCCATCACAGGCCTCCTGCCTGCCTCAGGTCACCAGGAAAGGCAGATGGAGCAGCACACTGCCCAGGGATACAGGGGATCTCTGTCTGAGGGGCCACCAAGGTCCAATGGTAGACCCAGTACACTACTCTCAACTCTGATCAGTGGGTACAGGACAGGAGACACAGCCCCGGAGAAAAGCCACCTCTCCCCTCAGCTCTAGACTATCTCAGGACGCCGCTGCTCCTGTGCTGGGCGGTGCAGCCCCTGGCTGGTGGTGGTCACAGGTGCTCTGACTCCAGCCAACACCTCCCTTCACTACACAGCCCGGGAGGCCCTGTGTCTCGTTCATCCGGGGTCCCTAAAGTCTCTCTCAAAGCCTGGTGTTCAGCTGGGGCTCAGTGGGGACCTCTGGAAGTCAAGAGAAGCACAGACGACCTGGCTCAGTGACTCCTCCTCCCCCAGCTAAACGTCCTGAGGGACACTGTCCACCTCTTCCTGCTGGCCGGGGACTCCCAGGCCAGAACCTAAGGGAAGAGTGAAGCTGAGAAGTCACAAGGGTTTTCTCTGCATCTTCACTTTGCTGAGAGAACTCTGGCCGGTTACGTGGTCAATAATAAAATTAAATAAGGTGCAATAATACTGAAAGGCATTCGGGGTTGGTGTCATCGCGCTGTTTTTACCCTTAACTATTGCTTCCCATTGCAGCCACCATCACCCCAAGACAAAATAAAGAAACTAAAAGGACGTGGCTGCCGCGTGTCCTGGGGAAGGAAGGCATAAGAACACAGAGAAAAAGAAACAGAGTCTTGGCAAAGCCAAGTTCTCAGATAAAAACAACATTTGCAAGAGCGTCTGCGGCTCAGTCTGCAGCCCTCCTCCCTGCCGGGAGCTACAAACACTCCTGGGCCCAGGCGGCAGGGCGGGAAGGAGGGGTCAGAGCAGGTGCGGACCTCGGCACCCAAGTGACACTTTCAGCCGGCACAGACTCGACCCAGGAGCACTCCAACCTGAGCTGTAGACCCCGTGAGATTTCTTCTCTGCAGTCTGGAGGGCTGATGAAAGGCACGCAGAGATCAAAGGCGTCGGGAACCAGAAAGTGAATGAAATTTCCTGAGCAGCTGCGTGTCCCCGTGCAGAGACACTCAGCAGAGCTCGCCCTCCTTAATCTGGCCGGTCTCCCGCTTGCACACCTGCCAGCCCGCGTGCCACTCAAGTGTGGGCTGTGTTTAATTAACACCATTTAAAAGGCGCCACGGTATTATGTGCCACTAAACAAGCATCTGCCTGGATGTGCCGTAATTGAAAAAGGCACAAGGCACAAGGCGGGGACAGGTCCAAGGCCTGAGTAGCGGTGGGGGTGGGGAAAGGGGAGGAGGAGGGGGAGGGGAAGCGGGAAGTGGGAAGGCAGGAAGTAGCTGTGGGGCTCAAGGCAGCGCCCGCTCCCACTACGCCGCCTTGGGGAATCACTTAACCTCTCCCAGCTGCTGGGCTTTCACAGGCTGCTGAATTGGTGATATCAGTCCCCACTTCACAGGGCTGGGGCCAAGGCTCCCGAGGAGGGAGCGCCACCAGAGCTGTGCCTGGTGCACAGAAGGGCTCTGTCCCAGGCCAGCCTCGGTGGGTAAAAGCCCCCACTGACAGGCAGCCTCACGTCCCGGGCAGGGCTCGCAGCAGCGTGGTCTATTCCCTTCCCAGTGCATGCACTGAATGGATTTGGGTGTGTGAGGGCCCTGGCAGCCAGGGTGGCCGTGTGAGTCCAAACTTGTGATCCCCGCCTGAGAATAGTCCTTGCAGCCCCGGTCAGCAACTCAGGGACCTGGCTAATACATATGCGGTGTGTATCTCCTAAACATTCCCCAAATGGATCAGTGGGATCTGGAGTCAAAAAACTAGCTCCGCATCCGTGTGCGTGGCACATAGCCCTGGAGTCACATTATCTCTAAAAGGGACATGACATCTTCTTTTTGGCATTATCATGCAGTTCAAATGAAGTCACTTAAGTAAAATACCTAGCAAAAGGCATGAGATCAATAAATGGCAGCTGCTGAATAACACTAGGAACAGAAACCAGGAAACAAACGACTCAGTTCAAGGGGCCACATCTGTGAAACAAACTGACCTAACTCACAAGGTGGCTATGGGGACCAAGCTGACCTAACTCAGGGGTGGCTATGGGCACCAGGCAAGTTTTACACAGTGAAAGTGGGGTGAACTCCAAGACAGCGAACAGAGGCCTGTGACTGAAACCAGCCACTCTGCATGGTAGCTCAGAGAGCTGTGGGTCACCCAAAGAGGACAACACCAATGACAAGGTGTATAGACGGTGAACCAAGGGCAAGGTGGCCTTTCCTAGTTATGTTTACTGTGTTGCATACTTTTGGTGATTGTAAGAGTATTGTACTGTTGTGTCAGATTAACTGATGGTCACCTGGTAGCCCCCAGGTGAATGGAATCGGCATGGGGTTGGGTTGTGGGAGGCCCACCGGGGATTGGTGTCAACAGCGTCAAAAAACTGTGGGGAAGACAGTGTGCTGTTGATTCTTCTGGAGAAGCTTGCCACACTGGTTTTCCTGACACGAGCTCAGCTGTTCTCACTGTTGGAGGAGCTTGGGTCATTGCTATTGCTGAGGGTGCCTGCAGTTTCTGGGGGGTAGCTCTGGTCCTTACCTTGAGCATCACTTCCTGGCGCCAGGTCGGCTCCTTCATCCCACAGGTGCAGACTTTCCATCTTCCACCACTGAGCTCTGGGCCTACCCAGTGAAGATCCTCGGTACAGACTTGCACGAGACGTTGTGGTGGGCTCTAGGCCTCCAGCTGAACCCATGCAGGACGCTGCCATGGCATCTACGCCCTCAGCTGGCTCCTTTGGGTCTCTAGTTTGTGGACAAATCTCTTATACTCTTCTGCATTTCACTCTTTGGGTGAATATTCTGTGCTCTGTATTAAATCTATTCCCTTGCAAACCCTGACTACAACAATTGTAGAAAATTTAGAAAACTAAAAACGTAAAAGCATGTAGGAAATACAGAGGTCTCCTGGGGCTCTATCACCTAGAAATAGCCGGGGGTATCTGGTATTTTGGTGTTGTACTGCCACGGGAGTTATGATTTGGATCAAAAATGTCACCCCAAAAGCTAGGCATGGTGGAGCATACCTGTAAACTTGTGTCGTATCTTGTGTTATATCTGTTCCTCTGGTAAATCCCTGACTGATACAGTCCTCCTCTATGCGAGAGGCTGTCCTTTCCCACCAAGTGTTGAGCTTGGGGTGGGGGGCACACATGGAGCATTGAAGGAGGAAGGGGACACGGGCCTAACCAGCTGAATCAAGTCTGGCAGTCAGTGGGGCGATAAATGTCATGGCCAGACCCTCACATCCAGAGCACTGCACTTGGGAGGACCGGAAGTAAGTTAAGGCCAGCCTCCCGCACTACAGAGTGAGACTGTCTCAGAACAAAACAAAATGTCTCTCCAAAAGCTCTTGTGTACAGAGGCGGGGCTTCTGGAAGGTGGCTGGCTCATGGGGTGCCACACTCATCTGAAGGTTAATCCATTAATCCACTGATGGGCGCTTAGCTGAATGTGCTATTAGCAATCAGGGCCCAGCCGGAGGCAGCAGGTCAGCGGCCCCGCGACCCGGATGGGCATGCTCTTCTCCCCACCCTGTCCTTCCTGGCCCTTCCCCATGCCCTCTGCTTCTGTCCACCTCCAAGTGTGTGGCTTTCCTCTTGCCTCATGTTTCTGCCTAGGAGACAGCTGGCCCTGGATAGAAACTGTGGCAGCCATGAGCCAAAGGAAGCCCTTCCTCCTTTAAGTTGTGAATTTCCAACGTTTTGTCCCCAGGACAGCAGGCTACTGCACGGTGGTTTGCCGTGAGCCCAAGCCCTCAGCGAGTGCACAGAAGGCGGCCACAGGAAGCTTGAGGGCAGGCCAGGCCAGTGGCTCAGTCCTAGTCTCTGCCCTAGGTAGGCCCTTAGGCGGTTCCTCACTTCTCTAAACTTAGTTTCCTCGCATGTAAAATGAAGTAACACCATTATATTCTTAATACAATAGACAGGGACGAACCGGATAAGCACAGCCTGAGCCCAGTGCTCGTAGTCACAGGCAAGGGCTCCTTCTTGCAGTTTTCATTATTATTATGCATCCACACACACCCAGTGGGGTTGTCTTGCTAACCATCGTGTCATCAAATATCCCACCACGATGAACTCGGGCAGCAGGACCTGTTTCCCAGCCAGCTGTTAGAAATGCAAATTCTCATCTAGACCTTGAACGAGGAAATCAGAAACCCCAGGCCGGCCGCCAGCGAGGCTTTAACAGGCCCACCTGTGATTCTGCTACTCCAGTCTGAGGGGCGCCGGCCCACAGCAATGTTTAGTACCATCACACGATTCACTTAAGCAGATTCTTCCTCTCCTTCAGGCCGCCTGCTCATAGCGTGCTGGGGTGGCCTTCCGGGCGCAGAAGAGCCCACTGCGAGTGTCTCTTCCCGATTCTGCTCACGGGTGGCTCGGAATCACTATGTGGGATTGCTACACCACAGAAATCAACAGATGCTCCATGTCAGGGGTCTCCATGGTCACCACAGCAGGTGGTTAACTCTTATAGCACGCTGCTGGCTATTTCTGTCCACCTTTACTATCCTTTTTTTTTTGTATTTTAGGGAAGGGTCTACAGGGTATTCAGGGTCTCACTACTAGATCAGACTCATAGTGATTTGCCTGTTTACAGCCTCCCAAGAGCTGGGATTACAGGCTTGCACCACCACATCCAGTCTCAATCGCTGTGTCAGTGTGTCCCAGGGGTGGGGCTGGCAAGGCCCAGGGATCGAATCCCCGACCCCTGCACCTGCTTGCAGGTGGTTTAATCCACTGAGCTATTTGGCCGGCCTTGGCCTTTGCTATTCTAACAGAAGCATGGTGACTGTCCACGTGCCTATCTCTGCTGCCTTATCTTTGTCTCCTAAGACACAGTTCAGGAGGTAGAAGTGGCAGGTCCAAGGCTATTCATGTGTAAGGAGTTTTGTTACACAAGGCCATGACAGCCTCTCCGTTCAGTCTCACCAGCAGGGTAAGGATGAGATTATTCCTACTCTTGCAGCACTGGGCCTTTGAGCCCTGCAGGAGAGCTCAGACTGAGTCCCGACATCCGGTCCCAGTGCCTCTTGCCCTGGGTGGGCCTAGTGCTAACTCCCGTTCCGGGGTGAACGCTTGATTTTGTACAGCAGGGCCGCCCAGTGGGATTTCCCGTGGTGTTACCTGTGCTGCCCGGTTACGGCTAGCTGTGAGCCCTTGAAACATGGCTTGCTTTGACGGAGCCATACTGAATTTTAATTTATTTAAATGTAAATAAGCCACATGTGAGCAGGGGCACTGTGGTGCACAGGAAAGGGCTAGGAAATGAAGGGGGTACGGTGGCTTATGGCGCCTCTGTAATGGATAACCATCCTGAGCAGAGGTCTTTTTTATTGGTGTCAGCTGTGATTTCAAATATGGTTCACAGTAACATATGGATGCTGACATGGAGGTGAGGAGTAGCAGAAGGACCCAAACGCAAAGGTGGGGAAAGGCTGCTGTTCCAGAATTTAAATGCCACCTCCCAGATTACATTTTCTATGTGCAGTCTTTAGATTAGATTATAGTTGCTTTGGGCCGGCTAGATAGCTCAGTGCACTAAAGTGCCTGTTTAGGCAGAGTGCAGCTGCAGGGGTTTGATCCCGGTATGCTGTTCCTGCCCTGACCTGCCCCTAGGGCGCAATGAGACGACTGAGACTGGGTGAGGTGGCATGCGCCTGTAATCCCAGTGCTTGGGAGGCTGAAAACAGGAGAATCACTATAAATCTGATCTATGTAGTGAGAACCTGGAGACCCTGTACTAAATACATTAAAAAAAAGAGGAAAAAGATTATAGTTGCCTTGGGGATTAGAGAAGCTCAGTGGCAAAAATAACCTGAGAAGTACAACTGCCCAGTAGGACAAACTTATGTTCCCTTACCTTAAGAACATCCCTCAAGAGGCAGTGACACCACCTCCAGGAAGCCCTCTCGGATTATTTCCATTTAGACTCAAAGACTTTTCCACCTGTATGGTGGCTAGCTAGCCATGATGCATGAAGTCTAACCACAGGTGAGTGCCTTGGGACCTATGCACTCTCTGTTTTAGGTGAACCTTGTGAACGTTAGTAACTGGATTCCTTATTCCAAGCTGATTTGAAAGAACAAACTGAAAGGAGAGAAAGTCTCCTTTCTCATGTGCACGAGACAGGACGTAAACATTGGGTGGGGGATGCAGTCCCGTGGTGCAGAGCTGGTGTAGTGTGTTCGAGGCCCTGAATCTGATGCCCAGAACCAGTGCACACAAAAAAGTAAAAATCTTATCCAAGAATTAAGATTTAGAAAGAAAAAATATCCTACATAAATTCCTATCTTGGGTTTATAAAAACACAGCCATTGGACATTCATTCTCTGCGAGGACGAAAACTTTCCAGCCTTGGGAATTCTCGTTAAGACAGGTAGAAGGCATCTATTCGCAGCTTCACACCCGGGAAGGGGGAGAGTGAATCCCTGTTAGGGTTCTGGGACTCCGAGCCTCATGGGGGCTTAGAAGTCATATGTCCTTTACAGATGTGGACGCTGACACAGAGGCAATGCCACTCGCTGTGGGGCACCAAGCCACTGGCTGGCAAGGCCTATCTGCTTGTCTTTATACTGATGAACTTTGCCTTCCACAATGCCACAGAACTGGCAAGTGTTTATGCAGGAAAAAATAATGCATCTTCCCCACTCCCCTACACAGACAGAGGTGTCTCTTACACTGATTCCAAACCCTGAGAGAAGGTACTTCTCGGCACAGAAACAGCTGTCAAAAGAAGAATGAAATGAGAGTCGGCATTTACACTTTTATGACAAACACGCTATGAATGGTATGGCTCGGGGGTGATATAATTTTTGAAAGGGCAAAGTGGGGCAATTAAAATCTAAGGCGGTATCACAGACAGCCAAGGTGACCAAAGGCTATAATCAAAGTGAAATCCTCCAAGGACATGCCTGCCCATCAAGATGTAAACGGTAGAGGAAAACAGGTGACTGATGAGGCACACATGATTTTAATGTTCCCTGCACCAGCAGTCATTTATTTGGGGCTTGGGCTGGGGAACAAGAATAATAGGATTGATCTGAGGCAGTTACAAAGCACCACTGATAAATACATATATACATCTCCCCACTGTATGCAGGAACAGGGACTCGGAGCTAGGTGGCTCACACAGACAGGCAGCTCTTTAAACGAGACCTTGCAATTACTTTACAGCCGTCTAGAAGATAATAAAGCTTCAATGTCTTGAATAATTTAAGATTTTCCAATGGCATAAAGGTTGAAGGGAAAAGAAATCACTCTGCTTTGGAGGGGGAAAGTACCTCAGAAAATCGGCAGTGGGAACTCTGGCAGGAATTTTTTGTTCTGATAGGTGGGTATTTAGTCTGTCTTAATCTGGCCCTGATTTTCAAAGCCAAACCACCTAGAGTGAATGGATCTATGAAAATAAGAAGCGAATACAGGGCATTAAATCCTTAGGAGGTACCTCTACATCTCAAAGAAGTAGTACCTATGAGTGTATTACTCTAGACCCAGATATGACTTGTATGGAGCTGTGCCGTCCTTCACCTTCCATCCAGGTGGGACCTTTCTGGTCCTTGGTCACATCATCTCTAACATCGGATGACAATGCCAACCTCTAGTCATTGAGATTGTAAGTCAAGAGTTCTCAGCACATAGTAAGTTGATAACTGGCGGCAGTGGTGGTGTTAGTGATAGAATGAGAGCTTAAGTTTGGAGTCTTCAAGGTGTAGCTTGAACGTGAAAGGAATGAGAGACATGAGCACAAGGACTTCCTGTCGGGGAGTCCCGCGGGATCGGGCTAATGGCCACCCTGAGCTGGACACTGGCCCACACCCTCGCTGTGCGACGCTTGATCTGCGCAGCGCCCTCTGGAAGCGGCATTGCTCCCTGAAGCACTGACAGGCTCGCGCTGCCTCACGGTCACCCCATCTTGGGTGCTCAGGGCTCAAAGATCCAGTGCCCAACTAACTTCGGATTTAAATTAAAACAAAAATAAAAACAAAACAACCTTGTACAAGCGAGATTTTAGTTATAAAAGCAGTAGCATTGTTAGGGAAAGTGGCAGGCATAAGATTTGGTTCCTCAAATGGCCCAGGGGCTTCTGGAATTAGGTGCAGCCCGCTGGGACATGGGCAAAGAGGCTGTCTCGAGAGAAGACGCCTATGACGTTTCCTCAGGCAGCGTCTCTGAGAGGGGCTGGCTGTTCCAAGGGGCAGATGTGTGACAGGCCTCGTTGAGAGGTACATGATGAGCGCAGCTTTGGCTTACGTTTTCCATACAGCCCGTATGGAAAGCAGCAGGGAGGGCCTCAACAAACTTTAAAATACAACTATGATATGACCCAGCCATCTCCCTTTTGGGGATTTATCCAGAGAGAATGAAACCCCTGCCCCAGAGACAGCTCGATTCCCACGCGCACTGCAGCACTCGGCAGCCAAGACATGGCAGCACACACATCCATCTACGGATGGAATGACAAAGGACACATAACGCGTGCAGGGGACTACTACTCAACCTTCAAGAAGAAGGAAGTCCTGCCATTTGTAACATGGATGAATGTAAAGGACATTACGCTAAGTAAAATAAGCTAGACACAGAAGACAAACACTATACGACCTTGCTCACCTGCGGAACTGGTTGAGCTGACAGTAATAGAGTCAGATAAGGACCGTTAGTGGCTGGAGTGTGGAGGAAACAGGGTAACGTTGCTCAAAAGGCACAAACTCTAAGTTATTAGCTGAAAAGTTCTAGAGAACTTATGTCTACTACAGTGAATACAGTCAACAGTAGTGAATGATACACTCAAAATGTTCTAAGACAATAGATCTTAAGCATGACACACAGATGTGTTAGTTAGCTTGAATGTGGTAATGATTTCACTGTATGTATACCACAGCATCATGTTGTATCCCTTAAATATAAACTATTTTTATTTATTAAATACGTCTCCATAGACTGGAGGGGGGGATGCATGTTGGCTCATACGTGGCCCCCTGTAGAGTCTTTGAAGGACACACGCAGAGTGTCCACACAGCTGTGGGCAGCCTGTGTGCAAGGCCCTGCAGTAGCAGCACAGCCCCAGAAGCAGAACCAGCGGGGGGCTCTGACTGTACCCGAGTGCTGAGGGGCCGATGCCTTGGGGACGACAGCTGGCGGGCACCTGGTGCTTCCTGAACATGGTGCAGGGCCTGCCGCCAACCACCCCTATGACTTCAGGAGCTCCCCAGATGGCCACTGTCACCTCTAAACTGTACAGGTTGAGTAAAGATCCTTGAAAACAGGGAAGTAATTCCCTGAGTTTTGAAGCCATCTTCGACCCTCAGTCTTCTGCCAGCAGTACAAAGCCTTGATTTCATCCAGGTTTTAAAGTAGACTTTGCACGCTGCTAACTCGCAAAAGCCTAAACTTGAGGGCTTGCCTGTGGAGAGTGTTCTGAGAGGATCTGCAGGAGTGTGGGAGAAATATTTTAAAATAAAGGTTGAAATGTGAATAGAGACGCACTGTCCATTCTTGAGTTCCCATCATTAAAAAAATACATTTATTTTTTAAAATGCATTAGGGTTGTTGCAGGGTCTCACTGTGTAGCTCGGACTCATGGTAATCCTCCCAGCGCTGGGATTACAGGCATGCACCACCATGCCTGGTCTCTGGCTGGCTCAGCCCGCCCTGGGGGTGGGCCTGGCCGGGCATGTGGTCCCTATGCTGGCCTGAGCTTGCTTAAGCAGGCGCTTCAGTCTGCTGAGCTATCTCGCCAGCCCCACATCACCACATGTTTAACACATTTATTTACCAGTGGGTAAAACTTTTTAGCAGTGGAGCTAAAAACAGGCTGTGCCAGAAAGAGAGGGAATTGTAGGAGAGCAGGGCTTTTCAGCTAGGTGCTTCGCATGTGGAGGAGACGTGACCCACTCCAGAGCAGAGAGGCCCGGGCAAAGAATAGGCAGGAAAACTCTGACTGAGGAGCAGGCAGGGACCCGAGCACATTCTCTCATCTCATTAAAAAATAAAAAAAAAAATTATTGGACATTTCAGGAGGAATTTATCCCAGGCCTGGTGAATTTAGAGTTATGGGCTTGGTTGGGGCTCAAACAGGTGATCATGGTAATTTAGAGAGAAAGCACCAAGCCATTTCTGTCACAAGGCTGTTCCAGTTTGAAAATAATAGTGCCTCCCTGCATTTATCGAGTGCTGACTATATTCCAAAGTGCCTTCCCATCTATTATCTCATTTGATCCTCACCGCAGGCCAGAGATGCAGGCTGTGCCCCTGCTAGCAGCTCTGAATGAGAGCCGCGTGCTTGGAGGGTTTGTCTCCTTACTAGGAAATGAGGGCACTGTCCTCACCACTCAGTATCCTTCCCATCAAATATCGCTTGAGCTCGCGTTCCGTCTGAGGCAGAGCGGCTTCGCTGAGGGTTTTGGGGTCACCTGCGCCAGCGGCCATACTGGCTGGCGAGAAGGCAGATTCCGGGTTCACCCAGGGCGAGACCTGCACGTCGCAGGGGCCGGGCCTGGAAACCTGCGTGCTCCACGCGCTCCCTGAGGGAGTCTAGCGTGGATATACTTGAGAACTCCTGCTCTCTGATCTTGTCACTCTTTGGGCCGGAGACCTCATTATACGAAACACACACTCAGCAACTGAAAAATCCTACAAATACGAAATTCTGATGAGTGGGGAGAAAACAGTCTTGTGTTGGCTGAGGGTATCTGATCATCCATAATAACAGCCTCTCAAGGATATAATTAGTGCCCTCAAAATTGGAATATGACTGTTTAATAATTTAAGTAAAGATCATCAGGATTAATGAATAGCGGTTGAAATTAAACATGGGGCCATAAATCCACACGGGCCTGCTGTGGTGAGGTGGTTACTGGTGGCGAGGCATCCTGAGAGGTGTTAGGCTGGGGTCTGGCTGAGGCTGACGGCCTCTTGCCTCCTCCCACAAGGGCCTGGTGTCTCGGCACTTCCTGTGGCCCAGGACACCACCATCCGCACTCGCCCCAAGGCCTGTTTGGTGGCCCACCACACCTGTTTTCCACAAGTCTAAGCATCTTTTTTGCTCACTCCCTCAACTTCTTTTCTCTTGGGCTATGTCCCTTCCCCAATGCTGAGCAGTGTCTTGGCCCTATCGGAATAATCTGCAATGTCTGTCAGGAACGCAGGTCACTGGCATCTACTCAAGGGCCAATAAATCGAAGCTCTGGGGAGGGCTCTGTAACCACGTTGAATAAACTGCTCAGCTGAGGTCCACAGGGAAGGGCTGAGAGCCGCTGCTTGAATCCAGCTGGCGCTGGAGACTACAGGGGCCACTCGGGTTCACAGGGGTGCCTCCCGCTCACTGTTCATTCAGCCACCACTGCAGGGTTCTCCACAGGGCTTTTCCCTTCCGTGGGAACTAGGATCCGCTTCCCTGCTGGAGCGTGTGTTATGCGATTCCACACTCCAGTTTCATCTCATCCTTGTCACGACACTTTGAGGTGGACAGAAGCTGTGTTTCAGTTTGCAGTAATAAGAATAAGTGCTGTTCCAAAAACAATCTCATTAACACTGACCACTTACCGAGTGCTGACCAGGTGTTGGGCTCTGCTGCGGTACAGCATCACTGAATCACCCTCCAGCCATGCAAGCGGAGAGAGCAGTACGGCCTTTGGGTGGGAAATGGGTTCTTCTAGTTCACGCTAGAGAAGAAGGTGCAGGCTCTTGGGGTGGGGACAAGACGGGACGGCACTGGCCCAAAGCACATCCTCATTTAGGGGACTGCCTGGCATGATGGAACGGCATAGGTGAGGAGCTTTTCTGTGACCTAACTATGCTCAGCTTCCCTTGGCCTGAGTGGGCCAGCAGAGAAGGTTTTGCTTCTACTACAAAAAATCTGTGTGGTAGTTCTCCTGCTCAGGACGAAGGCTCCTAGGACGCCTCCTCAGGGAGCAGGAAGGTGTCTGCTGGGAAAGCTCGGGGCTTGTCTGTCCTCCTGCCTGGGGAAACGTGCTGGCTGCTGTGTGGCTCCAGAAAGGAACTGTGAGCAGGACTCTTCAGGACGAGAGGCGGGAGCACAGTTATTACTGAGACTGCATTCTGACAGTAGGTAGGAAAAAGCTCTGCTTCTGCGAAGGCTGTGCAGAAAGCAGGGCTAGAGCGTGCTCCGGTTCCACACTCCCTGCACGCAGTCAGCACCGCCCAGTACGTCCCATTCAGCAACGGCCACGAGTGCAGAGGCAACGGCACACAACAGCACTCCCTTAGCTACTCTGGAGGTCCTGGTTGCTAGGAAATAACGCGGCCAGCTCAGGGGTCTGCACTTAGGAAGCAAATGGATACAGCAGATTTTTCATCACTCTAGAAGGAATGGACTTTTTTGAGATTTTGGAGAAGGGACTTAGAGGCCATGAGGCTCCCAAAAAGTTAGAAAAAGCAGCATGCATGAATTAAGACATTACAGAAGCCAAGTCATTAAAGTGCAAGTGGAAGGACTATTAATGTGGTCTCAACATTTACCTATTTCTTTGTTGTTTATAATGCGGCAAAAATCACATTTTCAATGAAATTTGCCACTTTGAGGTAGTACAGCCAGAAAGAAAGACAGAAAAAGAGAAATCAAGTTCTCATTGCTCTTGATCATATACTAATTCACAGGGCTGCATGTATTTTGTTTTGGAAACTTCTTGAAATAAATGATGTATGCTGGGGAGATAGCTCAGTAGAATAAGCGCTTGCCTGGCAAGCACAAGGGACTGAGTTCAATCCCCGGTTCTGAAAAAAAAAAAAAAAAGAAAGAAAGAAAGAAAAAAAAGAAATAAATGATGTACAAGTGCGTGGATTTGGCCTTTCCAATCCTCAGAGCATTAAGCATGGCTCCTTCTGGCTAGGAAAACTGGTAACATTTTAAGCTTCCAATGTTCACAGCTCTGAGGGTGCTCTTGGATTCAGCCCCAACCCCAAGTGGCTCTGGAGTTGTGCCTGTTGGTAAGACATGCGTGAAGCCTTCAGGGGCTGAGAGTTCCACAAGGAAAGTGGGAAGCACCCCGGAAGTATCGTGAAGTGCTCTCTAGGAGGCTGTCTCGGGCTGGGCTCAAGGTGGGAGCTAACGCCTGCCTTGTGCTAAAGTGCTTCATTAATCTGCTAGCCCAAGGTTGTTTTGAGGGTCTGGATAACATTTATAAGAAGTAAAAATAGGAGAACACACCTATCAGACATATGAACGTGGATTATCATGACTACCTCTTACCTACCGAAAAGTTGTGCTGGTGCTGTTTTATTTAGGAAATGGGCTACAGAGAGGAGAGGACTTGCTGGTTCTTTTGTTTGAACTCTGTACAACATAACGCGCTTTCCTTTTAGGCAAATGCCAGCTATCAGAGGCTTCCTGTAAAATTAGACGCAAAGTGTTTAAGATGCTTACAGCAGTGTCTGGCAGGAGCAGGTTCAACATAGGTGCTACGCGGCATGCAGAGTTACTGTTTCCCCTCTGGGATGGGGACGAAACCAGCACAGTCAGCTCCCTGCTGAGCTCAGTGTGAATGACATGAGCAGGACTGGGTGGCTCGCGCTACACCAAGTTGGAGTCTATGGAGCCTCTTCCTTTTATTTCAGCCTCAAGGCTCATCTCCTTTCAGACGCTGGGTGAATGCACTCCGCCTCTGCCTTCAGCTGGCAGGAAGGCTGGAGCTTTCTGAAGTCAGGCTGGTTTTAGGGGGCCGGTTTTGGGCTTTTCCCTTGGGGGACCTCTGGGGGACCTCATCCGAGGACTTGGGTGTCATGCTTCATTGGCTTTTGCTTCTCCCTCATTATGCTTTTAAGGAAACACTAAAACAATGGAAAAGGCTAGACTTTAATCACAAGAAAATCAGGAGAATATCATTAATTCAGCAGCCTTGCTGCTGCACCAAGTTGTTAACGTGTAGAAGGTCCACCCACCTCAACAGAAATGTCACCTTTCTGAAAATACAATGCAGCTATTTTCCAGCACAGAAACGATTCTTTTCCAAATACTAGAGCTTTTCAGATGCAATCTGAACGATTTATTTGAATTTTTTTTTTGCTCTCCAGTAAGTCATTTATAAAGTGCTTGATTCACAAAATCCTATTTTTTAAAGATGCACAAAATGTCCCTGAAATAAATTGATTCTTGCATCCTGTGCTCCTGCCACATATCTATAAAAAAGTTTATAGATCCCCCTAATTATAAGCTAATTAATATTCTGTAACAGCCTTAATCTCCTTAGCAGTTCTCTCCTCTGGAGCCTGAGGGAGAAGTGGGGAGGGTCCCAATGCTGCTAAGGGAGAAGAGGCTCAAGAGTCTGTGCTTCCTTCCTGGCAAGAGCCTAGAGATTGAGCCTTGAGATCCGGGATTCTTCAGCTCAGGGAAGCAATCACGGGGAAGACTGACACCTCCTGTCCGCTGTGGTTTTCCACAGGGAAGGGGCTGGTCCCCAGGAAGGGAGTTTTGTCTCTGACTCCCAATTTTACCCCCTAGATGGAACCACTTCCTGGCCCTCATGTCATCGGGGAAGGTGGCAGGACAGGTGGGTCTGGGGCACCAAGGTGAGATAGCACTGTCTGTGTGGCCTGCTGCACACCGTCACCTGTGGGAGCATCCCCGGACATGGAGGCTCTGCCCTCCCTGGGGGTGAGTCCCTGAGTCAGTGAGTACAGGAAGTAGGAGGAAAGGACCTGCGCTGCGGGCCCTGCACTAGCCTCTGGCACATGCAGCTGACGTTCGGTGTTCTTGCTTTGGAGGATGGGTGGTAGTCGCTTTATAAGGCCAGGAAAAAGGACAGCAGAAAGTCAAGGAGAAGGAACTGGCACACAAGGTTAGGTAGGTTTTGGTGTCCACTACAGAAAGAGCGATGACAGAAATGAGTTTTAGGTTCACACAACTGAGTACTGTATTATATAGCTACTAAAAGCAAATGAGTTAGCTCTGTGCCTATTATGGACATGATAGATTAGCAGGGAAAGAAGGGAGTTGTACAGTAATGTGTACAGTGTGTTTCTATTGAGAGAGATGGAGGGAAAGAGAGAGAGAACATAAATACCAGGTTGAGCGTTCTAGAATCAGGATGCCGTTTTAAATCAAAGCTCTGCGTCTTTGAGCCAAGGGTTCAACCTCATCAGCAATTTAACCTCTCTGTGTCAATTTTCTCATCTATAAAAATTGTGATTTTGAAAGTAGATAAAAGGAGGTCTGAGATAGAGGCTAGTGGTTTTCTCATTGGGTATGACAAAAACTACCAGAGCTGTGATGATGAAAGAGGGAACTCCCTAAGCACTCTGTCGATGCCCATAAGCACGAGAGCCATGGTTGTCTGCTGTTACATATTAGCGTCGTCACGTGGAACAGTGGCAATGCCTGTGGGAGACTTCAGCTGGGGTGAGACTGGAGGGAGCCTGGGAGGGCATGAAAAGGAAAACAGAAATGGAAAAACACTGGAAACAAAACAAGATTTATAACGACAGATCAGCATGTGAGAAGATGGGCCACGTTATATGCCATTAGGAAATTCAAATTCAAATCACAGTGACACCATTATTCATCTTTTAGGATGGCAAACATCCCAGACACTGACCACACCAGAAGCTGGGTGAGGATGTGGAGTAGCGGGAATTCCCGTTCACTGTTAGCAGGATGGCGTTCTAGTACAGCTACTCTGGAAGACGGTTTGGTGATTTCTTATAAAACTAAGCACACTCTTACCATCTATGTGATCCAATAAAGTATCTAAGTGAGTTGAAAACTTACGTCTGTACAACAACCTGTACCCAAATGATTATGATAAGTTTTAGAGGCAACAGCGATGGCGGCAGTGGTGGCAAGACAGCAGAGAAGCGAGAATAGGGTGAGAGGAAAGCCTTTATTGACTCTAAACACACGGAGAGGACCAAGGGCAGGGAGATGGGCGGATCCTCTGACCTGAGACAAGGAGCCTGAGACTATATGAGCTTTAGCTAAGGGCAGAGTTTGAGGGGCAGGTTTAGTGATGTGTAAGGACCCGATTGGAGGCTCCCTTGTGTGGGCGGGAAAGGTCAAAGGAGTTGTACCCAGGGCTGGAGTAGGGAAGGAGGAGGAAGTGGTCATTGGGAAGACAAGCTGTTGTTTCGGGGATTCAGCCATATCAGACAAGCACCATAATAATTCAGCAAGTCATACTGGGGCCATACCCGATCGATCGGCTTACAGAGGAGCCTTCAAGGTGTAGCTTCAAGAAGAAGGCCAATCAGAAGAGGTTCCTTTACTGTGTGATTACCTTACTATGAGTTACTGTACTATGCAATTCCTACTACATGGCTTCCTGGAAAAACAGTAAAACCACAGAATAAAGGGTGGGGGAGGGCAGGGTGAGCGGGTGGAGCGGAAGTGGAAGTGCTGAAGCTGTATTGGCGCAGCAACGTCATGATACAACTGTGCACACCCACAGAACGTGCAGCGCCGAAGGTGAATGCTAACATAAGCATGTGATCTGAGGATTTGGGAGTAATCCTGCGGAGGTGTCAGTTCATCCGTAACAAGTGTGTGGCTTAGCTGTGAGACACTGATAGTAGGGGAGGTATATGGCTGGGGAGGATGAGGGGTATACGCAACTCTCGCTACCCCAGCTCCATTTTGCTGTGAAACTAAACTGCTCTAAAACAACAGCACTGGTGGGGGAAAAAGCCTCCAGGTTAGCAGTAATAGCCGCAGGTGATGAGGTCAGGCACAGCTCCTGCCGCGCTTCCCAGATTTTCTCCTTGACTTGCAGCTGGTGCCCGTGCGTTCGCGGCCTGGAGTGCTCTCCCCTGCCCCACTCCCCCAAGCAGCATCTATTTACCTACTCATCCTTCTCAGGACTGGTGCTCCACCATGGGGTAAGGGTTCCAGCCTCACAGCTGCGCCTGGGCCTAGGTCTCTCTCCCCTCTTGGAGGTGAGCCTTTGCAGGAAGCCTGTTTTATTTTCTCTGTATCCTCCAAACCTCACACTGGGCCCAGTATAGTCACTTCATGCATATTGCTGAGGATATGAATATGAATTACTGCGGTAAATCAAGAGAAATGGACAGAAAAATAAATAAGAACCCTGAAAGAGGTGAAAGACCCAAATCCTAAAACGGAGGTGGGGAAAGGCAGTTCCAGAGCTCTGTGGTGCCAGAAGCAACTCAGACCATGGGAGGGGATGATAGGAGATGAGGCCGAGCTGCTTCCTGGGCAGTGACTCTAAAGCTGGAATGCAAAGTCGGAAGAAGCCAAAGGAATTTCTGCAGCATGTTCCCATGCCTGGCATGATGCAAGCATGCAGGCTGGTAGAAACATGCCATCGTGGAAGGTCCTTGGACCCTGGTATCATTGATTGGGGTCTTCTTTTTCTTCTTCTTCTTCTTTTTTTTTTTTTTTTTTTTGAGACAGGGTCTCACTAATGTGGCCCAGGCTGGCCTTGAACTCCTGTTGATCCTCCTGACTCAATCTCCCAAGTGCTGGGATTATGGGCGTGCACCACCACGCACAGTCCACCAGGGGACCAGGGTCTTCTACCAGGCTAGCAACACACTTGTGCCAGCTCCAATCACTGCCAAGGACCTGGCAATCCTGCTGCAAACACTGCCCAAGGAACTTCCTATTGGGACCTGCACTGGGTGCATCTGCGAGTCTGTGGTGCGTGGGCAGGAGAAAGCGAAAGCGCGCCAAGTTGTCACAGCGCAGCCTTCATGTCCGCACCTCATCCACTGCAGCCTGCCTGTGGTTCGTCCTTTCCACTGCCACATACCCTATCTTTCTGGGAAAACAGTACTATTCAAAAGCAGGGAGGGAAAGAAGAAGAGGAACAGAACAAACAAGAGAACAAAGCCTTCCTCTGTATTTCCTAACAGAAATCTGCCACCCAGGGAGTGCAACCCAGAGGCAGAGCTCCGGCCCATGTCCCTGCCCTTCAAGTCCTCCTAATCCTCAAGCAATGTGCAGACATTTGAAGAACTGTTGGAGGCCCGTGGAAAACTGTCTTTCTGTTTGTAAGCAGGGATAGAATCATTCTGGTGCCAGTATTTGCCTGCATTCCAGTCCCTGGTGCAGCCTGCACAAAGCTCTGGATCTCATTTCAAAAATTCATCCACTCCAATTTTGTCTTCTACCCTAGGTCTCGACCCTTAGTGGAATTATAATTAGTTGCCCTAGGGATCCTGGAGGAGACTCATTTCAAAGGAAAAATGCCTTCCTCTAGGCTGTGCCAATCTAGCCTGTAGTTAGCATCTGTGAATTTCAAGTCTGTGAACTGCCTCTGCTAACGGGGCCCAGAGAAATCTGTCTTTTATGATGGCCCGTATTTGCTGTTCTTTAGACAGGCCTCTCCATAATTCTGAAATTGTTCCTCCCAAATCTCATTTTTAAAACAATCACTGCTGAGTAAGTTTTCTTCCAAAGCTGCCTTGAGAATTCCTTCTTGGAACAAGAATAATGATTGCTGTTCCAAAAAGTGAAGGTTGCAAGAGCCGAGTGCTAATGGCAGGGCTGAGGCTGCGGGGTAGGGTTCTGTGGGCTGCAGCGATGCTTTGGGAAGGGGCCTCGGCTGTCACTGTCATCTGTGAAATGGGACAGCATCTGCTCTTCATTTATGGATTAGGGTGTGACAATGGCACTATACTTAAGATTTTTGCTCCCTCAGCCTAGTGGGTCCTGAAATGCTTTTGGGGAAGTGCGTGTCTCTCATCTGGGTGATGCCAAGTTTATTCTAAGTCTGCAGAAACCAGGCCCTGTGCCCTGTGCCACGCAGAGAAAGGCCCACCCAGGGCAGCGGCTGTTCCAGAAGAACAGCTTATGGGATGCCCAGCCTGAAATGCAGATGTGGGCAGCGCAGCTACCACAGCAGCTTCCGAGCCTTCTGCCACCACGTTGGTGTCGCCGGCTGCACATGGCCTTGTTGCCAGTGTGGGAACCGCTCAGACTGCTTCAAAGCTCAGGGGCATCGAAGGACACCTGAGGACATGACCCTGCTTGTCTAGTGCAGGCACACAGCGGGACCCAGGCATGTAACTACGACTTAGCACAGGCAAATGTGCATGCGTTACTCACAGCACCTCGTAAGAATGTAAATGTGAGGTAACAGCCTGTATGAGAACTGCACAATAAAGACGCAGGCGGTTCGTGTGCGGTTCATGTGCTCTTGTACTCTGCTCCATGCTGCCTGCTGTTGTTGCACACGTGCATCTCCAACCTTAGGACCTCACCCTCAAAAATCTCTTTCAGGGCCCCAATCGGGCCCAGAATGCTTGTG
>NW_004524605.1:9967051-9975216 GCF_000260255.1 Octodon degus | reverse complement strand
CCTTTCCAGAGGCTCAGCAGCCATTTTCTGACCATGAGGATGAAGAGGCACAGAGAGAAAGAGCTCGGTTCTCTTACAGCAGCCTAAAACAGCCAGTGGTGCCAGTCCCGGATCTTTTGTTATATGATAGAAAACGAGAGAGAGATGCAGATAGAGGGAGGTGGGTGAATCCTCTCCTTGTTGGATCCTCTGTTCACGGCACTTCCATCCTCTGTGTGGAATGCATTTCCAAGTTGATAGAAAGGGGATAAAAATAGGACCCATCTGATGGCTGCTGTGGTTGGTAAATGAGACAATGTGCGCCCGGCCAGGTCCGTGGCCCGCCCGCTCGAGAAGGGGAAATGTGCCGCCCCTCGGGGAGCGTGGGACGCAGGAGGCCGGGAGGGGCCGACCCTACCTCGATCGCTGAAGTCGTCCACCAACACAATCTCTGCCACCAGCTCTGGGGGGGAGCGGTTGAGCACGCTATGGACCGTGCGGAGGAGGGAGGACCAGCCCTCGTTGTGGAAGGGGATGATGATGCTGGTGTTGGGCAGGGTCTCCAGGTAGCGTTTGCTGTTGCAGCTGGAGAGAGACACAAATGGGTGTGAGAGGACAGGGTCAGGCTAGCTGCAGACACCACCTCCGCCCAGCCTCTGGGATGTGGGGGAGGGCTGGGGAAACCTCGGCCCCCAGAGAACGTTCCGCTCCCTGGCACCCCACAGCCCTGCCTCCCATGCCTGCACACACAGCAAGGAGGGATATGGGAAAGACCCAGCTTGGTATGAGGTCGCGATTCCATGCGGAGCAGAGAGCTTCAGCGACTCTGGCCTGTCTTCCTGCCTGTGGCTTAGAATAACAAATATGTATGTGTTGGCCTCTGTCCCTGGTTCCTGGTGCAGGGCTTGAAAAACCCTTAAAATTTCTTGAGGCACAGAGGTGCTAGGAGGATCTTCGGTTTTAAATTCATTTTCTTTGGGCCTGATTCCTACCACAGTGACCCTACCTCCCTTGGAACTTCCTGAGTGGTGACAGCCTCTTTTGGTGACTCCTGACAAGCTCCAGGAGCAGGCGGGCAGGCAGAAGGGCCTCACCGTGCTTAGGAACTTGCGACCCTGAGTCCCAGCTCCCACCCTCCAGCCAAGGCAGAGACGCTGGGACTGGGTTAGTGACTTTGGGAGCTGGGTTTGGGGTGCTGCCGGGCTGGTGGCCACACGAGGTGCTGGACAGGCAGTGTGTCCAGAGAAGGCGCTCTGTGTCCCTTCCTATGTAACTCGCCCTCCTCTCTGTCCTTAGTAGTGACAGCCTGTGTAATAAACCGGAAGGGGAGTGCTTCTGCACGACCCACAGCACTCGCTAGCAATTAACCCCTGGGTGCCTGTCCTGGGAAGTGCCCTTAGAGTACGTCAGGGCTGGCTGGCGAAGTGCGCTGGGGGCCTGGGTTTGTGCTCGCTACATGAAGTGGGGGGATCGTGTAGGAGGGAGCCTTCCGCGTGTGGGATCCGACTCTTCCTGACTCTTCCTTGCGGTAGAGTCACAGTGTCAGAGTTGGTCTGATTTCTAACACATGCAGCTACTGTCGGAGAACTGGGGTTGGTGGGGAAGAAAGCCCACATAGCGGGTCACAGAAATATTCTGCGTTGAGACTGTGGGTCCCAGAGCAAAAACAGGTTTTGTTTTCCTATTTTACATCACTCCTTGCGCACTTTTCCCCAGTGGGGCAAATGACTCATCCACGCGCTTGGAAGAATACAGTGGGCTTCCTTGGCTTAGCCTCTCTGCTCTGTCCAGGGTTCTGCTCTCCATAATCCACAGGGGCAGGTGGGGAGTGGAAGGCCCCACTACTGTGGGCAGGCCAAATTATCAAACACTCCCAGAAACTGGCATCATTCTGTAACATCACCAAACATCTAGCTCCTGTTCGAACTTCCTTGTCTTATAACTTTTTATAGTTGGCCTGTTTAAGTCAGAACGAAGGGGCCGGGGAGATGGCTCAGTGGAATAAGCGCTTCCCTGGCAAGTGCAAGGGCCTGAGTTCAATTCCTGCTTCTGAAAAAAAAAAAATCAGAACTAAGTCTACATCACTGCATTTAAGTGCTGTATCTTTTAAATCTCATATAGAAGCTGCCCCCTTGTTCCTTATAATTTGTCTGTTGAAGAAACTGGGTCATTTGTCCCACAGGATCCTCCCACTGTCTGTACTCGGTGTCTCTGTAGTGTCGTTTAATGCATTCTTTGGACCCCCAGCTATAAACTGGTAGAAACAGAGGCTTGACATAACTCAGGAAGATATTTGGCAGTGTCTTCTCAACAGGGGGTGTGTTCATCCTTTAGGGGACACGAAGGCTCCGCGTGGCTTCCTCAGGATATCTGGGGTACACATACGTATAGGGAGCAGCAACATACACTGTCATCTACAGATATTTTCTTCTTTCTTTCCAATCTAGATACCTTCTATTTCTTTTTGTGGTCCAGTTATCCTGGAGACTCCAGTCCAATGCTGTACAAAAGTGGCAAGAGCAGACATCTTTGTCTTATTCCTGGTCTTACAAGAGAAAATGTTTATTCTGTCATAATTATACGTGTCTATGTGGTTTTTCACAGATGCCCTTTGTTAGACTGAGAATCTTGTATTCCTAGTTTGCTGCATGTTTTATCCTGAAAAAGTATTGCATTTTATCAAATGCTTTTTTTTTCTTTGCATCTGCCAAGACAATCAGAGGTTTAGATCCTTTATTTTATTAGTATGTTATATGACATTGATTGCTTTTCATATACTGGACACACTTTGCACTCCTGATATAATAACCTACTTGGCTGTGGTGTATAAACTTATACATCGCTGCGCTTGGTTCGCTAGTATCTTGATGAGGACTTTTGTACCTGTATTCATTAGACAAGCTGATCTATGTAATTTTCTTACAATGTTTTTGTCCTGTTGTATATATTATATTTAATTTTCTAAAGCCTAGGTTACTTATTTGCTTTTTTCTACAATATGTAATACTTTCATAAATGCAATGCCAATATTATCGGTGCAATATTATTACAGATTTTGAAAAATCTGCACGGTAAACTTTAGTGTGGAAGCGCAAAGTTTATTCTCTCAAGCCACTTGAATAATTCCTTTCTACACAGTTCTTAATACACAGTTGGGTTCATTTATTTCATCTCCCTTTTCATTTTCAGGGCTTCTGTTTCACTGTTCAGCTCTGATCTAATCTTGTTGTTATCAGTATGTAAAGTATTTACAAGGTTCCAAAGTTCAATCTAAAGAGACTATGATTCAAGGATTTTTGGCTTTCACCTCCACCTCCATCTAGCTTTCGCCTCCCTTTTAGAACACGGTTGATTTTGTGATTAATGCTTGCATTGTTTTCTTCACTTACTCTGGGGGCGTAACTACATGTATAAATTGCTATCCCATGATCTTTCCTTGAGTACACGGTAGCACGCTCTGTACTTCTCCTCGCCTTATCTTTTCAACTTAGCAATACATCCCAGAAACTGTGCCGTAAAAGAGCTACTTTTTCCCATTTTTATTTATTTAAATTCAATTTAAGGAGCCATACCCAAGTCCATTTGGTCACACCAAGACACTTTACACCAGGAAAGCTTCTTTATTTGCTTTATAGTAAGTATTATTACCGAACTTCAGGAGGGAAGTGGTAAGGAAAGAGCGAAGCCACCGACTGAGCTGTGACAAAGTGCAGTCCTGCCCGGCCCAGAGGCTGACACCACTGGGGTCTGGATACAAATTCTTGGGCTGAGCAGACAGCCTGAATCAGTGTCTCAGGGCGGGCCAGAGATGGGCATTTGACAAGCCCTCTGGGTGAATCTGGTGCCTGCTCCAGTGGGAGGGCCACTGCACTCAAATATTCACATTCCCCAGGGGAAGAATGGGCTCCCTGGCTCCAGAATTTGGGGTGAAAGCTGTGTGCGGATAGCTTCCCGGGGAGCGCTCTGGGCAGAGGTGGCTGTGGGCAAGGGTGCCAGGCAGGTGAGGGAGAACGAGCCCACCCTGTGGGCTGCACGGAGACCTCAGTGCACTCTGTCAGGTGCTCCGGAGGAGACGGAGCCTTTCCTAGCTGTCCCAGGTTAAGGAAAGGCCTGGCCTTTCTATCCAAGCATCCTAGCCAGGCAGCTCCCGGCTTCCAAGGCCAATTCCCAGAGAGAAAAAGGCTAGGTGCTGCTCCTGCTCCCAAATTCCCAATAGCTTGGGGGTGGGGGTCAGAAGAGAAGAGACGGGCAAGGGCACCCCCGTGCACTACCACACTGTGCCTATGTGACATAGCAGGCGCTAAGTCCCCATGTCAAACTTCACCAACCTGAAGCATAAAGAGGTTACACAAATGCACCCAAAGTTACTTTATAGGGAGGTCTGACCCCAGCACTTGCCTTGCGTCTGTCACCCCGCTCCCAGAAATCATGTTCATGTCCAACTTTCCCAAGAGCCCCTAGGACAGGCAGGCAGGGTTGCCATCCCCACTGGAGAGAGATTTCAGAGGGGGTTGGGGTGGCCTGTGCAGGAGCAGGGGGACCCGCACGGAGCAGGACTCTACACGGAGGCACCTGGGCCGCGACCTTCTCAGGGCAAGGGAGCAGCACGCTGCCCGCCACTGCTGCTTCTACAGCAGCTCACACAATGCTCAGGCCTGCCAGTGGGGAAGAAGGGGCGCGAGGAAGCGCTGCGGGCGAGGACCTGCCCAGGCGGGGCAGCACCAAGCCAGGCGCGTCCGTCTCCTCCAGGGGCCTCTCCCTCATACCACCGCATCCTGGCTCAATGCCATCCACTCAGAGAAGTCCTCTTCTCCACCTTGGGAGCAGCCAAGACTACGGCCCAAGAACAAATCTGGTAGACCGTCCTTGTGTGACGCTCAAGCTCATATAAGTTTTACAAAAACAAAGCAATACACAAACAAAAGAAGGACGTGGAACAGAGATTCCCCTACAGCTCAAAAAGCCCAAAGCACCTGCTATCTGGTCATTAAGAGAGCCAGCACTGTTGGCCTCGGTGCCACTTCACAGCGCCCCAAGCCTTTCACTGCAAGTCGCACCCTCGCTCCACATTTCTTCAGGTGTCTGCTTATCTGTCTGTCCCCCTTAGAAAGTAAGCGACGACCAGGGTGACTTTTATGTGTGGCACAGTGCCAGCTATACAGTCTGTGCCTCAGGAACACCTTAGCCCGCACCCCAGACTCTCCTTGTACGTCCCCCCTTCCCCGCGAGCCAGGCAGCGATTCTCCTTCAGGAAATGCTTTCGCTCCCACGTGTGGTTGGCAGGGTTCGCGGCGGATGCGCGTCTCGGGCACCACTCCAACACAGCGAGCCAAAGAGGTTCCCTATTCACCGCGTGCAGCTCCTATGGGAGGACGGAGGGCTTCCGGGGCCCAGAAGGGAGGACCCGAGGACCAGGCAGGCTTGGAAGAACAACTGTCCGCCATGAGTCTCGGCCAGACGCCAAATGTTGGCAGAACGCCGGCCCTGAAGGTGAGCAAGCCCGTGTCCCTAGGAGGCTGGATGTGGTCACCTTTCACAGCAAAAGGGACCTGGAGGCCAGACTGAGGGTAGAGGCCGTGAGACAGGTTTGCAGAGTGAGACTGTCCAGGTGACTCAGACGTTATCAGGATCTCTGAAAGCAGATCTTTCTGTCGGGTTGCAGATGAGAAAAAAGTGAAGATTCCAAATGTGAGAGGGACTCGATCCTCATTGTTGGCTCTGAAGCTGGGGAGGAGGGCGGAGCCGGGAAGGCAGGAGCATGTAGAGGCTGGGATGGGTCCACAGCTGACAGCCAGTGAAGGCGCAGGAGTCTCAGTCCTTAGATTTAAACTCTGCCAAAACCCCCAAGAGCAAGGCTCCCTAGGGTCCCAGAAAGGAATGCAGCCCGGCCAGTGAAACCTTGACTTGAGCTTGGTTAAGACTTGGACTTCTGTCTGATGGGACTGTAGGAATAAAGCTGCGTTGTTTAAGCTGGTATAAAAAAATCATGGGCTGTGTTATGCTCTTAAATATATGACCATTTATTAGGGCAGCTATAGAAAACTAATACTCAAGACGTACTATTAATAGTCTACACAAATAACTAATACTTTTCACAAAGGGTAAACATGAGCTGCAAAATGCAAAAAGCAGATAACACATAAAACCCTTTAGTCCTGGCTTTCCTTAGAACACCAGCAGCACTGATCCCAGAGCCCCTGGCAGCAGAAGGGCTGAGGGTGGCAGCATATGGGCCTGGCAGCCACCTGCTGTCACTACGGCCCGTGGCCTCTTGCTGACACTGCCTCACTCTCTCTTCATCTTACTTCCCTGGGCCCTGGAGATGCCAGGACTTGGGAGCCCCAGATAAGAAGAGTTTTGGGGACATCTGCATGTACTGAAAGTGTCTCTGCTCCTGCAGCAGGCTGTTTATGGGTCTCTCTGCAGTGTACTCTGAAAGGTGTCAAGAAGTACAGCAGGCTGGTGCACGGATACTGGACTGCATGGATGCTTCGTCAAGTGCGTGGAGAATGTCCACTGAAGAAGCCTGATGGGGGAGCATGTGTGTTCACAGGCACTATGGGAAGCTGTCTGGGGGAGGAGTGCCATCTCCCCCAGCTCCTCATGCCCCCAAGTGGACTTTTTAGGCCAGGCAGGAAGGAACCTGGCGCTCTGTGACAATGAGCTCAAATCCATCTGCGGGAACTGGACTCCCGATTCTAGCAGTTCAGTTCTAAAGGACAAGCAGTCTCTTTCTGTCTTTCCCTCTGGGATCTTGCAGACTTCTTTGATGTCCTCAGTGCTTTTCGATCTCACTGGTTGGTTTTTGTCTGGGCCCCATGGAGCCTTCCTCTGTCCCTTTCCTACCTCTGTCATCCCTTTGATCATTCCAGCCAGTCTTCCCTGGGTCTTCAACTTCATTATGTCGGCTTTCACATACAAATGAAAGCACCTCTTCTTAGAAATCCCTTTCTCTTCACTCAGCTGAGTCCTCTGTGGCTAAGACAGATCGGCCCCAGCTAGTTTGCTACCCGAGTTCCTGCCTTCCATCAGTGTCACAGGAGGGGTGCTTGACTGAAGAGAGTCTGGGAGTGAGCATAGAGCAGTACCTTGTCCTGAGTCCACGGGCAAGATACAGTGGCAGCGCTGCCACCCAGCAGAGGGCCTAGGCCTTCTCCAGCCTGAGCTGGGCCCCAGAGCCTGCTGGGAGATAGGTGGATGCCATCATGCTTTAAGGAAAGTTGACAAACCTATAATAGACTAAATTCATTTCTAATTTAATTCAATTGTGGAATGAAACATTATTCAGAGCTCAAATAAAAAGCTCTGCTTGGATCAAAAGCTATGCTAGTGCCTATCTTTCTATTTAATCTACTCGTTTCTCCTCCTCCTCTATCCATCCCTTCATTCACTTCTTAAGTACACAATTCAATTCAACTTTTGCCATGAGCTCTACTCATTAGTAGGCTGAATGGCCCCAACTTAGAAGAGGGCCTTTGTTTCAATAAAACTGTAAAAAGTGCAGCGCACGTGCTAATTGTCCTCTGCAGTGTCCCGCAGAGAGCCTGACCCCTGAAAACCCTCGTGCCTCCTCTGCTTAGCATGCCTGGAGTCACAGGAGACAGAGGGCCTGGGATGGCATGGGGCCACCACTGCCTACGGAGCTGCCATGTGCTTCTCAGTCCCAGGGGAAGCCTGTCGGCACACTGCGAATGGAGGCTACAGAGTGGAAGGTGGAATGTTCCCGGCTTTGTGTGTGATGAATGAGAATCCTCAGCCTGGATGCGTTCAGGAAGTAGCCACAGAGAATGAGGTTACTGCCCAGGGCTGGCGTGGCTACCTCCGGGGCCCACAGTAACCCCGCCTCCTCACGCCTGATGGCCAGAGCATCTCCTCCTCTTCACGCTTCTGCAAGCGTGAAGCAGACAAAAGGTGAGTGCAGTCTCATTCTCTATATAAGGAAAACAGAGCCCACAGGGGTGTGACTTTACCCAGGCCTCAAACTTATTAAACGAAAAAGGGGATACACATGAATGTCCATTTTGTATCTGTGTATTCAAAAGGGTTAGGATAGATATATAGTTACATTCTCTTAATGAATAGAGGGATTTGTTCTAATCGTGTTTGTAAATAGGATATCATGTCCGCATCTTGTACAGCAATTAACCACTAGGAAGAATGTATGCAATGTGTTAATTATTGAATCT
>NW_004524605.1:9965102-9966271 GCF_000260255.1 Octodon degus | reverse complement strand
GTAACAGACGAGAAAGTCTCAAAGGAAAACTGGAAACAAAAGCTCATACAGATGAGCGACAATTTCAAATAGTTCTATGCATGATTTTTTTTTTTTTAACTTTACAGTGATACAAAAACAAGTGTGCATTCAGTAGAAACTTTACTTCCAACTCTGAGTTTTGAGCCTTTCCTGGATGGTGACATGCAGTCTGATACCCCAGTGGTGCTAGGTAGTGGGAGCAGGTTGAGGTTCCCCGTGAGCTGCACAACTGCCAGGCTGAGGCACGGTACCCTACGGCATACTCTGCTACCAAGCCAACACCACATGTGCATGGTGCAGCGAAAGTTTTTCAAATCAGTGTTTTCCATTCACAGCAGACTGGCGGGGAGGGGCGGGCCTCTGTGCCCTGCCCACACTGTCTCTGGGGCTGTCCTCTGCCAAACGTTCAGGTGTGTGCTTTCCTACACACACACACAAACACACACGCATGCACGCACACGTATAAACACACACACACTCATTCCTAAAGCATGACACACACACACCTGTCCTCTCTGCTTTCCCCACCTGAAGTCCTTGTGGGCCTCCTCAGATGCCCGGAAGGGACACTGTTGGGGCAGAATCAGGTGTGGCGATGCTCCCAGTTTCCTCACAGAAGGCTGAAGAGTGACCCTGTGAAAATTCCTGCACGTACATGTGACAATCTGGAGGTCCTTGACTCAACACATCTGAGCCCAGACGGCACAGGCGGAAGAGACTGTGGTGCCTGAATCTCATCAGTGAGACTCGCGCACGGTCACTGCATCCCCTGCGAGGGCGCTGCCTGTGCCTGTGGCTCGGGCCACCTGGTCCCCGCCCTGACTGCACTGAGCCGTATGACCACGTGAGGACAAAGCAGCAAGGGTGGGGACGGCTGTGGCGCATTGTCTCACATGGTCAACAGAGAAGAGACAAAGTGACTGTCCGTCCATAGGGGCGGATCAAATGATGCAGCGTTTCAATGACTGGAGAGGGATAAGTTCTTAAAGAGCAAGGCAGAAGATGGCGACAAGGATGATAATAGAAAACGGGCACTTGTCCGCACACGATGCATAGGAAGTTAAAATATTCTCATGAAGCATGAACTTTTATTTTCCCATCACGAGGAGGAAGACATAAGACACAAAGTAACTGTGATCAGACAGCTG
>NW_004524605.1:9950123-9964247 GCF_000260255.1 Octodon degus | reverse complement strand
GACGTCCACACCTGGCTTTCTCAGTTACACGAGCCAGTGTGCTTCCCTCCGTCAGTCAGTCTGAGGTGCAGCGGAAGCATCACTGCTGGTAGAGCTGGGCAGCCCCTCGGCTCTGCGAGCCAGTCAAATCAGGCTGTGCTTGGAACTAATGACGGCTTCTGAAGGACAGAGACAGCGACTGCTCCCCGGGAGACACCTCTGACCCAAAGGGGTGGCCTCCCTCTTCTGCCACAGGAGGACCCTGTCCATTTGCTGATGGGCACGGAACGATGTAGTGGAAGGTTCCGGGGGGATGCGGAGTGGCGGAGGGAGGGAGGAGGCGAGCTGAGCTCATCTGCAGCTCAGCAGTTTAATATTCCCCGACAGAGGCTGAGCTCTTGGGACACAGAGACCAATCTAATGCCAGTCTGAAGGCAGCCCCTGCAGGCTTCCTGCTGGAGCGCTCGACTATGAAGAAAAAGTCAAAGTACGAGGGAAGCATTTCAAAAATCTTCAGTCAACTCCAAAAGAGGACAACCCAACCACATTGAAGGAACTATAACAGACACTCATTCGCCAGCACAGGAAACAGCCACAGACCACTTAGGCACACCTGACACTGTGCAGGCCGAAGGGAGCAAGACGGGGGGCTGACGACAGCAGGACGATGCCGCGAGAGCCGGCCAACAGGCAGACTCAAGGAGAACTGAGAGGATCACGCACCGCACCGGGTTTCAGGGCCCTGAACGTGAGGACTGTCCATCCCAAGGGGCTGGGGCTCAGAACTGGCAAACGAGCCCTGCTTCTAGGTCACGAATCCTACGCTGGCACCTCAGCCTTCAGCCAGCTGCAACTCAACATGTGCTTCTCTGTGCACTGCTTGTTCATCAAGTGGATCCTGTTCATATACCACATGACAGTCACCAGGCAGAACCCCCAATGTCACAGCAGTGAGCAGTAAGTTGTCCCTGCCTCCTAAGAAACAAGAGTGTTAAGGCCAGTAACACGAGTGATACGCTGCGACAATCTTCTCCTGCCTCCCTGTGCAGCTCTAAGGTAGAAAAGAATGGAAGCAGCCAGAACAACTGAGTGAAGGTGGCAGGAGCGGTGCGTCATTGCGCCCAGCCCTGGGCCGTGACCACAGGAGTAGGCCACCTCCAAGTGCTGGCTGAAGTGGAGGAAAAAGTGGCTAGGCTCAGCCCTCAGATTTCCAAGAAAGTGAGGCTTATGGGCTGGGGAGATAGCTCAGTGGTCTAAGTGCCTGCCTGGCAAGCACAAGGGCTTGGGTTCGATTTCTGGCACGGCATGCCATGCTGGCCCCAGAACCCTGGTACACCGTGCTGGCCACTGAGTCTGGGTGTGGTGGGACATGCCTGTAATCCCAGTGGTGGGGAGGCTGTGACAGGAGGATCACTATGAGTCTGAGTTGTATAGTGAGATCCTGTACCAAATAAATAAAATTAAAAAAGAAAAGAAAATGAGGTTTAGGGCAACGGGTGTGGTGACCCCAGACCACATCACCAGCTTGTATAGGACTGAGAGCCAGACTTGGCTCCTTGCTTAGTTATGACATAAAGAAAATCTCTGAGGGGCCCCAGTTGCTTTAACTAACAAAGCAGACACATTTCCAAGGCACGCAGCTCTGCCTTCATGCCCTCCGTGTTGTCTGCAGCCTTGCAGGTCTATGAGAGGCTGGCTCTGCCCAGGCCAGACAGCACGGTCTGCAAGAGGGCTTCACAGACTTCAGCAACTAAGACTCCCATGAGGAGACGTGCTGACACCTTAAATATGCTTGCTGTGGTCCACTCAACGTTCTCATCTACTGGAAGTAGCTTGGTGGGGTTCAGGACCCAAACAGATCACTTATTATTAGCTGTGCACCCTGAGCAGGACACACAACTTCTTCAGGATTTTCCCTCTTCCTTCATAAACTGAACTTGCAGGCTTGAGCTGCAGAGCACATGGGCAGGAAGCACGCTGGTGCTCTGTAAATACAAGGGTGCATCACAGGCCACAAACACTTGTGCCCATCAGGCTAGCCATGGGGCCTGCCTTGACCATGCCTTTCTGAGCAAGGGTTCCAGGTGGGCCTCAGAACTGCCCCTTCCCTGGCCAGGAGCAGAAGCAGGTCCCTGGCCCAAGGGCAGCCTAGGCACTGACTTGCCAGTGGTCAGTAGCCTCCTCCACCCCAAATCAGAAGGCCAGTCAAATTCTCTTCTTGGGGATATGATCATGAGATATGGAAAGAGGGTAAGAGAATCAAAGAGAGGAGAAGATACAGAGCTACACTGGGCCTGTTCATGGGGTGACAAGTGAACTTGGAGTCCAGATTTATTTGGAAGGCTCTTCCCACTGCAGGTACAATAGGCCGGCTGTGCCTTGGCCGACTCCTCCATCTGGAGGGCCCAGTGGCTGGCTGGAGGGCCCATCTAACCAATGCCCTCATGTCCCTTTACTGCCTTGCCCCTTTGCATGGGGATGCCCTCTTAGAGGAGGTAACCTGGAAGACAAGTCCATTCTATCCCTAAATCCCTTTGCTGCAGTGAAAATTCAAGCCAAGCATCAAAAGCTGTACCACATTTAGATCACCTGTCTTGGTTTTTCTTTATGATTTTGAAAAGAACTAGATTATAGTAGAATTAAAAATTTTAAACTGTAGAACTATCACTAATATGGAAATCCAGATGTCCAAGTCACGGGCATGGAGATGGCTGAACGTAGTGTTACCGTTCTACATGGTCTGCCTGTTGCTACAACCCAACTGCATCACCACGACACCTGACAGTTACCTGCAGGACACAGTGCTTTGCTGGCCCTAGGAACCCACAGTCCAGGAGAAGAGGGCTCTTCCCAGGGTACCTGAGAGAGGGCATGTCTCAAACAGCACTCCTGGCCTGGAGCCACGAGAAGACGCACTTCTGCAGGAGTGGTCTGAGCAGGGGATGGGGGCTTCAGAGATCCAGACCCGCATGCAAATCTCACCAATCTCCCCTGGCAGCCAGGTTGCCACAGAAAATGAGTCGCAGTATGCCCTCACATAAAGTGGGGATGTGAGTCCTTCCTACTGAGGCTACTGCCAGGGACAAAAGAGGTATTGCATGTGAATGCACCTGGTACAGGGTCTTCACAGAGGCTGTAGTGTAGGACATTTTCCAGGAAATGGCTCAAGTTAAAAACCTGGGCTTCTCCTTCTCATTTTGCAAAAAGCAAGTTCCCTTATATACAACCTTCTCAGAAAGATTACATCCAATGGGCACTGGCACCAAGAAGCCAAGAAGTTATGAACAGCTCCAGGCTCTGGCACAAGGAGAAGAAACTGAGTCCTAGTAGGGGGAGGTGAGAAGCCCCCTTGCTCCCAGGTCTCCCCAGACACAGACTTAAAGCTCCCTCCCAACGGACACCAACACTCAGACTCTGTCCCCCAAGACACCCAGCGTCTTGGCCCTTCTCTCCTCTTCCCTGGGGATGACACAGGTGCTGATTTTCTCCTTACCACCCGTGGCTGGAATCAGAGGAACCGGAAGCTGAGTTTGACAGCATGGGCTAGGGCTGCTGTCTTTATGAAGGCCCCTGTCCATTTGGGGGAGGCCTTGCTGACTCCCTCTTTTCAAAGACAGCCAGAGAAACACAAGCTTTATTATTATTACTGTTTTAATTATGAACCTCGGTGCCATCCGTCCATCACCTAGTTTGCTTGCTCTGACTTGTGCCAGATACCACATGTAAGCGGTATTTAAAGGATCTTGGGTTGTGTTGCCTCTGCCAACCTTTACGAAATTAAGTGTTTTAAGATCATTCTAAAACATAACACAGGGGCTGGTGAGATGGCTCAGTGGTTTAAAGCACCTACTTAGAACAAGCTAAGCTAAGCAAAGCACAGGGACCGTGGTTCAATCCCCCAGCACCACATGCCAGACAGCCCCGCCCCCTGGTGGGCTGAGCTGGCCACACACACACATAAATAAAGAAAAAAAAATTTATTTAAAAAAATAAAACATAACACACCAAAAAAATCAGTCCAAAGCCTTTTCTCATTGTGGCCCCTCATTGCGGTCCCTTATAATATATATAACGTTTGTTTTCTGGAGATAAAATGTACCATGTATTCTTTGTTCTCAAACTTTAAGAAGGTGGACGGCAGGAAGGAGGAAACCTGGTTAATGAACCCGGGAGGTAAAGAATGAAATAACCACTGTGTGGGTGGAACACAGCCCAGCTTCCACGCGGGCACAGCTGCTGGGCAACACCTTTCTCAGGAGGAAACGGACTTCAGGATCAACATCCTGGACTCACCGAACCGTAGGAAAGACAAACCAAGCTAAAGACAAACATTCCAGGGCATCTTGCCATACCGTTTCTAGAAGCAAAGAGCTGAAAACAACCTTCTTGCCTACCTGCAAGGGAAAAGCTGACCCGACGATACTCTTGTGGAATATTACACAGCTATTACACGACTATCAGGAATGCCCTAGACACAGGACCCTAACATACGAAAGGAGAAAAGGTGCTTGGGGAATGAAATATACATATAGTCCAGCCATGCTTTTTTACAAATCAAAAGACACCCTTAAACTCCACTTACATGTCTATATATGCTGCTGCAGCAGAGGAAAATACCTACACTAAATGGTTTTCATTCACTCCCTGAGCGGGTTTAGGACGCGGCTGAATAGGGAACCAGGAAGGACATGGAGAAGCCAGGAAGGACATGGAGAAGCCAACTTCCAATCAGGAGGGCATCGTGCTCTGTTCTGGGTAGCAGCGCTCCTACACCAGGCTGCTGTACTTGTTTTATCATTCCGTTGCCCTTGATAGCATCTTAATGAAGGCGGAGAACAACTGCCTTTATCTTCCAGGTATTGTTTTCTTTCTCCTCAAGTCCTTTCCAAGCCAGTATCACTTAAAGGCAAACTCATCTCTGTAACCAGTTTTACTGAATGCTATTGTCTGCTTCTGGACAAGTGTATTTTACCTTGTGGCATGGTGGGTGCAGAGCGGCCGGAAGAGCCCGCTGCCTGTGTTTGCTCAACCTGTCTTAGACGTTCTGTCCTGGCCAAGGACCGTGATGCAGAGTGGAGTCTCCTTCCTCTTCTGTGAGATAGGGCTCTCAGTCTGTACCCGCGATGGCACAAAGAACCATTCTCTGAATTTCAGGTCTGCCCGCTCTTAGCTGGGTGAGCTGGAGCCCAGGGCCAGGCATCTTCAAGGTTCAGTCTGTGTGTGGGAAACTCTGCGGAGCTCGAGATCCTCATTGGATACAAACCAGTGTAGCGGGTGGGGGCCACCTGAACAGTGGTGATGGCACTTCTGTAGATCAGAAGAAAACGTAGAGCCCAGAGAAAATACACTTATCAGTACTCAAGAGCACAGGTAATGAGATAGGGCTGGGAGAAGGGCCAGCACGAAGTCTGGCACCCTGAGAAGTACGTAAAAGCACTGGGTCAATGGGGAGATGCGGTCCCCATGTCTGCGTGTGTCTGAAGAGATGATTTAAAAATTACATCACACATCATGTCATCTACTGAGTGTTGGCATGAATCACAGAGGCAGGGAACACATGTTTATTTGATTTTAGTTGTCCGGCAGCCATTTTTGTTTATAAGGTTTTAATCTCAGCTTTTTCAACCCAAGTGCAGAATTCACTAAAGTCTGTTTTTTAAAAAAAAACAAAGCAAATAAGTTACTTTCAGAAATTTTATTGGCTGCCATTTTATTTTAAATCTCACAAGTGCCTTTAATGCCAATATTAGGGCCAATGCACCAGTAATTGTTCCTTTGAAAAAAACAGTATTTGTTCAGAAAGGTGCTGCTTAATTTTGGAGGAGAGCTGACTGAAATATCCCTACAAAAGTGATATTCCCGAGAAACGGGGCCTTCCCTCTTCCCCAGCTCAAGGACCTCTCGCCCCGACCCCTAACACCTGCCAACCGGGAGGTCTGCATCAGGCTCGCAGCCTGGGTGTCTCTGGGCGCTCATCTCATCCTCAACTACTCCATCATCAAAGTGTCAAGCAAGCCAACTCTGCCACATGAATCATGATAGAAAGGGTAAAAACTGCTAGAACGCCCTGACTAGGTCTTCCGAGCCTGCCACTCGTCTGAGGCAGGGCTGACAGAGTGCTCTGCGCCAGGCGGGGTGAGCTGGGCGCAGGCTGCAGTCAGTCACGGGGACGCCGCGGAAGGTGGTGCAGCCGACCGCCGACTCCTTCCGTCCACACACACGCGATGGCAGCCCTGGCTCAGCTGTAGCCTCACCATCCCTCGTACCTCCGGGATTCCTTTGCTATTCAAGGAAGATGAATTTTCTAAAACCACAATAAAAGCACAGCGACTCAGAGAAGAAACCCCTCCCCGTTTATTAAACACAAGCATAGCCTGTGCACACGGCCTGCACTAGTGTGTGGATGTGACTTAGCAGCTCATATTCGTTCAGAATAATGACTCTGATCCCCCACCCGGTGTCTGCTCTTCCACCAACTGTCTGCACCCTTGTAAATGGCAGCTTCACCGCCCCAGGGGGTCTGGCCAGGAGCCCTGGGATTCTCCTTGGCCCCTCTCCTCCTGCACATCCTCCCTGCTCCTGTCATCTCCTCCTTCAAAGAGCCCTGACTCTAGAACACTGCAGGCTCCGCTGCTCCTCCCACTCCCACGTGGCCTGCATCACCATCTTTCTCCTCTACTCTGCTGTAATGTACTCCTAACTAGGTTCCTTGTTTGTGGCCCTGGATGCCTATGGTTTATTCTTAAAATAGCAATGAAAGCGATCCTTTTAAAATAAAATCCGATCTTGTCACTCTATTGGAAAACCAGCTGGCAGCCAACTTACTTGCTCTGGTAGAAGTCCAGCCTTCCCATGACCCCTGGGCAACACCCAGATAGCTCTGCTGTGATTACCACTCTCCTGCCACTGCCACACTGGTCTGCACCAGGCGAGCAAGGGGCCCAGGGCCTTTGCACTTTCTTCCTGGTGGGCTCTTCCTCCAGTTAGGCGCCCCACTAGGGCCCTCACCTCTTCATACCTCTATTCCTATGTCCTCTTATCTACAGGGCTTCTTAAAGGATGCCCCAGCCCCATATCTTCTCCACCTTGCACCCTGCTTACTCCCAACCCTTATCATCACCTGGAAAAATATATTTGCTTGTTTATGGTATTAATCCCCCTCCTAGTCAAGTAGAAGCTCTAGGAGGAAAGGCATGTTTGCCTGTTTGCTCACTACTGTTGCGCTTAGGGAGTAGGCTACACAGCGAGCTCACACAGTAGGCACTCAGTAAATAGCTGTTGCATGAATGACTTGCAGAGTTTCAATGAAAACTACCACTGCAATTGCCTCAAGGCAGGGATTATGTGTTGATCACTCTGGCAGGACGAGCCTGAGAAAGCAGGAGTGCGCTCCCGATGGCTGTGGAGGGCGGGCAGGCAGGAGCCCCGATAAACACAGCTCTCACGCCAGTGGGGCTACGCAGGGAAGGCGCCCAAGAACGTGAAGGCAGCTTTGTCACGGCTCACACAGGGAGGCACTGCTGGCGGCGCTGCCCGTAGGAGAGCTGCTTCCACCTCGCCATCCGGAAGATGCCCTCCAGCTTGGGGGATGCTCATGGGCATGGCTTTCCTGGCTCCTGAGCCAAGCTCAGTGTCCCCAAGACTAAGGGGGTGGTCTCGGGACAGGCTTTCAGCTGCCAGCCCTCCTGGGCCCCGGGAGCTATATCCTAACGGCTCTGTTCTGGCCTCCTGCGCCGTCACCTGGGTGTTTTGGAATGCGGCAGTGGTTGGCAAAACATGAAATGAGTTCATTTCCAACTCGACTCTGGATGAATCGTGCTAGGGTGCAATCTGTGACTGGGAACACCCCTTTCCTCCTGCGGTTCTTCTATTCTTCACCTGAGAAAAGTGAAGAATGAAGACGGTGAAACCTATCCAACTGGTCTTTCTGGCACACTGGCCTGGAACGCTCTTGTAATATCTCTGTCTGCTTCTGGCATCAGGGTAATGTTTAATTCATAGTGACTTGGAAAATGCTCCACTCTTGCTCATTTTTTCCTAAGCTCTTCTGTAGAACTGGAATGATTTCCTAAGCTGCTGGTAAACTTCATCAAGAACCACCTCTGACCTAGCGTTTTGGCTACACAGCTATTCAGGCTGCTTGTTCCCGAGTGGGCTCTGGGAGCTTGTGTCTTCCAAAGAACTTGTTATTTCACTGAAGTTGTCAAATCTACAGGCAAAAATTTTTCCGAACATTCCTTTATTAGTCTCTTAATAATTATATAATCTGTAGTTTGTCACTTCTCTTATGTCTAGTATTGATATTGTGTCCTTTCTTTTTCCTTTGTTAGTCGATTAGAATCCAGTCAATCTAAACGACCTTCTAAGAGAACCAACTTTTGGTTTTCTCTATAATCTATTTTCTTTGCAATTTCACTGATCTCTGCTTTGATTTTTTTTAAAGAACATTTCTTCCCTTCTGTTTACCATGCATTACTTTGCTCTTCTTTTCCTAGTTTCTGAAAGTAGAAGCTGATGTCATCAACTCAAGATTCTTCTTCCTTGCTAAGGGAGCCACTTAATGCTGCAAATTGCCCCTTAAGTACGGCTTTAGTGACATGCTTCAGAGCTCGGATGTGTTTTCATTACCATTCGGCTCAAAATGCTTTTCATTTTCTTTTTTGATCCAGTTATTATTATTCATATGTGAGTTATACAGTTTATATAAACCTTTGGAAAAGAAGAGGTAATTTTATTATTGATTTAAATCTCTAATTCCATAGTGGTCAGATAATAAATATGCTTTATGTCACTTGAATCCTTTCATGTGTATGCAGAGTTATTTTAGGGCTCGGAATTGTAGCTGTCCAGGTAAATACTGCATTATTTACTTGAAAATAATGTCTGTTCTACTGCCATTGGGTACAGTGGTTTATAAATGACAATTAGGTCATGTTGGTTGATAGTGTCATTCAAGTATACTATATCTTCATTGATTTCCTGTCTACTTATTTTATCAATCACTGCGAAAGATCTGCTGAAATCTCATGCGATCGTGGGATGTATCTGTTTTTCTTTGTACTTATATCATCTTTTGTCTCGTGTAACCTAAGGTTACTGTGTCATGCTGAGGAAAGACCTTTCTACTATGAAATGCTTTTCTTCTTTCCTGTTAATATTCTTGGCTCTGAAATCTATGACTGATGTTAATATAACCACGGTAGGTTCTTTTTTCTTGACTAGTGTTAGCAAGGTATATGTTTTTAACTTTTCCCTTTAACTGAGTTTTACCTTTTTTCTTTTCTCACTGTGGTGCTGGGGATTGAGACCAGGGCATTCACAGTGAACTAAATCCCTTTCCCTTTTTATTTTTTGAGATAAAAATGTCACTAAATTGTTAAATTGCAGATGCTGGGTGTGATCCTTCTATCTTCGCCAACTGGATGCTGGGATCATAGGGGTATGACTGGAAGCCAAGCCAACTTATCTGCGTCTTTTATTTAAGGGCTGTGTTCACAGCTGGATCTTGCTTTCTTACCCAATCTGACAGCCTCCACCCATTAACTGAACCGACTTGAGTGTTTATATTTAGAGCAATTACTGACATGAAAGCTAAAGTACATGGTCTTTGTATTTGCTTTCGGTTTCTCCCCCCCCCCCCATCTCATTTTCTCTTTTCTCCCTCTTCTGTCTTCTTTCAGGTTAATATGCACGATTCCATTTGTTACGGTTTGTCTCTACTGCAGACGTCCCCCCAGAGCCTCACGCACTCATAGGCGGGGCTTTGGGAGATGATTAGATCAGAGGATTTGGGCCCTGCTACATTCACAGCTAAATGTGTGAGAGGTCGGGAGGTGGAGCCTAGTAGGGGGAAGTCACTGGAGGCCAGCTGGGACCCTGAGTCTCCTTTCCTTCTCCCCAATCCTCTTCTCTGCTTCCTGTCTGGTACAACACAAGCAGCTCTCGTCTGCCGCCATGCCCCTCTGCCACGCCACCCTGCCTTCTGCCAGCCCGGTATGGGCCGGAACCTCTATGGGCTGTGAGCCAGGCAAAATCCTTCCTCCTTTCAGTGAGGAGGGCCGGACATTGTATCCCAGCAATGAGAAGGTACCCAAGCCACAACTCTGTGCTTCACTATTTTGGTGCTTGTTTTTAGAGTTTACCTTTTAATTTGTCCTGGTCTATCTTGAAATAAGATCTACTTCACATGCAGTAAGGAAAACCTTAAATGTATGCTATAACTATTTCTCTTATCCAGCCTTTTAGGTCAGCATACAGTTACCTTTATATATGTTTACAATACAAATATATATTATTCTTGCTTTTTGTTACACAGTCAATTATCCTTTAAAGGATTTAAACAGTAAGAAAAAAAAATAGTAAATACCAACATAGCTACTATTTCCAGTGTTCTTCATTCTTTGTGAAAAAGGAACTCTACTTTAATCTGGAATCATTGCTCTTTTTCAAAGATATCTTCACTGGGTATAGAATTCTAGGCTGAGAAGGATTTCTCTTTAGGTACTTCAAAGACACCAACAAGAATTCTTCTTTCTCTTTGTTCCTATGCATATGACATGTTTTATTTCTCTGGCTGCTTTGAAACCTGTTCTCCTCATCTATACTTTGATTAGGATGTGCCTTGATGTCATTTTCTTGTTTCTTCTCTTTCTTGGTATGGGGGATCAGCCTCAGGACCTTGCACTGGCCAGGCAGATGCTGTGCCGCCAGGCCATATCCCCAGCTGTCTTGTTTCTTGAGCTGTTTTCACTGTGCTTGTTAAATGTGGCCTTGTAGCTGTTACCTTGCTGGAAAAGCCTGGGCCATTATTTCCATCCGCTTCTCCACAGACTTCAATTACATGCAGATTAGATGGCTTAAAGTTGTCTCATAGCTTGTTGGTGTTCTTTTTACTTTTCAAATTCTTTTTGTTTTATTTTGTGTGGTGTGTTTTACTAATCTTTTTTCCCTGCAGTATCTAATCTGCCATTAACCCTCTCCAGTGGCTTTTTTTTTGTTTTTTCATTTCAAACATGGTTGATCTCATTTCTAAAATTTGATTTTGGGTCTTTTAATGTCCTCTGTGTCTTGACTTAACTTTTTCCACGCGGACTGCAGCCGCGCTAGCAGCTAGCATCCCCTGCTAAGTCCACCAGCCCCGCACTGGTCTTCACGGAGTGGCTATTTTCAGCACTGTGCACCACGTTCTTCCTTACCCACTGCTGCTTTGCATGCCTAGTACTCTGTGGATTTCACATGGTTCAGGGCTGAATGTTTTTGCATTTCTATAAATATTCTCAGGTTTTCTTCTGGAAAGTGTTAAGGTGTTTGGTATCCTTTTTGGTTGGAATGTACGATTTGGGGGGCAGGTACGGAACACTATTCTGTTTTGGGCTAGTTTGCCCCCACTAAGGCAAAACTCTTCCAGTTCTCCCCCACCCCGCCCATGGAGGGATGGGGAGGTTTCTGGGTGGGGGAGGGGTGGTTTTCCAGCCCCAAGGGAGCACACAGCACAGCACTGGTCCCACCAGGCCTTTCAGAGATGCTCTTCTCTGCCTCAGGCCACTCCCACAGTTATGTGTGGATCAGGAAGCTGCTGAGCAGCTGCGGGGACTCTGTCTACCTCTGTCACTCTCTCTTAGAGCAGCTCCGGCCTCTCCAGGTCTCGGTCTTGTGACCTCCAGCTTCTTGGATTTGCAGCCTCACACTCCCAGCACCACTGCCTGGAAACTCTCCCGGGGCCACACGCCAGGGCCACGGCGTGTCCGTCTCCTGTGCTTCACATCTCTGGGACTATTGCTTCTCACCCCTGATGTGTCCTGCCCTGGAAGGGCCACTGCCTCCCACGTTCTGTCTGCTGTTTTGTTTTTGGTTGATCCGGGTAAGAGGGTATAACTAGCTCCTGTCACCCCACCTCAGTGGTCAAATGGCAATTTATGTTCCTATGTCCCTTCCCTCTGGGCACTACTGCTATTATCCCCAAATGCAGGCGACTTAAACTTCCTAAGTGGGCACATTCTCACGTCCTCAAGCGTCACTTACTACATGTCTGCCGAAGGCGGTCGGCTCCAAGGCCCTCCTCGCGGCTCGCGTTCTGCTCCCTGCTGACGCGGTAAAGGGACTCAACAGAGTCCTGGCCTGCTGCTTACCATGAGCTCGGATGTTCTTTGGGGGAAATTCAGCACACACTGTAAGTTACCCACATGAACTAAACAAAAAGGAAAAGGCTAACAGGAGCGTGGAAGCAGGGATCTGGTAGGCAGAGATTCCATTCAGGCCCTTTCATTACTGAAGCAGAACCCAGGAAATGAAGAAAGCAGGTCAGGGCTGCGGAGCACTTCTGTTTTTGCTGCAGAGATTCTCTGTACCAGAAAAGCCTCCTTGACCCCCTGGACACCCTGCAGACTGCAGTCACGCCTGCTGCTGGGGCTCCCGGAGCAGCCCTGGAGACGCCTCCATGCTCGCTGCCAAGCAGCCCAGCAGGGCCCCCAGGTACAGGGAGAGCGGCCAGCCCACCAGCCGGGCTGTGTTCACGCTCCTCCTTGGAAGGTGCAGAGAACAGGCTTGCTCCGAGCCAGCTGGCTGCCACCCATAAGCAAGCCCAGTAAGTCAGCCAGGCCTCCTCGCTTCTGTTCTATGTGGCTGTGCGGTCCCCAGCCCCGTCGCTGGTGCAGGCAAAGGCAGCTGGCACAAACAAACAGCTCCTCAGTCCTGCCCTTGACATGCTGTTGCCAAAATTCAGCTTAAAGGAATAAAAGGCAAACACAAACTTCAGCTCCTACTGGAGAAGTTGTTTAAGCTACAAGAAACCGAAGGGAACGAGCGGCACATCGGCTGTAATTCACGCACACATTCTGGCTGTCAAACTGTGGGAAAGAGTCCCCCTGGAGAAGAGGCAAGCTCTTTAAGACATCTGTCTGCTCATCTCTGAAAACTCGGCTTCCACACTTGCTACTCTAGAGGGGCTGGGCCGTCAGGAGCGCCGGGCTGGTGACGTCCTTCATGGTCAGGAACTTGGCTTCTGGCTGGGTGGCAGGACAGGCCGCAAGAGAGCTTCTTTGCTCAATTCCCAGCCACCAGAGCAGGGGCTCCTCAGCCTCTGTGTGTGTGTGTGACAGACCCCTCTGCCAGCCTGCCCGTTCTCAGAGCCGTGTTCCGCGTGCAGATAATTAAATACATAATAGCATGAAGGAAATCGACGGGTCCTCAACCACTGTGGTCCAACTTAAGATTTCTTAGCTTTACAGTGGTGCGAAAGCAGACCCACACCGCCACTCTCTTACTTTCAGTACAGAATTCAGCAAATTACATAAACTATTTCACCATCTATATGAAACTGGATGATCCTGCCCCTGCCCCCCTGCAGGCTAATAGGGGTACACTCAAGGCAGGCTTGGCTTAGCTCGGAGGTTTGATAGGTACATTTTGGACCTCAAAGATTTTTAGCTTACAATTTTTTGCACATAGTAGTACTGCAAGGTGAGAAAGAACTTTATAGTTAACGGACTAACAATTTGAAATATAATAAAAAATTTGCTTCTTTATCAATGCACGCGTGCATCTGCCACTTGGCGAGTCTATTAAGTGATACGC
The DNA here is from genome assembly GCF_000260255.1 of Octodon degus. Classification (NCBI taxonomy): domain Eukaryota; kingdom Metazoa; phylum Chordata; class Mammalia; order Rodentia; family Octodontidae; genus Octodon; species Octodon degus. The sequence continues at coordinate 9,950,696 of NW_004524605.1, read as the reverse complement.
AATGGTTTCCTTGGCTGATGACATCACTGGTGCTTTGCTGTCTATGTTCATAACTGAAAGGAACACCAAATTTCAGCCACAGGCTAATGTAAAGGAAAATGCAGTGTTGGCCTCATCTAAGATTATAGACCCCCTGGACTCTGGCCCTGGACCCTGGGACTCTTAGATTAAGAAGACATTTCTTTTTCTGTCCTATTGGGAAAGGATACTGCCTCAGCTGACAAAGGGGTTGAATTTCCATCCTCTCAGACCTAAGGAGAAAATGGGTGCTGTCTTGCCTGAGGCCTCCGCCAGGCTCTTCTGTCAGCAGTGTCCTTCCTGGTCTCCATCACTTGGGCTGGCCATAGTTGGTCTTTTAGGGTACAACAGATTGCACCCCCTTTGGGAGGTCTCCTTAGCTCTCACGTGCCAAGGCATAGGGAGGACTCTATCCCTGAGTATCCTGTAGCCACCCTATCATCGATCTTCTCAACTCCTGTGGTGTAAGGACCTGCCCATGTCATTTGTCCCTGCCCCTTGCACAAGTGCGAGGTCCTCTGAGGCAGCAGCAGGGACCACAGTGACCCTGTGAGG
>NW_004524605.1:9943714-9949238 GCF_000260255.1 Octodon degus | reverse complement strand
TGGCATGTGGTGCTGGAGGATTGAACCGCGGTCCCTGTGCTTTGCCAAGCTTGTTTCAAGTAGGTGCTTTAGACCACTGAGCCATCTCTCCAGCCCCAGGACTAAGTCTTCGGTTGGCAGTCTACCATGGAGTTCCTACAGGTGGGAACACCTTCATGGACCAGGGATTAAGAACACAGACATCAGGGTCAGCTCTTACCAGCTGTATAATCTTACGCAAACAATTTAATCTTTGGGCTGCCATTTTTCATGGTAAGATGGTGGATGAAAAGAATATCTATCTCACGGGGACTCTCGTGGGACTTAGAGGGCCTAGCAAAGTGGTTCTACCTGATCTTAGATCCAAATCACCGAGGGCCTGTTAAACAGACCGCTGGAGCCCTCCCCACCACTTCTGACCTAGTAGATCTGAGCGAGGGTCCAGGACCCTGCATGTCTGCTGAATTACCTGGCGATGCTGGTGTCACTGCTCTGGGAACTATGCTTTGAGAAGCACTGGCTCAGAACAGCGTGGGGCACACAGCGAACATCTGCTGAACGAGTGTATGCTCTGATCTTTTCCTGGGAACTATTTTCTTAGTCCCTAAGCAAAACGCTTTCCACTCAGTGTTGCTCAGCACTGCCCTGTATAGAAGTAATACTGAAATCTTCTACTGGTAGCGGTTCTCAAAGTGTGGGCCCCGGCAAGTGGCCCCTGTGTCACTTGGGAGCTGGCTTGAGTTGGAACCTCTTGGGTGCCAGCTCGGATTTACGGAGTCCGGAAGTTGGGGGTGAAGCTGAGTATACTGTGTTCTAGTAGACTGCTCGGTGATCCCAAGGCTCATCAGTCTAGTAGACTGCTCGGGAACAGCTCTGCTAGAAAATCACCATTACAGCAAGCAAGCCTTATTGAAAACACTGTAGGGGGGCCGGGGAGATAGCTCAGTAGAATAAGCACTTGCCTGGAAAGTGCAACGTCCCGAGTTCAATCCCTGGTACCGCAAACAAACAAACAAACAACAACAACAACAACAATAACAACAACAAAACCCACTGTATAGTCAAGCAAGCTGAAGGTCTATGGCACGGGTTTGGTTAAGCTGTAGCGGAAGACCTGGATCAGCCTCTCAGTTTTCTAGTATCCCTGAGTTATGATGCTTTTTTGAGCATTATTTTCCTCATCTAGAAAATGGACACCATTCCAGGGCTTGATCCCTGTTCAAAGAATGGTAGTTGCTGGCATCGTAATTTTTATCATCATTCCACTATCATTCAGTATGGTTTGAGTGAATTTAGAATAAACTCTAAAAAATAAAAATTAGGCCAGGGAGATGGCTCAGTGGAATAAGTGCTTCCCTGGCAAGCGCAAGGGCCTGAGTTCAATCCCTGGTTCCGCCAAAAAAAAAAAAAAGAATAAAAATTAATTTTTTAAAAAAGGAATAACGTCACACACAGAAAGCACAGGGTTAAAGCCAAAACACCACTGTCGTTAGTTCTCCAAACTGAGGTCTAAACTTTTCTAGGGACCACAGCCAAAGGCAACATGTAGAGGCTCTTGGGTCCAGCTCTTTCCAAGGCGGAAGGAGACTCGGGCACTGGAGAGGGCACGGTCTCCTGCCACAGAGCACCGAGTTCCAGGAGCAGCCGCAAAGGCCCTGTGCGCCCGGACCAAGGCTCTGCCAGCAGTGCTTCTTGGCCCTGTGTTTTAATTCTCAAGCAAGAGCCCTGGGCAGAATGCTTAGAACCCATAAGATGAGAGACTTTACACTCACTTTGGGTGCCGGATGTCAGGGAGAGAACGATTCAGGGAGATTTTATCGCTGACGTAGATGTTAAAGCCATTCTCTCGGTAGGCCTGGTCCACTCTCTCTGCATCCGTCATGGGGTAAGGTCTCCCCTGTTCTCCGTTACCTGGAGGCAAAGTAAAGCAGTTCAGCGTTGCTGATTACCTGGCTCCTGTGGGAGTCCTGTGAATGGAGAGGGGAAAGAAGGGTGGGAACGGGATTAAACCGCTAAGCTGCAGCTTCATGCTTGCGTGCAGGGCACACCTGTGGAGTCTGCGGGGAGCGGCAGGAAGTGCGGGAGGGGGGCGACCCTGTACAGTGGACTTGACAGTCACCATTCTACAGATGAATACACTGAGACCCGGAAAGCTTATAAAGCCAAGCATGGGTTCCAAAGCCCAGGTGCTCCATACACCCACTCTCCCAGGAGCCCCAGCATCCCCGACCTGGGAGTCCAACCACCTGGACAGGAGGCCAGGCCTCCCCCCTGTGAGCCCATCAACCTGTGCAAAACATGCCTGGCGTCTGAGCTGAAGCTAACCTTCTGATGCCCGGAGCGTGTTTGGGAGAATCTAATGACAGAATTCATGTGTGAATGCTTTTTTATAAACCATGAAACACTCTAAAATGTGAGGATTACAGGCACGTGCCACCTGGGGTGGGGGTGAGGCTGGCACAGCAGGCCTGGGGATCAAACCCCGGCCCCTGCGCCTGCTTGCAGTTGCTTCAATCCACTGAGCTATTTGGCTGGCCCCTATAAACTGTGAGATGTGATGGCTTTCTATGTAATTCAGACTTTATATGTAAATCAAAGGCATCACACATGACAGAAGACACTTCTACGTCTTTGTACACGAGCCAACAAATGGGCTGCACACCCTCAGCCGGGATAGCCTGGAAAGTGTTGCTGTGAGCCACAGATTTGCGTGGAGGAAGCCACGTTTCCTCTCTGCACAATCCATCTCAGAGAAGAAGCCCTGATGCCTCAGGAAAATATTCTTTGGGTTCTGAAGGAGCAGAGGCATATGAGAATTGTACCACAACCCTGCAATAATGGCCCAAGAATCTGTGTGGGTGAACTTGAAGAAGTGGCAACAAAAACAGATGGTTGGAAGTCACCTCCCCTTCTGGAGGGCGAGGCCTGAGCAACTTTCCGTTTTCTCTGGGAGGTAAACACAGATATTGCTGGGTAGGAAGGTGCGAGTTGTGGGCTCAGCCTGAGGGTTGTGGCTACCATAGTTTAGCCAGATGACAGAAAGGCCCCTGGCCTCTGCCCTATGACTGCTACATGATACGACACTGCTGACCGTATCCGGGATGGAATCCCCAAAGGACACACATGCAGCAAGCAGAAAGACAAGGCCAGAAATTGTTGACTTGAGCCTTTTACAGCTCAGCATATTAATATGGCTTTACTTTTTATACCTTGTGTTGATACTTTTCTGCTGGATAGTTAAGACCAAGATAAAGCAAGACCTATATAACTAGAAATGTCACTTTTGTATCTGACAAGGTCAGTCAAATCCCCTCAGGATTTATCCTGAAACCCTGTACCACAGTTTGTAGATCCTTCTGACATTGCCAGCCCTACAGATAACCCACTACTACTATGGACTACTGGACTATATTGGACTATTTTGCTGAATTCACTCACCTATAATATTTAAATGGCAATGGAATACCCATCTCTGACAAAACTAAACAATAAAAAGGGGATATACATGAAGGACCATTTTGTATATGTATATACAAAATAGGATAGATATACAGCTACTTTCTTTTAATTCAATGAGAAGAAAGATATGTACTAATAGTGTTTGGCAGGATATCATGTCTGCATCTTGTACTATGAATAACCACTACGAAGACAATAATATGCAATGTACTAGTTACTGAAACTGTCCTACTAATCGGTTTTGAAACTGTCTCATTGCTATTTGTTTTTCAATAAAATTAATAATAAAAATGAGATTCCACCAATTAAAAAAAAAATAAAGACAAGACCAGAGGGTTTGTTTAGAGGGGCTGTGCAGGGGATGCCAGGCAGCCTTGCTTGTCCCCAGGATGTCACTGTGGCATGCTTATAGCTTTTCAACTCAATTTGTGTCTGTTTTATTAACTGGCATAAGAAGGGTCATTGTGGTGACTGGGGAGGTAAGAGCGCAAGATCCCTGGCACTTGCTGTTTGCTTCCTCCTCCTGTCCCTTTCTTTGTCCTCTTTCTTTTTTTGGTAGTGCTAGGGATTGAACCAGGGCCCCGTGCATGCTAGGCAAGCACTCTTACCACTGAGCCACAACCCCTGCTCTTTGTATATACTGAGCCAGGACCTCACTGAGTTGCCCAGGCTGACCTCCCCCTGCGGAGGGCCCCTGAGGAGCTGGCATTCCAAGCACAGACCATCATACCTGGCTGGTATTTATTCTGCACTGCTCTTTCCTTACTGGGTACCCACTGTTCTAATCGGTCTGGGCCAAATGTTTGGCCAATCAGCTCTTTGTAAATATTTCCTCTTAGTTTAAGCAGTGCCCCTTCCCCTTTAATCTTAAATTACTGTCAACAAAGATTTCATGTCTCATCTTTAGGTTCCTCTTCTCTTCAGAGATAAAATATAAATAGGTGGGAGTGGCTTTAACTGAGATAAAAGAGAAAGGTGTATCACTGCCTTACGGGTCTGTCGTGCTTTCCAGCACAGCAACGTCACTTCTGCCACTCTACCCGCCACTCTCACAGCAATACTGAGGCTCCACAGGCAGGAAGCATGGGCCCCACTGGCACCTGGAGAGACCGAGGCTCGGGGAGCATGGGACTCCTGAGAGGGCATGTGGTGGCTAAGCAGCTCAGAGTTCTGGGGCGGATTCTCCATATTCTGCCCAACCTTATCCCAGCTTCCTCACCGCCCCCATTCTCCATCCAAAAGGAACTGCTCCAAAGACTATCTAGCACAAGAAAATTTTATTTGAAGCCCACCACCAGAATAATTCAGCCTGCTGGCTACATGCTGCGTAGGGATCAACTCCACTGTCCAGGCCTGAGTTCAAGTCCCAAGTTGGTCTCATTTTCACTATGTGATTGCAGGCAGACCTCTGCCACTATAAACTAGGGGTCCTTTAGCATTGAATGGGCCACCAGGATTGGTGTTCAGGGTCACATGGTACAAATACACAGAGTACCGAGTGTAGACATCGCTTGCCACAGGTGTTCAGAGGGTGGCAGCTCTTGATAGTATGGTCCTCGTTTTTGGTGGTCAAGAATTGTATGGTGGAGGGCCGGCCAAATAGCTCAGCAGATTAAAGCACCTGCAAGCAGGTGCAGGGGCCAGGAGTTCAATCCCTGAGCCTGCCATGTGGGCCTCACATCCCCAGGGTGCACTGAGACAGCAATTGAGACTGGATGTGGTGACACGTGCGTGTAATCCCAGCTCTTGGGAGGCTGTAAACAGGTGGATCACTACGAGTCTGGTCCGATTTAGTAGTGAGATCCTGAACACCCTGTAGACCCTTCCCTAAAATACACACACACACACACACACACACACACACACACACACAATTTGTATGGTGGAGGCATTTCTGATTACCCAGAAAAGGCAGTGGGGCAAATCCCTGGGGGCAGAGTCTGGTGGTGTGGGTGGACAAATGGATCAGAACAGCAGGGAGGGGGATAGGAATCAGGAGAAAGGCTGATGACAGACAGAGAAGTCAGCAGGACGTGCACATCCATCTGACATGCCCACCGGCACACACCTGCTGACACACCCACCT
>NW_004524605.1:9929550-9943614 GCF_000260255.1 Octodon degus | reverse complement strand
CTGACATGCCCACCGGCACACACCTGCTGACACACCCACCTATACACACCTGCTGACATATCCACCCCCACACACCTGCTGACATGCCCACCGGCACACACCTGCTGACACGCCCACCCACCCACACCTGCTGACACACCCACCTATACACACCTGCTGACATACCCACCCCCACACACCTGCTGACACGCCCACCGGCACACACCTGCTGACACGCCCACCGGCACCCCCCATGCTACCGCAATCACGGAGCCCCCCCCGTGGACACCTGCCCTCCGTACCCACGCGCTGTGCATCCTTCCTGATGGCCTCCTTGTCATGCCAGTCCTTTAGCTTCTGCCCATCTCCCATGAAAAAAGGCTTCTTCTGCCGACTGCGTGAGCCCTGGAAAGAAAGACAAAAGTTAGGAGAGAGGAGAAAACCAGATAAGGCCAGTGGCACAGCCCCCAAAATGACACTGCCTCCGGAGCCTCTGGGATGGTCCCCGTGTCTCTGTGATCTGTCCCTTCCCTCAGTCTGCCTTCGTGGGATGACCATGCGCCAGCATGGTGTGCAAGGTCCAGTGAGACTCAGCGTCCACCCGCAGGACGGCCCAGAGCTGCAGGGCAAGGCCTGAGGCTCCACGCTTCTCACCCAGAGAGATCGTGCCGCATGTAGTGTTGCCCAGCAGAAACAAGGCGTGAGCCAGACCTGTAATTTGAATTTTTACCTCTCATGTTAAGAAATAGAAATAGATGGAATTAATTTTAGTAGTATATTTAATTAGCACAATACAATGAAGCATTATCATTTCAATGTGCACTTTGTGAGGGATTACTGAGGCGCTTTGCATTCTTTCCCGGTGGCGCTGCCTCTCGCGTCCAGTGCGCACCGTGCACTGCTCACTGTGTTCGGTTCAGACCCTCTCCAGGCTCTAGAGCCTCAGGTCACTGCAGCTACATGCGGGCATGGCGCGGGCAGGGACTCCTGGGGGAGCGGCCTGCAGTTCCCTCCGCGTGAGAAATGGAGAAGGCTTCCCGGGCATGAGGACAGTGGCTGGGCCTCGGACAGCAGCGGAGTGCAGCGGGTGGGGAAAAGGGGCTTGGGCGCAGCTGCACGGTGCAGGTGGAGAAGGAGGATGGGGGCTGGGCCGGAGGGACAGGAGATCTTGGCACAGAAAGGGACACTGTGTCTTGGTCATCCCTGTGGTCCCAGGGGTGCAGCTTCAAAGAGGGTGAACATCTGCCCAGTGGGTGAGAGTACGTGACACAGAATCAGGAGGCTGGAAACAAGAGTCGCATACAGCAGGCCAAGAGCTGGCCTAGCATGGCCTTTATCAGTGTCCCGAGAAGAAAGCCTGTCCTCCTGGGCCCCTTGGGAAGTGGCTTCTCTAATTAAAAGAGGCTGCATTTCTGGGTCCAGAGTAAGCTCAAGGGGCTTGTTTGTAGTTTGGGGTTTCTCAAGCGGAAACCATACAGGACACATCTTATAAGAGTATTTTACAATGAATCATCCAAAGAATCACATACAAAGAGCGCAGGAAATCTGTCCACACACTAAGACCAAAGAATCTAGCTGAGGGCTTGGAGCCTAATAACCTGTATAAGTCCAGCTGAAAACTTAGAGCCCATAACAATGCTACACACGAGTCCAGCTGGAGGCCTGGAGCCCACGGCAGTATCTCAGGCAGGCCTGCTTCACCAATCTGTGCTGGGAAGGCCCAGAGGTCAGAGGTGGAAGCTAGAAAGCCTGTGCTAGTGGGATGAAGAGCCTGTGCTAGTGGGCTGAGTGGTCTGCACTGGAGCCAGGAAGCGATGCTCAAGTTGAGGACCAGAGCTCCCCCAAAAGCACCACAGCCATCCTCAGCAACAGTGAGGTCCTGAGCTCCTCCAAGGATGAGGAGAGCCAAGTTTCCATCAGGAAAGCCAGTGTGACGAGCTTCTCCAGGAGACGGAGAAGCCCCATCTTCCTCTCCAGAGCCAGGATGTGATGTTCACGATATAAAGCAGAGCTCCCCCAAAATGAACTGAAGCCATTCTCAGCATCAGTGAGATTCCTAAGCTCTTTCTCCGTCGAGAACAAGGTCCTCCAGAAGAACAGTCCAAAAGAACCAGCAGCTTCCAACAGGTCCAAAAGCTTCCCTAACAGCCTCCCTCTTCTTCTCCAGTTCTGCCTCTTATCCTGCTGGCAACAGTTCGGGGGGGGGGGGGCTCCCATACATGCTAGTTCAGCTCATCTGGGTGTAACAAGTTGACCCCAGCTGGCAATCCACCATGGGGCCGACATTCCCAAGCTGACAGTCATGTCCAACACCCCGCACAGCCTGCACTACAGGGTTATTTAAGCACCTTCCAGGCACATGTAGAGGTCAGTGGCCTTCCAGATGACCCTGCCAATTCCAATCCTACAGACTTGTTCCTGCCATTATGGCAGCAGGATCTAACAGTCCTATTTCCAACATAACTAACTACGAGGAACCTGAGCTAACCATCCCTAAACTGGTTTGATAAGACTCAGCTCATCTTTGCATTAGCAGGTCTTCCACAATGGCCCAGCATCCGTAGAGCATGTCTCCTGATGACAGCAATCTTTCACACTCCCTCAACAGGCCTTTTTTAACTGCAAGAGGGTAACTCTGGAATTTGGAGTATTAGAAGTCTTGATCAGACAAGAAGACTACAAAAACAAAGACGTGTGCCTGGAACCAGTCCTAAGGGCTCTTGGAAATCACAGAAGCTGAGCTGTGAGGTTCTTAAGGGACTCTAATCAGCTCAGAGGGTTCCAAATGCCTCGAGCTTGGGCTCTTCAGGAGGTGCCATAGACACTGCCCTGGGAGGCAGAGGCCAGAGCCCCGCCCCCGCTCAGGGCTGAGTGCATCTGTTTCCTGTATTGGGATTCCACTGAAAACCTTTCACTACAAGCGAACAGGTGACCACATCCCCCAGACAAGCAAATGTACCTGGAAATGGAAAGGCCACTTCCCTACGCCAGATGGAGAAAGGTGCTGGCAAAGCTGTTTGGTGGCTTTTAGGAAGTCTGTAGGTTTTATTTTTTGTTGTTGCTTTGTTTTAAATTCTAGCTTTCAAAAGTAGGAGATTTCATATTTTATCAAGATGTGTGCCTTCTTCTAGAAACCCCAAAGGTCAGTCAGTATGTGGGTGGGGCTCCCCCAGGTCTGTAGCTGGGCTGAGTAAGGGCTGATGAGTATTAGAACTTAAGGACTAAGAGATCAGATGTTCTGGAGGAGAGGGAGCAGTTATCTTGTTCTCCAAGGAGGCCCTGAGACAGTGAGGGTCAATGGTGGAAGTGCTGAGCAATCAACGGTCATCCTAGGATGCAGAAGACGTTCCAAAAATTGGGTCAGGCTCTGATGACACAGGAAGACAGCCTGCTTACTAGGATGGGGTGGACAGAAGTCAAGTGTATGGTTAGAGCCAGTGCTTCTAATTTTCCCGTGCAGTATAGTCACATGGGGACTCTTGTCAATGAGCTGTGACGAAGATGGTCGTGGTGGCCTAACTCTGCATTCCTAGCAAGTTCCCCAGTGATGCTCATGCTGCTGCTGCACAAAAGGCACACTGAGCATCATGGGCCTGGACACCTTCGAGAGCACATCCTGTGTCTAAGGTCCTGTGAAGAACTGTTTCCTGACATCCTTGAGGGGGTCTTCTGAGGCTGCTGGAACTGGGGCTTTAGGGTGGTCTCACAGTCCTGACCTCAGAAGCCAACTCCTTCAATCTTGTTCTCAGAATGGAGGAGGAGATGGCTGAACTGACAGCTCCATGACCTTTGCCTGGGGATGTGCCTGCCTCTCTCTCTCTTGTCCTTTCCTCCTTCCTCCCTCCCTCTCCCTTCCCTTCCCTCTTTTCCACCTTCCTTCCCAGGATCTGCCAAGGTTCCCTATATAATTTTAATCGGTCACATTAGGTGAATCTTCCTTAAACCAGGAAGACTTTGGAGCTTGCTGACATTAGGAGATTGAAACATCTAAAATATGGTTGTTTGGGCTGACCGAATAGCTTAGCAGATTAAAGAGCCTGCAAGCAGAGAGTTCGATCCCCAGGCATGCCGTGCCAGCCATGGCAATTGAGACTGGGCATGGTGGCATGCACCTCTAATCCCAGCTCCTCGGAGGCTGTAAACAAGCAGATCACTACAAGTCCGATCTAGTAGTGAGATCCTGAACACCCTGTAGACCCTTCCCTAAAATATAAAAAATAAATAAATAAAAAATAAAGACATACAATACAGCTGTTAGAGTCTTCTTCAAATACTGGGACTAAGCAGCTGCTCAGAGCCATCCAGTCCATCTTCCCCAACTTACAGGCAGTGGAGCTGACCATGCTATGAAGCCCACACAGGCCCGCTATGAAGCTAAGGCCGGCAAGGACAGGGACCAGGTCCCGACTCGCAGGCTGGTTGGTAGTGGGAAGAGCCCTTGTGGTGGGAAGGCTGCAGAAATTGGTGGCACCTCAAGTTTCCCACCTGGAAAATGGAGAGACAAGCAGCCCACAGGACCTTGAGCTGAATGGAGAAACTCACAGAGAGCACAGCCTGAGCACTCCTACAATCCGCACATAGATTGCGGATATTCACTCCTATAAGATATTAAGAAGCTACTGTAATCTGACATTTCACCAAATCACCTTGATGCAGGACTTGAATTTTACTAGAAAGGTTAAAGGGCATTTAGCCCCCAAATCACAGAGGATATAGAGCCCAAAGACCCTTGCAATCCTACTCACAAACTTTAATAAAAATTGTGGCCAATGTCAGTGGTTTGCGAGTCTCTGAGGTCTATCCGTGGCAGGTCTGGAGACAGTGCAGCACATGGGAACCGTCACCAAGTGTTTGCAGATCCCAGCTCTGTGCAAAGTAGTGTGCTAGGCACCGCACTGGAGGTGCTAACGGGTATACGGCCAGACTAGGCCCTCTCAAGGTGGCTTTGGGACACAGGCACCCTCATTATAAATGATTAACATTCCTGGACCTACTGAACCAAGTAAGTCAAAGTATCTCAGGAACCATTCTGAACAGGCTAAGCCAAAGTATCTGGGAACAGGTCTCCCCAAAATGTGTTCATACACAGGACTTTGATTCATGGTGAAGTTGGGAAATCACTTGTTTAAATCCAGCTGCCCCACTTCACAAATGTGAAAGCTGAGGCTAAACAAGGAGGACCAACCTGCCCTAAATCCTATACCCTGCCAGTCTCAAATACCAAACCAGATGTAGCTGTTTTCTTCCTGGGACGTGCGTCAAGCCTCCTCTAGGTAGGGACACCTCTGTCTCAGCTCCTCTGTGTGCATCCTAGACCAACTTGTGGCTCCACTGAGGTCCTAGCTTGCTGGTTGCTTGTCTGGCCCACTGAAGCAGATGCTCTGGTTTAATGACTCCTGCACATCCTGGTTCTAGTAAACCTAGGTTTTACTTCTCAGTCAGTTGAGCCCCAGTTTCCCTGGCTGACATATACAAAAACAAAACAAAATAAAACAAAAAAATAATAACTGCATCTGTTCTTGGGATTTGAACTGTCTGTTCTTGGGATTTGGTGAGGATTAGCTGAACTAACTTGAGCACGAAGTATTTTTAGCTCAGTGTCTGGGACAAGGTTAGGTCCTCTCAAGGAGAGCTACTGACACATTGTCTTTAAAGAAATGTGGCCATTAAGCTTAACCAGCAGGGTGGCTAGTACACGGGAGGGCTACACTCAGAGGATGACGTACCATTAGGAGGTGGGACCTAGCCGGCACGGGTCCCTCGTGTGTGGCGCTGGAGGCTGCGTCTCTCCCTACCATCCTTCCCCTGTCCTCTGCTTCCCAGCCACCAGGACCCGAGCAGCTTCCCTCCTCCATTCCCTTCCACCATGATGCTCCTGCCGTGGTGCCAGCCAGCCACGACCTGAAACGCGTGGAGCTGTGAGCACACAGACCACTCTGCCCTTATGGTCTGGGTATCAGGTAATGGAAACGCTGAGAGAGAGCTGATGAGAACAAGTTCTGTACTGCAGCCACGATGACTATGTTTAGGGGAACAGAGGAAGAAATGGGACTCTAATAATAATACTGTTACAGTTTGTCTCTAGATGTCCCCCCAAGGCCTCACGCAGTCACAGGAAGGCTTTTCAGCGGTGGCTAGGATTAGGGTGTGTGATCAATCAGTAAAGCAGGCTGCTCTTAGGCTTGGCCTAGTTCCCAGCAGCATTAAAGGTGTGGCGCTACTTGCCCTAAGGGGAGCCTGGCTTTTCTTGTCACGGGAGGTATTTTTACCCTGCTTACTCTTGCCTGCCTGCCTGCCTGCCTGCTATGGACTGTCTCTCCTTTGGGGTACCCTCCACCATGCCGCCCTGCCTGGAGCCAGCTGTCTATGGGGCTGAAACCTCCACAAATTGTGAACCAAATACATCTTCTGTCCTTTACTTTGGGTGTCGGATACTCTGTCCTAATAATACAAGGATAATAACTTAGGGAAATAACTAAGACAAAAACCATGGATCCTGAAGAGGCGGCCTATTTCACACCTGAGCCAATTCAACTGGCTCTTGCTGATAACAGGATTTAGAGCATTTCCTCATTAACACGATGTCATACGCCCAGGTGGAAACTTAGTGTTCTTTAAGGAAAGGAAGAAGTTGTTAGCTACAGTGGCATGCTGTAATAGCAGCCAATGCCACAAGACCTTTGACAACAAGGGAGCAGCAGCAACACTTGCAAAAAGGCAGCAGTTCTTAAGCGGCAGCCATCACTTAATATTGCGGATAAATCACATCTGGATTTTTCCCTGCAGAGGTACTTGAATTTTCTTATATTCTGTAAACTCGAAGATTTGGCTCTGAAACCTGTGATTATTTTCTTTCTCGGGCAACCATCTCTTGCTGCTTTTCTTGCCCTTGGTTTCCAGAACATCCTTTTTTGCTACAGGAGGCAAAGCAGGTGGGAAGGTGTGCAGCAAGGGAAGAACATTTGTGGGGGAGGCTGGCAGAATTAATGTGGAAATCACATTAAGCAATAAATTGGAAATGCATTTTGACTGGCTGCCCTAAATAACCACTGTGGGTATCTGTGTGCTTTTACTTAACATTCCACTAAAAGAATCGATTAGTGTTCAAACAGCTACACACTCACACACACAAATGGAATTTTAATCTTTGTTTAATGACTATTTAGTGTGCCTGGCACCCTTTGGACAGAGGGAAGGATAGTGGTAAAGCAAGCCAACTGTATTCTGCTCAGAACAAAGATGCGCTGAGGTGCATTCCTCAACCCCAGGACGGCAGACTCGACAGAGCCTGGTCTGCAAGGACACTTGCACCTCTGGCCAGGCCAGGATGCACCTTCCAAGCCCTGCAAGGGTGGAAAAGAAAATCAGCAGGTCATCTGCTTCCACTGGGGTCTGAGGCTGTTTTGTTTCTTTTTAAAAAAATTTTACGTTTTTGGTACACGGTCTCACTATGTAGCTCAGACACATACTGATCCTCTTGTTTTCAGCCTCCCCAGCGCTGGGATTATAGGCGTGGCGCCACTACACCCAGACTCAGTAGCCAGTTCAGTGCACCTGAGGGCGGGGTGGGCGGATATGTGGTACGGGGTGGATTGAACCTGCACTTGCCTAAGCAGGCGCTTAGTCCGCTGAGCTATCTCGCCAGCCCTATGAGCTATCTCACCGGCCTTGAGGCTGTTTGACAGCCTGACTCTGCTGTAGATGGGAGGAAGGCTTGTCCCCACCCTCTTCTCAAGGAACCCTACAAAGGCACAGGAATCATTTAGCTTTGAGATTTAACCCACCCTATATGTGATTCCAAACACTTGTCTCTCTATTAAAAAGGTTAGTAACCTTATTTTCTACCCCCCCCCTCCCCCAGCTAGACAGTCTCAGGATGAGCAGCTTGGAGGTTATACTCCAAGGAGCACCCAGTGAAGCTGCCTGGAGCCAAAAGGACAGTTACGTTAAGTCAGGGAGTTTGGACAACTGGATAAATGTAATTCTTTATGAGTTCTGAGGTAATAAGCTGTGTTTTTATTCATTCCCCTGACAACTGATCATTGAGGGCCTCCTATGTCCAAAGGAGACTAGGAGAGACAAAGATAATTAAGACAGTCCAAGGCTCAACAGTAGTATGGCTATAAGTATAAAGGGAAGGGACAAACACATCTCTAAGAAAGGAAAAATCACATATATATGAAAAAGAAAAACACTGCAACTGTGCCTTGAAAGTTACTCAGATAAATTCTGTAGGCTCTTAACAGGGCCAAAAGTTAAATTCCCTCCGGGAAGGAGTCCTAGGAGGAGGAGTCTGCCAGGACCCTGCAGGATGGGCTGCCCTGTGACTGGTGGCGAAGGGGGAAGGAATCCAGCAGCGGAAAGCACGTCCCAAAACACAGAGGCTGGGGAGCAAGGGGCCTGCGTACTGAATCCCAGGAGCCTGATCTGGCTGGAGCAAACGGGGTGCAAGAGGGGATCACGAGCCCTAGACCAGGAGGAAGTCGGGATCCGAACTTGCTCCCAGGTTTGTACTGCTCAGCAGGTGAGAGCGGAAAAACACAGCCGCAGAACTCCAGAAGGAAAGCGTGTCCCTGCCCGTCCGCCTGCAGAGTCCCAGAATCATCCTCTTCCCGTGCGAGGTGCTGGGAAAAGGCGCTTCTGCTTTCATCGGGAGGAAATGTTCCCTCTTCAAAGGCCGCTTTTATTGAAGTCCCCGCACATCCCTTAGAGGAGGCTGACTTCTTCTAGCCCCTGCTCAGCAGGCTGCTCTTTTAAGGTAACTTCCTTCAGTTCAAGCAGGACCAAGTTATATAAGAAAACAGTCAACCCTCAAGGGTACTTAGGGGACAAAGGGAAGGCGACACTACAACCCAGCAACCAGGAGACTCAGATTGCTGAGCCCTATCAGGCAAGCCCTGCTGTCCGAACCAACTGCGGTCAGATCAGTTCCCCTGCTGTGGTACCTCTGCTGTCTGCGCACCGAGCTGCAGGGATCTCAGACGGAAGGAGGAGGCCCGTTGCCTGGGGGGAAGGTTACTCACAACAGGAGCTATGGTTTGAAAAGGCTGAACCGGTGTTTCCAAAGGGCAGAACCTCAACTCACACCCCTCATCCCACTCACCCTGTGTTTTGCATAGACAACTCCAGAAAAGGGCACTTGCTACATAAGGTGTGAAGGCTCATTAGAAGAGTTTTTAAACAATAGAGAAAGAAAAAAGCCAAGACATCTAGGGATGTCTGTTATCTAAAGGGCAAGTGCAACCTTCAGTGAATCTTTCCTTCCATTCCAAAAGAAAAATTGCAACAATTTTTTCAAGGTAAGGATCCAAATGTCTTATCATGGGGAGAAAAAAACCCCAAATCCTTCATAATAAATATGTTCATTTAGTCTGGCATCCATTCATGTACAAGAAATGGAGCAAGGGCCAAGCTCTGCTGAGGGCAGCATGGACAAGAGCCCTGTCTCCCATAGTGGAGAGGGGTGTATGTGTCAGCAGGAAGCATAAAGTTTAACCCAGAACCACCAATGAATTAAAACAGCTGTCACAGCAATGCATAAGAGAGGTACCCCGTGCGAGGAGCCCCTCTATTGCAATCTGACCGGTGGGCAAGCCTTCCCTGAGGAATCTGCAGAGGTGATGAACTCAGCAGAGAAAAACAGCACTACAGAGAGGGAAACGCAAAAGCCCGGAGGCTGGGCCAGCGCAAAACATGGAGAGATGGAGGGTGAGGCTCACAGAGAAAGAAGGAAGGACGGGAGAGGAGGGCAGGAGGTTGCTTTTCCCCTCTGGAGATGCCTGTGTTTTATATAGGGAGGTGGCAAGAGCAGGCGGCATTGCAAGGACTCTGGCAGCCACGTGGAAGGAGGATCAGAGGCCAGGAGGAAGGAGACCACCACAGCAGCAGCAGCAGCTCAGGCAGAGAGGACCACAGCCCTACGAGGGAGGCTGACGTGGGGACGGGAACACATGGAGCTGGGTTTTCATTTGGTCACCTGTGGACGGGGCCAAAAAATGCAGCCTGCACTTAGCCGCTGGGGTTGCAGTTCATTCATAAAGCCCGATGCCCTGGCTCCCATGGGTGCAAACAGGAGCCTGGGACTTGCCCCTGCTTCTGTCCTGGTATTTAGTTCAATACATGTCATGTCTAAGTTTCAATATTGCCCAGAGGAAGAAAAGGAAAAAGAAAAAAAAAAAAAAAAAAAAAAAAAAAAAAAAAAAAAAAAAAAAAAAAAAAAAAAAAAAAAAAAAAAAAGGAAGAAAGGAACTCAGACCCTGAAGAGTTTGGACTCTTAAGTCTTTTTTTACCTTCAAGTCGGTGACAAACAGTGAAAAAGAGAGCGGTCACACTGGAGAGGCGCAGAGCTGCCCACCCTGGTGCTCGGTGCGTGTGGGCCCCCTCTGTGGCAGCCCCAGGCCCGAGCTCCCCCAGCCACCTGCAGCATGGGTGCTGCTGAGGAGGGAACCCACTCTCAGGAGAAAAGGATTCTCGGTACCTCACGAGGTCCTGTGATTGTTTCAGCCAAAGACACAGAAAGTGGTTTTCATGCTGGAGATAAAACTGCCTCAGCTGGATGCCAGGGCCATGGTTTGTCTTTGTATTCCATAGGCGGCTGTCAGGGGTGATTTGGGTTTTATGTTATTTTCACTTTAAGTGGGGAGTTTATTACAGTCTAACTCTTCCATGAGATGAGACTTGATTATCTTATTATTGTCATTATATCCACTTTGTAGATGCCAAAACTGAGGCTTAGAGAAAAAAAATCAATAGGAAAGCACTTTGCAAACGGCCCAGCAGTGCGGGAGCATAATCTGTCACAGCTGCTAGCTCCCACCACACGCATCTCCAGTAGCCACGCACTCACACAAGAAAACCTCACGGAAGCCAACCATCCTTCTGCACCCGGAGGGCAGTTTGCTGGGGGTTAGAGAATCTCAGCTGGGCAGATGCGTGAACAGCCATGAAAGTCCCTCTCAGCAGTGCTTTTCCTGAGGTGGGAAGAGTGAAACACACCTGAGGGCCCTTGTCTTACCTGCAGCAGCTGTGGGGAGGTGGAGAGTCAAGCACTCCTGGCAAACCCGACAACACACAAGTTCTAACCTCTCAGAGATGGGAATATACAGGACTGCGAACATATCTAGTTAGTCTCCTACTTGGGAACTTGGACTGAGCCAGCAAGTGAGAGAGTCATTGCCTTATAAAGAGGGAGGATCAGAATGTGCTTGTTGGCTTTCCTGTACTATGACAAAATACCTGAGACAGTCAAGTTATAAAGAGGAAAAGTTAATTTACAGATATCATTCATGAGGCAGATTCCATAGTGCCCCTATATCCTTAAGACAACATAACAAAACATGTAGGTGTACTTGATTTGGAACTAGATTTGTGTCACGGTTCTAGTGCTTATGAACTCCTGTGGGGATCTGCTCAGATTGAATCAAAGCTTGGGGAATGTAAGGATGCTTCCAGACAGTTCTGTCCCGCTGTCAGCACAGGTGCACAACAGGGCACAGTTGTGTAACCATGACTTAGCTGTAGACAAGCATTCCTACACCAGGGAGGCCAGCATGAAAGAATGTAACTAGGTGGTAACAACATGTGCAGGGAATACACAATAAAGACGCCAGCGGCTCTTGCGCTCTGCTCACGCTGCTGGCTGGTGTTGCAGATGATTAGCACAGGCACATCCTTTGACCTGGGACCTCACCTACATGGATGGCACTTATTACGGACTAGCTCTAAACTGTCCTCCCAAAGGCCGGCAAGATAGCTCAGTGGACCAAGCGCCTACTTAGGCAAGTGAAGGGACTGGGGTTTGATTCCTGGTCGGCCCCACCCCCGGGTGTGCCGAGTTGGCCACTGAGACCAGATGTGGTGATGTAGGTCTGTAATCCCAGTGCTGAGGAGGCTGAGAACAGGAGGATCACTAGGAGTCTGAGCTACATAGTGAGACTCTGTACCAAAAAAAAAAAAAAAAAAGTCCTCCCAAAGTGTCATACGTTCAGAGGTAGGACTTTTGAAGGTAACTGGATCATGGGGCACTGTAATCATCAGTAGACGGATGCGCTGATAGTTTTCTAGCTGGATGTGCTGTTAGGAGGCCTGGCCTGGCCAGAGGGATGTGCCACGGCGGCTGTGACCTGGAAGGGTGTATTCCTGTCCCTGGTCCCTTTCTCCCACCTTCCCCACCCCTGCTTCCTAATTGCTATGGCTTCCTCCACGCGGCCCTTCTGTCATGCTACTTGTGTCTTAGAGCCAGGCCACCATGGACTGAATCCTCTGAAACCATGAGCCAAAATAAATCTCCCCTCCTTAAATTGCAAGTGTCAGGTATTTTGTCCCAATGACAGAAAGGTGACTAATACAGTACTTTATAATTTACAAGACATCTTTATGTAGAATCCCCATTTTTTCATCTTAATCACGTAGGATAAAAGCTGACATTATCAAGCTATTGAGACACTGTATTCTTCCCTGTAATCCCAGACTCTAGTCTGTATCAATTCTGGCTCAAGTGGCCTTGTACAGTCAGCCAGTGTTCCATTCCTGCTGTAAGATAGATGAGTGACTTCTCAAGTACACCTGGTAGATAGTGACCCAGGGCTTGAGTTCTACAACCTTCAGTCTGCAGGCTGCTGGCTGCTCGCTGCTTGCAAAGGTCTTCCAGGAAGGGTGGCTGAGGGGGAGGGAGGTAGCAAAGTAAGATGGCAAGTGTCCCTGGTGGGATATAGGAGGTGTGACCCCAATGCGGCACACATGACAGTTTGCCCAGAACACCCCACACTACTACAGATGGAGCCTTTCTCCAGGACTGAATCCAGATGCATGCACTAGGTCACAGCCCCTGACCGGAGCCCTTGGAGCATCCTTACTGTGCTTGTGAATTCCATCTTATTTGGTGATCATTTGATTATCTTTCTCTTAACCAACTGTGAGCCCCATGAGGGTAGGCGATGTCAATTTTTTAATGAGCAAATGACTGAATAGAGATTTTTCTGTTCTAGCTTTTCTAAATGAAGGGAAGGTCATGCAGGGATTAGATATACCCAATACAGCCACAAGGACTTAACACTATAAAAGGATTCTGAGGATTAACTTTATCCCCTGATTAAATGGCTTCAGGTCAATTTAATGGACTGCAAAAACTCTAAAGAGAGCTGGCTCACCTGATCCTAAAATCATTTGCAAAAGATGCAACAGGCTTTGAACTTTTGCACCTTCCTTTTCCTTTCATTTTCAAGCTGTTTTCTGTCTAAGTTTGTGAAGGAAACTGCTGTACATCCCTTAAGAACTACTCTCCTTTTCTTCCACAGTAATAGAACTTTTAGCTGGGAAGGGGACTGCTCAACAGAAAGATGCTGTTTCCTGGGTGTCCCTGCAGCTCCATGCGGTCTTTCTGAGTTTGGTCCCAGGAGGCGTGAGTGGAGAGGTGGCGTGGTAGGTTCTACGAAGAACTATCTCGTGTGCACCCTGGTGTCTGTTTTCCTCCCTTCCACTACCTTGCAGCCCAGAATGCAAATACTCCCACCATGGAGCAGGAGGTGGAGAGCAGGCCCTTCGTAACTCCCCACGTTAAGGAGTTTGGCATCTGTGTCTTCCGGGGCCTCCTTTGGGGTCCTCTCCAGTGCTTATGCTCCCCAGCTTAGAGAGACCCTTTCTAGAAATAAAATACTTAAAGGGTTTGTGATGTAGCTAAGTGTGAAAACGTTGGATTTAACCCCACACTGCAAAACAGCTGAGGGCTCACCTGTCCCAATTTCAAGGCTTGCTCTGTGCGAGCAACGGCAGACCTTTTAGAGCGTTCAGTGATAAATTCCCGTGGCATGCATGCTGTAAGTTCCTCACGCTGCTTACGCCAACAGTGACAGGGAAAGTATGGTGCTTGCGTAAGGACAGACAAGTGATCAGCAGGGAAGGCTGGAGCGTCCAGATTCATGGCCCGTCAATTTTAAACGAAGATGCAAAGGAAATTTAATAGGTTAAGAGTCTCTGCAACAAATGGCGCTAGAATAAGTATGGGCCTACATGCAAAAAACCAAAACCAAACCAAACCAAGTCCTCTTCAACCCTTATCTCACACTACTCACACTATGTACTTTGTAA
>NW_004524605.1:9922611-9928950 GCF_000260255.1 Octodon degus | reverse complement strand
ACCTGGGGTTCCGGGGCTGGCATAGCGAGCGGTATTGGGGATCGAACCTAGGCCCTTGTGCTTGCCAGGCAGGCGCTTAGACTGCTGAGCTATCTCCCCAGCCCCAGGGACAGCTGTTCTTGAAAGAATGGAAAATAACAGGCACTGGCGAGGGTGCGAGTGTCGACACTGGAGCCTTCCTTCAGCACTGGGGTGGGGGTGGGGAGGCCAAATGGTGCGGCTGCTGTGCAAAGCTCCGGGGCTTCCCAGAAGGTTGGACATGGAACTCCCATAAGATGCAGCCATCTCACACCTAGATGTGCATTTAAAGAAACGGAAAGCGGGGATTCACTAAGGTTCACAGCAGTGTCACAGCAGCCAAAAGGAGAAACTACTCAGGTGTCCAACAGCAAGGGAAAAAGAAAAGGTGTGGCATATACCTACAGTGGAATATTATTCAGCCATAAAAAGTTTGGATATAGACTACAAAATAGGTGGCATTTGAAAATATTATACTTGGTGAAATAAGCCACGAACAGGAAATAGATGTAATATTCCCTCGATATGTGGAATCTGGAATAAACAAAGTCTAAGACAGAAAGTAGGACAGAAGTTACCTTGAAGAAAGGAGTGTACAAAGGGGAATTCTTGTTTGAAGAGAGTTTTTAAATTTCAAAAATGATTTTTTTTAAAAAAGACAAAATGAGAGTTACGGATAATTTTCAACCCTTCCATGTTTTAATGTCCTTCAGTAACATATTAAAGGCTCTTTGAAGTCACTCAGGAAAGAAGGCTGCCTACCTCTGCTTGACCTAGCGCTCACCAATTTGACTACCGGCATCCCCAGCACCTCCTCCCGCCCTCTAGGAATGGTCGGCATCCCAGGGACCTCGTGGGCCTCCTTTGTGTGGCTGGTGATTACGGGCCTGCTGAGAACAGACACAGCACGTTTTCTCCCCTTGACAGTACGCAACACACTTTTTGTTGTTGCTGTTGACTTGGAACATGTGGACATGACACAACTACACAGACTTCTCATACCATGGAAGGCAGCATAGAAAATCCATGATGACAACATTCCTAAAGGGGGCTTCAGCCTGCTTCTGAAGCAGCTGCTCGGCTCGCCAGTCAGGCACCCATCTACCCGTCTTCCAAGCCGTGCTTGCTGTGAAACTGCTCCTGGTTAGGTGCTTCAGGGAGCGCCCCGATACACAATGCTTTCTATCTGGGATACAGGCCAGGTTTGGGATCAACTCATTTTAAAGTTGCTACCAGGACCTGGCAAAGCATTACAAATTCTTCTCTCAGACACATGGTCCTGGCAACCACGCACAGAGGGCTCTGGGGCTGGGTTTTGAAGGATGAAATGTCCGTTATTGTCTTCAGCTCACCAAGAGTGCAGAGTGTTCTAGAAGCCTGGTGCCTTCTGACTCTGGGCAATGGATCAGGTCACATTTTCCAAATGGTTTCTCACATGTAATTTTCTCCAAAGTTCTTGGTTTAGCTTGAGACACCACGTATTTGAAGTTAGGGAACCTCAGATTGAATGCGGCAGACTGGTTGGAAGCGTCCCCGATCTCCCACCCCTGCCTGGACCCACGGCTCGGAGCTGCACATCTCCACCAAACAGAAGCACAGTCCCGCTGCTCACCTTCGGAAGCAAGGCTGGGCTCCTGGCCCGCTCCTAGGGGCTGAAGGAATGAGCCGGAGGGACCGCGTGCCAGCTCTGGGCCTGACCGTTAGAGACCTGCTTTTTCCTACCTTCTTCATTTGTTTTTTTGCTTCCTTTATAAGAACAGGTCCCACATAGTATGCTAGCAAGACGTGAGAGGCAAGTGGGTGATGCCATGGGTGGAACAGGGCCAATGCCAACCCAGACCCTGCCAGACACAACCTGTAAGAACACAAAGAGCCAGGCAAGGCGGCAGCCTCCAGCCACTCAGGCTGACCGGAGGTGCTCAGATGAGCACAGCTGGGGCCAGGGAAGACGCCCTGCCAGCCTGAGGCATGTGGTGTTTGAAGTCACTGGGATTTGGAGTAGGCTTTTTTGTTTTTTTTTAACAAAGCACATTTTGTTGTAAGAAAGAAGCAATAAAATGACCTTAGAGACAGAGTTCAGTGCAGTTCTGCGTTTGCAACCAAAGGTGCCCAAGTAGAAACAGAGCCGTCTGAATCCTGTCCTTCCACCTTATTTTTTTTTCCCCTGTGTTTTAGGGAAGGGTCTACAGGGTGTTCAGGGTCTCACTACTAGATCGGACTTGTAGTGATTCTTCTGTTTACAGCCTCTCAAGGGCTGGGATTACAGGCGTGCGCCACCATGCCCAGTCGCAATGCGTCCTGGGTGGGGGGTGCTGGCGCAGCAGGCCTAGGGATTGAGTCCCGGCTGTGTGCCTGCTTGCAGATGCTTTAATCGGCTGAGCTATTTGGCCGGCCCTTCCACCTTAGCGTTTAAAGATCCAGCGCACGCCTGTTTTCTGAGGCTTGATGCAGGGCTACGTCCTTCATGCACCTCAGTTCTACGCGCTTCCACTTGCACAGCACCCTTCCTTCTCACTGCGCTCTCTACGTTCCTCCTTTGGGAATTAGGATGTGGGGTCTTCACTTACAGCTGTTTGTACGCAAGTCCTTCCCTCCTCCTGGACTCTAAGCCGGTGTTTTTAAATGATCTGTGATGAAGAAGCACTGTGTTTAGTTTCCAATTCGCCAAGAAGGAAACCATCCATGCAGGTAAAATCCCGAGAATGACTTCGAACGGCCTCTCCCTTTCCCACACCTCCCTCCAGAGTGTGGATGGGACTGGGGAGGATGAGGAGCTGTCACTCATTACATGGCAAAAGGACATTATCAGGCCAACCCAAACCTAATCACACACACAAGCCAAGCGCTTTCTCCATCTGGCACTGCCTTATGGAGGCCAATGCTGAGAGGAAGCATGGGCGACCACCAACCTACCAGTCACAGGAATGAACTGTCACGGACGGGCATTTGGCCTCTGTGGACTCAGAGACACTGTGCTGAGCACACAGAAAAGGTTCTGTGAAGCCTTGTCGAAACCAGAGATTCACAAATAAACAAGTGACTGCTGTTTTAACTTACTTAATTTCAAGCTTGTGTGTGTGTTTAATGGCATTGGAATTGAACCCAGGGCCTCAGGTGTGTCAGACAAATGCTCTACCACTGAGTTACACCCTCGGCCTTTAATTAGTTAATTTTTTTGAGACAGTGTCATGTTACGTTGCCGAGGCTATCCTCAAACTTGTTGTTCTCTGGCCTCAGCTTCCCAGGTAGATGGAGTTACTGGTGTACACCACCATGCCTCGAAGTGTTACAGCTATTTGTTAAGCACCAACAGTAACTGGAATAAGCATAGAGCGTGTGTCACATACAATTCAGCCCTGAGCTCAGCAGCGTGTGAACTGACCTATGTTTATTCAACATGCGCTTGCTGTCACGGCAATGTCAAATTACTACAGAAATTTCTGAATGTTTTCCCTCAAGACTTGCGTTTATCTCACTGTGAACCGGAGCTGGTCTCCAGGCCCATCTTTGAGAAGAACTGCTGTAAAACACATCTGGGCCAGGCCTGTTCTTATTAATTTCTATATCTCCCAAGTGCCTGTTAGGATTCCTACAAACAGGAGGGACTTGCCAAATATTTATGGACCCAAAGAAAGCTGAAAGCTGGTGAAGACAAATCCAGAGAAGTGAAGGAACTTGTTCTGGGTCCTGGAATGAGCGAGAACATGTTGTTCCTAAAAACCTTCCAATCTAGGCTCTGCCAACCCATCTGCCTATGAGTACAGGTGTGTGTGTGTGTGTGGGGGGTTCAATCTGGGGTGGCCCCCAAAAGCCCCTCAATTCTACCTGCATTCAGAAGGTAGCTGGATCATGGAGCTAATACAGCATCAGTGAATCCGCCCAGTAATGGTGCAGCAGCTGAGGGTACCTTAGCAGGCAAGGCCTGCTCAGAAGAGCTGGATCACCAGGATGTGGCCAGCAAGGGTCTGTCTTCGGCCACCGTGCTGCGAGCGGCTGTTCTCTGCCAGGCCCTCCCTCTGTGCTTTGTGTTTGAGCAGCCAACCATGAGAGGAAACTTCTGAAACTGGGTACCAAACAATCCTCTCCTCCTCTAAATCACAGGGTGCTGGGTACTCTGTCCCAGCAATGGGAAAGCAATAGACTGCCAGGTGTGGGACCATGCGGAGAGAAGGTAGATCAGCACAGGACACTGCTGGGATCGGGGCAGTGGACTGCCAGCCCAGCCCAGCCAACAGTCACCAGGTAAGAGCCATCAGAAGTAAAGGCTTGTTTGGTAAAGAGTGCTCAAAATTTCAGATTTCTAGAGACTCTTTCTTGAGTTGTAACACATTATGCTGGATATACAGAAACACCTGCAGGCTACATGGTGCCCAGCAGTTTGTAATTCCTGAGCTGAGTGGCCACCTCTATGTGACAGGGAAGGAATACGAGGTCCTGAGAGGCTACAGGCTTCACCCAGAGTACACTGGAAGAGAGAACAAGGCCACCATGAGAGTCGTACGCAAACTCGATAATGACGAAGACGGCGATGACCGATGACCAACATTTATTGAGTTCCTGTTGTGGGCAAGGCCCAGCACCAAATAGTTAGAGACACAGTCCTCTCATTTAATCTCTGGGACGGTCCAACGAAGCAGACCCTAGTATTTTCTCTTTTTACAGGCCTGAGAATAGAAGCTGAATAACTCTTCGCGATGGCGGCCCTCGCCGGCAGCTTACCAGTGTCTGTCAGCACATTTTCACAAGGTGAATGGGTTTCCCGCCACCCATCTCCATTTTATGGCCCCTTTAATATTCTGCCTATTGAAATCCCAAGTTCATATTCAAGGTGTAAGATCTACCTCTTAATTTTTCTCTATCACTTTAGCCCAGGAGAAGCAACCCATGAGTGACCTGTCTCCTGCCTCCTGGACTCTGAGTGGCCCAGCCTGTGCCAACTGCTGGCTGCCCCTCGGCCCAGGCTAGGTCTGCAGTTCTCGCTCTGTAAGCAGCAGCCAGTACTGTAGCATTTTCAATAACTAGAAGATAGAGAACTGAGCAGGCAAAAAAGGGCCTGAAAGTCATCATTTAAACCTGTTATTTTCAAACTATGTTCAACAGCTCCCTTGGAAATTCTGCAACTAGGAGGTGGAGGGGGAGTCCTAGCACAAGGGCCTCTGATTTCTTCTTTGTTACACATTAATTAGGCTTTCAAGTAAGATTACGTGCAAAGTATTTCACTGCTTAAAAAACAAGCCTGGAAGCCGACGAGCTAATCCAACCCCTTCGCTGAATTTTTGAAAGCCAAACCCTATAATTTGATTTGCCATTATAAAAATAATAATGGCAAATGGTGAGAGATTCAAATAGTCAAAAGCGTACACAATGGGAAATAAAACCTCTCCAGTCCTAAATCCCAGTCTCACAACCTAGGGATAGTCACTATTAATTGTGTGTGTGTGTGTGTGTGTGTGTGTGTGTGTGTTGTGTGTGTATGTGCGCATGCACATGTGTGTGTCCCTCCCAGAATTTGTAACGAGCCAAATCAGACCGAGAGGCTGGCTTGTCTGAGACTACTGAGCCAGGCTCTAGACCATTTACTACAGTTCTTTTGCTCCTAGCCTCTCTCCCTTTTATAAATTGAAAAAAAAATCTCAACACATTTTCAGATTGCAGGCCATCTTTCCAATTTACACACAGATTCCAAAACTACATGCCGTGTACCCGCAAGCCTTACTCCCGGAGCGGGAGGACTCTGCATCCTTCCCATGGGACTCTGCCTTCTACAATCTCTGCTCCAGAATCAGGTTCTCAGCAGACCTGGGTTCTAGCCAGGAGCCAGAAACCATGAGGTGTGTGCTGCACCACAGAATGGGCCAATGAAGGAACCTCAGGCTTGAACCAGTGCCCCATGGGGGCGATACCTCCACACCCCTGGTCTCGGGACATTAGGGCTGGGGCACCTCTCTGGGTGCCCTCGGCCCCCTAGATACACTTCCCAACTGTTTCCTGGCTGCTGTGCCTCAGTTGTTCTCTTGGATTCCCTACCTGTAGCCCCTATTCCCACCTGCAGGATGCCTCTGAGTTCCTGCAGGTGGAGCCCATCTCATGCCTGGCAACAAAGCATAAGAAGTGAGAGCGCAGAGCTGCCCTCCTCCTAGTGGGCTGAGGTTCCCTGGGTGCCCCACGCTGGCTCTGCCAGGCTTCTCCAGTCCTGGCCTCACTGCAGTTGTGAAGCAGGCGCTAGTCTAACATCCCTGTTTTACAGGTAAGGAAATGGAACTGAAAGCTGGGATAGGGAAACGATGCTCGTTGCTCCAAGGCTCAGGGGAATCTGCTCAG
>NW_004524605.1:9918276-9922226 GCF_000260255.1 Octodon degus | reverse complement strand
GTCCTTTTGCTTGGCAAGCAGGCACTTGAGCTATCTCCCAGGCCCCCAGCTCCTTCTCAAAGGGGACTCTGAATCCCAGAAAAACCTGCAGATCTGGGAAGAAATTAATCCCACGTTTCTTGTCAGCACGGGAGCAGACTCCCTGCCGTTGCCTAGGTTACCTGACTGGAGTTTAAGCCACCAGTGATCACTCCCCTATTTACCTCGAGTAATCACACTGGCCCAGCTCCCTCTGGGGGCACTGCTGCGCCTCTCAATGCCCCGGAGTCCTCTGTGAGGAAGTTGGGGAGCACTTCTGGCGGGGCAGACCTGTGTGCTGTGGGAGGCAGCTCTGGAGGTGGTTGGGAGAAGACCTCCACAGACGACCATTCTCAGTGGCGATCCCTTACCAAGAAATTTCACCTGTCACTCAAAAGGCCACAGAATGCTGCCAGGCAAAGCATAATTATAAGCTGTATTATTTGGGCTTTTCAATAAGGAGGTGTGAGACCTGAGAAAATAGCTGTCTCATGTGTTAAGGACCCTGTTTCATTTTTTCACACTTTTAAAAATTATACAGGAAGGAGGCAGAGGAAGAGGGACACCTCTCCTCGCCACCCTACACAGGGCTGACTGTCCAAGAATGTGCTCTGTGGGCTGGCCTGTGAGCCCGTAGCCTCCCGGCAGCTCTGGCCTCCAATGTATGTGCATTTCAGTTTCCTAGAGGGAGGTCACAGGTGACTGGATGTGTGGCACTCACTGGGCTGTCTGAAATACATAAGGGCGCAAAGGACACCAAATCAGTAGACATATTGACCTCAGCTTTCTTACCAGATGCAAATGGACAGAGCATATGACAGACAGACAGACAGACATTGAGGCAGAGACAGGTCTTCATCCTTTCCATCCCTAGTGGACTTGGAAAGCCTGAATGTAGCAGAGCCTTACAGAGAAGTCTGCGACTCTTGGTAGACCCTTCCACCACCACCGTCTGCTCCACGCTGAGTCCTACTCTTGTTTGTAGGACTAAGTGCTGCTCTGGACCACTGCTGCTTCCATCATGTCACCTATCCATTTGTCTTTCTGTTAGGCATAGCTGTTCCAGGTAGAGGAATCCCAACTGGCCACGTGGTGTTCCAGGAGCTGTGATTTCACACCCTGAAGCTAGTCCAGGATACAGCTCTCTGTGTCTGCTCATCTGTCAGGGCCTTCTGGGTCTGTGGGTCTAGGTCATGTACAGCCTGGCCCTGCCCTGGTCCCTGTGCAGAATGGTGCTGTTAGCTCCAGAAGGGCAGGGCAGCCTGTGCGCTTCACTACAGCACGTGACTCACCAGACTCCGAACTGCGCCCTCTGAGAGCAGCACAGCAGCGGCTACTGGTAGGCACAGGAGCACAGACTGCACTGCTCCAACTTCAGGGTTCTCCACAGGGGACCACTGTGTGGGCAAGGGTGGCAGGACATGGGGTAGACGTTTCTGCTAGGCAGTAGTGCTTCTAGCTAGATGCTGACATGGGCTTATGACACGTTATCACTCAGGGATGAATGAAATACATCCTAAAAGGGGGGGGGGACCACCTGATCCCCAGGGAGCTTCGGCTAGCTCACCTGACTTGGGGAAATGCTTGGTGTTTGCTTAGGTTTCAGGTGGTGGGGTGAGCATCCTCATCTGACTTCCTGTACTAGCTTTAGGGCCCGGACTCTTTGCTTCTTCCTTCATGTGCCGCTCTCACCTGGCTGCCACCGTGGGCCCAGGTCCTCCTGCCCTCCACTAAGCCAGCCCTACTTCTGGGCCCAGAGACATCCCAGACTTTCCCTGCTGAAGTTCTATCTGCTTCAGTCATGTGATGTTCTCTCTGCCAAGCATCTACATTGGCTCGCTGCAGGGCCCTGGCAGCAGCTTTGCCTGGGCCATGGAAGCCTGCCTGTTCAGCCAGCTGCCAACTGTGCTGGTCTCAGCCACATCTAGGCAGCACTCCTCTAGGATGGACAGCTTGCTTTTCTTGTTGGAGTCCAGGCTGCTTTCAGGGGCCTTCTGATAACACATGCACAAAAGCACAGCACAGTAGACCAAGTAGTTCTAAGGCACTGTATTATAGACCTTGCTTTTGGAATACCGAATGCATCAACAGGATTGTGTGCATGTGTTAAAATTATACATTTATAAAAATCCAACAAAAGAACAAATTCTGGGATGTAGCATAAATGTTTATGGAAAGCAACAATGATAACCAACATTTACTGAATTTAATAAGTTTTAAGCCCCTCTTAAGTCTTTCAATAGCTTCTACTGCTCTTAATATGAGACCAGACTTTTAAATAGGCCTGCAAGGTCCTGCACGGCCTGGCTTCTGCCGGCTGCTGCAGCCCACCTGTGCCATGCTTTCTGCTGTCTCAGAGCCCCTGTCCCTTTCCTAGGTCCCTAAGTCCACCTCACTTTCTCCTACCATGGGGTCTCAGCAGCTACTTCTTCTTCTGTACGCAGTTGTCACATGGTTCCCACTCTACCCAAACCCCCTTCCCGCTGCATCTCAGATGCCATTTCTTCTGGGAAGCCTTCCCTGACCACTTAGTCTAGGCCCCTGACAATCCCACCCTCAGCATAAAATGCAAAAGGAGACTTCCATTTGGAGCCATTGTGCAATGACTGCATCAGCTCCTGAACGATACGGCCCGGAAGGGCAGGGCAGCATGTGCTTTGGCTACCCCAGTACCAGCGCCCTTACCAGAGAACAGACATACAAGCATTCAGTGAGTATCGGCTGAGCAGAGTGAAGCAATGCACGAGTGGGTGTATGCTCCGTGTGGTCCCTGGAACTCCTTCTCGATGTATAATCTTCTAGCCTCAAAGCAGTCTTACGAAGGAGGGTGCAAGGCTGGGGAGATGGCTCAGTGGAATAAGCTCTTCCCTGGCAAGCACAAGGGCCTGAGTTCAATCCCTGGTTCCACCAAAAATAAAACAAAAAAACACAAAGGAGGGTACAGACAGTGGCTATGGTTTTACAAGTGTCATGCCATTTGCTCAAGGCTACAGTTGTCCAAAGTGGCAGACCCAAGATTTCAACCTAGGTCTTTCCGGCACTAATGTTTGTAACTCTACAAAACTTTGTCTCTAGCCAGCCAGAGGATCACGTCCCAAACATGACTTGGGCCTTTGTTTTAGCGTACACACTCCTGGAGGGCAGAGCACAGGGGGCGCTTTCCTCTCTTGTGCCACTTAGATCTGAGCCACAAAGTGATGGGGACATCTCAGGTTCGTCACGGCATTTTTCAAAATAAATTTCAGTCATTCCGTGGGAACCTCTCAATAATTCCAGCTCTTTCTCACCTTCCTCTCCCTCCTTGGGTACTCCTGAGGCCTACACTAGAGTAGGATTTAGACTTTATACACAATGCTGATCAGTCAGGGTTGATCTATTATCCCAGCTAACATTGACAGTAAGAATATAAGAAGTTCAAAATTATATGCCAATGTGCTTCTTTGCATAGAATTTTCTGAATTAATCTAATATTCTGTTACTACCTTCATGAAGTTAAGGATACTCATTGCAGATTGCTGCAGCGAGCACTGGTTTACCTAGACTTGCTAAATGCTTGCACATGCTACGGTCCCCTCTCCTCTGATGCTGTCATTTGGTACTCCTTTATCTCAGTGAGGGCCTGCAAGTAGACAGCCTTCTTCCAGGAGGGAAGTGCTGGACACTGCTGGATAATCTCCTTAGCCAGCCTCGTGGGAGTCTGAAACTCTGTGAACAGGACGATCCTCCAGCCCAGTGGTGCTCCAGGCCTGTCGGTGCCAGCTGATGCGCTAAGCCCAACCCTTGGACTGATGTTGCGGGTAAACTCCTCGGGGCTCTGCTCGCCTGTGAAGTTCCTGGCCAAGTGCTTCGGCGATGGAGCCTGCTAATTCTATTACTGCGTGTAACATCTGACCTTTCTAATGACTGCTCAAGCTGCAAACCTGCTACTGAAG
>NW_004524605.1:9893915-9916806 GCF_000260255.1 Octodon degus | reverse complement strand
TCCAAACTGCATAGCAAGACCCTGTACCAAATAAATAAGTAATTTAAAAGAAAAAATAATAAAAGGTGCTGGCACTACAGTGGACTGAAAGACCAGGCAACGAGCTGTGCACACAGGGAGAGGTGACACCACTCGCAGTTGTGGCCATGTGTGCCAGAAAGAAGGATAAGCTGAGCGTGTGCTGGTCAAGAAAGCCCTTTCCTCCCTCCTTTCCTTCTCTCATTGAAAATTAAATGGAAAAAGAGGAAAGCACAAAGGAGAAAATTAAGACTCCTTATAGAAAACGAGAAAAGGTACAAAGATCAACCTGCAGTGCATACTCTCCTATGAAAACTACAATTAACTCATCCAAATAAAAATGAATTAAGGAAATCTTCCACGGCTTCACCAGCCACTGGTTGTCACTGATAATAACTGCTCTCTGGTTAGCCTTTTTGTCTGATTTCAGAAGATGGGTCTGAAATCTGAAGCCCTAATTGGGGAACTGGAGCCAGCATTCTTCACCTATCAAATGTCAAGAGCAAGATCCTCGTAGAAGGAACTCTTTGTAATTTCTGGGGACATTATATTCCACTGCTGGATACTTAATTGCCTCTAGTTTTTTGCTATTAAACCTTTTTTCCATGTTACATATATTTTACTGCAATAAAAAAAAGTTTTCAAAAAAAGTTTTCATCTCATGAGTAACACACTTGCATTTATGATTATCCCCCCCCAGGCAGGATTCCCAGAAAGAAAATTCTTGATTCCTTTTTAAAAAGTTCCTGTTGCAGATTAACAAATTTCTTTCTTGATGCAAACTTTCTTGGTGGAAACTTAAAATAAGATTGAAAAATGTCTCAATAGAAAAACGCTAGGTGACAATAAAGTGCCTAATGGGTGATGTTCAAACCCTGCGCCATCTGGGAGCGAGGCAAGGGGGTGCAGAAACCCGAAAGCCCCCCTGCTACAGACGGGGTAGGTGTTCCACCCAGCTGTCGTCGTCCCTGGCACTACAATGCAGAACGATCTTTGAGGACAGCCGCAGCACGCTGGGACATAAGGGAACGTCTTTTCAAATAGGAGCCTTGTCACTTCTCCTCAGAGGGTAATAACTTGGGAAATATGCATAATCCATTGCTGCTAGGATATAAACAGCATGAAATTATCCAAACTTGGAGCCATTAAAGATGCACATTGTGGATTTAGAATCAAAACACTCTATAAATTTATAGCAAATCTGTACTCTGAAAAAATCAGCCCGCACTATAAAAGCAGCTGTTGATGTAAAGGCCCTGCTGCCGCGCCTGCCTGCACCCTCGGGCGGGCGTAAGGGCGCGGCCCGCGGGCTTCTCTTGCGGAAGCCCGTCATCGCCGGAGAAAGGAAGATCTCGCCACAGGCTGTTAGTTCCACCACTAGTTTTGGAACAGATCTGGCCAGATTCTCCCTCAGGAATCTAAAGCCTGCCTGACGCTGTGCTGATTTTTTTTTTTCTTTTCTTATTTGGGGCATAAGGACAGGAAATGAGAGGCTTGTCAAGTACCGCAGGGCTCCGTACACCCCTTCCCCAAACATAAATATCAAAAAAAAAAAAAGGGGGAAACATGTAAGACTCAGAAGACTCATTGCGAAATCTTTCTCTCCCGACATCAGCTAGCTGGCTGTTGGCGCGTTTCGCTTGGAGAACGAAGAGCTTCGCGCACCGCGGTCCGGCCAGGTGCTCAGGCGAGGTCGGGAGGGCGCAGCGCTCGTGGGTCCCTCTGGCCATCATTTCTGGCACACACGAGGCCAGCAGAAAGCCCCCTCCTCCACCGCCCGCAGGAGGGGCCCACAGGACCAGAGAGGGGGCTTCGGGCTCTGTAGGACAGCAGGGTGGCCTGTACTGCTCAGCACCGGAATTAGTTTCATCAGGCGGAGGCAGACAGAGGGCTCAGGGGTGAAGTACTGAGGCAGACAGGCAGAAGCCCTCTGACTTTTCTCTGTCCCTTGGTGTTCTAAAAATTCCACCTCATCGCCTTGTGAAGACATTAAGTGCCAGCCTGCGGGCTGGAGCAATCGCGACAGGAGGGTAGTGAGGACAGTAAAAGGACACCACTGTGCGCTCCACCCAGGCTCACCGACTGGGGCCCTCTCGCCACACCGACTCTGCAGTTCTCACTGAATCAGGCGAAAGTGCCTCAGGGATGCTGGGACCCAGCCCCCGAGCACTTCCGCATGCGCCTCTCCCGCAAAAGCACCTCCTGCGCAGTCGTAACCCCACTACAGCTCTGACAGGAATTATTCTCTGACAGAAATTCTATACTCAGACTTCCTCACTGATCTCCAAATTACTTTACTTTTTGGGGGTCTTTTTGAGACAGGGTTTTCATTATGCAGTTTAGGCTGACCTCTAACTCACAGTGATCCGCCTGCCTCAGCCTCCTGAGTGCTGGGATTACCGGTGTGTGCCACTACACCCAACCTACATTTATTTTTTAACAGACATATAATTCACAACAGAAAATGTACCCTTCTGAAGTGTACAATTTAGTGGCTTTTGTATTCCCACAAAGTTGAATATAATGGTGAGGAAGAAAGAACACCATTAATTAGCTCAAGATTATTTTTATCATCCTCAAAAGAAACCTTTATCTATCATCAATACTATGACTGAACTATTTGTGTCCCTCTAGAATGCCTAGATTGAGACCCTAATCCTAAGGCAATAGTATGAGGAGGTGGGGCCTTTGGGGCGTGATGCAAGTCATGTGGGCTTGACTCAGTGTCCTCACACAGAGAGACTCCAGGGAGATCTCTTGCTCCTTAGCAAGGCAAGAAGGTACTGCTTATCAACCAGAAAGTGGCCCTCACTTGACGCTGAATCTGCTGACACTTTGATCTTAGACTAAGGAATACCTGTCTTTCTAAGCTACTTGGTTTACAGCATTGTGTAATAGCAGTCACCCCACCCCCACCCCACCCCCAGCCCTGAGACAGCACTTGCCTTCCCTCCATATCTGTGGATTTGCCCCTCCTGAACATGCCCTATAAGAAGTCTGTATAATATGCAGCTGCCTGCATCTGGCTTCTTCCACCCAGCACAGTCGTCCAAGGTGCAGCCACATTGTAGCATGCATCAGTGCTGCACTCTATTTACAGCCACTAGTAGGGCTATACCACATACTGTACATCCATTTGTAAACTGGTAGACGTGTGTTAGCTTCTAGGAAAAATGCAGCTGTCGAAAGCCATGTTCAAGCATCTGGGTGGCTTGCGCTTCATTTCTCTTGGGCTTACCGCTGGGCTGGAGCTGCTGGCTGCACAGTGATTCTATGCTTGACTTCTGAGGGGCTGCTTCCACAGGGCTGCGTGGCTTTACAGGTCTACCACCAATGTCCAAGGACTCCAATTTCTCCACATCCTCACCAGCAGTTGGCATCCTTGTCTCCAGATTGCGCTTACAGCTATTTACCCTTAAACCAAGATCCAAAAAGATTCTGCAGCTTTTGTTTTCTCTAATCTGATGACTTCACCAACCTTCTTTTGCCTTTCCTGATATACATACACACAGGTGTGCGTGCACATGTGCGCGCGCGCGCACACACACACACACACACACACACTTCATGCCTACTTCAGGGGAGGAGCTGACTGATTTTTATAATACTGGCGATTAAACCCAGGGCTTTCGCTTGAGCTGCATCCCCAGCCCTTTCGTTCTTCCTGTTGAAGCAATGTCTCATTAGACTACCAGACCGGGCTTGAACTTGCGATCCTCCTGTCTAAGTCTCCCAAGGTGCCCTGTCTATGGGTGCATGCCACTGTGCCTGCCTGGGATTCTTTTCTTTTCCTTTCACTTACTCCAATGAGCTATGTTGCCGGCCCAGGATTTGTTCTTGATCCTGGTATGAGCCTTGAAACACCTTCCTCTTGTCCACTGCACTTAGGGCACAGCTCCAAGACAAGCCCAAGCGCGCCAGCTCTTGCGGCTTTCCACTGGGAAGAGCTCCTTGGCAACTTGTGCCTTTCATGTGCACAACAGGGGGCTAAGGGAAGGACAACAGGTCAGGCTGGTGTGGAGAAGACACGCTGGGGCCTTGGGGAAGTGGGTGGTGTCAGCTTGGAAGTGGCCCTCAGTGACGCCTGCACTGGGCTGCTGATACGGTCACAGGACTATACCACGTGCAGCCCCCCACCAACCCTGCTGCTCTGCTCGGGCTCTACGTTGGCTAATTAGCCCCTTACAGCCTCTCCTGGAGGAGTGAGGGGAATACGGAACTGAGGAGGACAGAATCAGGGGGCCAGAAACCTGGTGCTGGCTCTGCCCCATTCTGGGTGTGACACCAGGAAGCCACATGGACCTCCGGGCCCCTCCCTGACCTAGCGTGTAGAGGGAGGTGCACACACAAGATTGCTTTAAATGTCAGGGCCTCCCATTCCAGGAAGAAGGCCACTAGCTAATGCTATCAACAGCAGCTCAGATGTGTTCCTCGTCACAGGAAAACCATGCTAAGGAGAACTAAACACAATAGACCCCAGGCCTCAGGCAACTGCCAGTAACTCACATGAGCTATCGCTTCCATCTATAGGCCCCCTCCCGCGTGGCTCTCCTGCCTGTCTTATCTCACTTGTCCCCAGATAGGAGAGATGTATCACTGAGCTATCATTTCTATTTTATATTGAGAGGCTCAAAGGTCTGAGGTTGGTTCTTCTTTTTTTGAGATAGAGTCTCACAATGTTGTCTGGGCTGTCCTTGAACTCTTGGCTACCCTCCTGCTTTAGCCACCCAAGTGCTGGATTACAGCTGTGCGCTACCACATCCAGTTTTAACTCATTCATTTTTTCTGAACATTGATCGTGAAGCATACACCCAGTGCCAGGCGATGGCTAGACTCAGGGGTGCTGCACTGAGCCAGGTAACAGGAACTTCCTGTGTGAGGTCCAGTTGGACACAGATGATTTTTGTGTAGCAGCAACTAATGCAAGCACCCTACGTACACCCCAGCGGACGATGGCGGGACTGCAGCCTGGGCTGGTGCTTTACCTCAGGCGATACTCACAGAAGCTATGGCTTGGGCACCTCTTACTCTCGGCTCCCCACTGAGGCAGTGGGAGACCCTAAGCCTCAGGTAGCAGGAATAAAACTTGCCTGGTAGAAGATGGGCAGCACAACACATTCTTCCTTGTCTGGCATATGCAGAGTGGAGGAAAATGCTATCTGGTGTGCAGGGGCCTCCATTCCTACAAGACAGGAAATCTGAGCAAGACTTCCAAGGGTGCAGCCTCAAGCAGCCTCCCCAGGCCCCGAGCTCTGCTGCAGGGTATGGAAGGTCCTAGGAGATCAGGACCCTCCCCTCTGGGCCTTCGTTTTTCCACTTAAAAGGTGAAAATGTTTAGCAAATGCTTCTTTTAAGCCCTCCCCACTTAACAGTCACCAAAACTTCCTTCCTCTGCCAAAGGCCTGAGAGAAGACATGAGTTAATGCACTTCAAAATTAAGTTAGCAATGCCAGGGCAGGGCATGGCGGTGTGCACCTGTGAATGCCGGGACTCTGGAGACTGAGGGAGGAGGACCGCAAGTTCCAGCTCAGCCTGAGCAATTTAGCAAAGAGCTGTCTCCGCATAGAATTAAAAGGCCAAGCGGGGGATGGCCGGCAAGATAGTTCAGCGAGTTAAGTGCCTGCTTAGGCAAGTGCAGGGACCAGGTTTGATCCTGGCACCACATGCTGTGCCAGCCCTGCCCCCGGGTGTGCTGAGCTGGCCACCAAGACCAGACGTGGTGGTGCAGGCCTGTAATGCCAGTGCTGGGGAGGCTGAAAGCAGGAGGATCACTACGAGTCCGAGCTGTGTAGTGAGACCCTGTACCAAACACATCAGAAAAAGTTAAGTGGTATATGCCAATGCTTCCTGGGCTCAGGCCCAGGGTCGGGGTGAAAAAGTGTGAGAAATCTCTCCTGACCTCTGAAGTCAAACTCTTCCTTCGTGGCTAGGTGGCTGGCTATAGTTGCCCCTAATCTGACGCTTTTGGGTGGCTGCCAATTGGGCCACCCCACTACTCATGCCTGCAAGGGGGAAGAGCAGGGCCAGAGCCCACACAGCCTGCAGAGGCTGGTTCATAAAGTGATATTTATACATTCTCTTTAACGTATAAGATCCACTGCCAGTTAATTAAACTGTAACTGCTTTATGCATTCACTTCTGGTTGTCATCGGCATCTACATTTACAGACCCACAAGGCTGCAGGGACTCACGTGAAGAAGCTAAACAGTATTCACTTACGAGAACGTTAAATGGTGCACAACCATCAGGAGCGGTCAATAAAGGCTTCCTGTTAAGCAGAATTTAAAGGGATGGCATTTGCTATTTTACTCCCTTGAGAAACATAACACTTTTCAAAGTTATTTCCTGCTCGCGAGTTCTCTGTGGCTAGTGTGGTTTTGACAGTTTTTCTGATTTGTTCAGTTTTTCTGATTTCTTCAAAATGAATGATTATAAAACTTCATTAGAAGCATTTTCATGAAAGGCATGTGTGTGGGGGTCATCCTGGATTCTTCCGCTGTCACAAAGGGGAAAGAGACAGGAGACTAATTAAGTAACAAAGGCTCTGCCAGAAAGCTCGGATCCACAGGCATAATCTGCTTTGCCAGGCTCGGCGCCCAAGACTGGCTGCGCACTCGCTCCAGCCTCCTGGCCTAGCGCTCCCTGCTCAGCGAGAGGCCTTCCAGCAGTGCCTGGAATAATGATGTAATTACAGACAGAAAACACCTCAGCTGTGAAGGACAGGACTGGGGGCGCGGATTCGACGCCACCCAAGGGTGGGCCTTTCACTTGGCAGGAGGTGTGGCTGGGCCTGTGTCCTTTACTCTACCACAGCAGACAGCTGTCCCCATTAGCCTCAGGGCAATGTTCCGAGACCCCAGCGAAGCCTGCAAAGCCGGACTGTATGAAATCCTGTCTGCTGCATCTTTTCCTCTATTATACATCTTAGTGAATTTTAAGTTAGAAAGTAGGCACAGTAAGTGAGCGATAATAATAAAAATCAGCCATCACAATATACTATGATAAAAATTATTTAAAACATATAAGCTGTTTACTTCTGGAACTTTCCATTTTATGTTTTTGGACTGTAGTTGACCCTGGGTAACTAAAGCCACAGAAAATGAAACCTCGGTAGGGATGGTCATGTGTAGACTTCTCAGAGGGGGCAAGAACAGCTTCTAGCCCAGACAGCAGGGCTAGGTGGCCCAAAGGGTGTCCTCTGCTTGGTGAGGAAACACTCAGCAGATCCACACTCTACTTTCCTCCCAAAAGGTCTGCTGTTTTGTTTCTTTTCGTTCATGTTTCCTCTTAGGTTTAGGTAATTAAACCCTTCTGTCCTGAAAGAAAAGCTGTGGGATTAATAGGGGGAGATAGTGCTGTGGGCATTCAGACCACAGGGACTGGCGCACGCAAAGCACTGAATTAATGCTTGTTGATCAGTATCTGGTACACTTCACGTTGCTGTTTTAGTCTAACTTTCCTAACTTCAGTTTGGAAGAAAACCATCTCGCTGAACATGCTGAGCACAAGGGCTTACTAAGGCACTCGTAAGAATTATATGAACCAAAGCCAAAACCACAACCTAGAGCTATGGCTTCCAACAGCAGTCAGAGCCTTCGGAGTTCCACACGGGGGACGGGGGTGGCGGGTGGGGGTGCGCAAGGAGGGGCTGGACTACGAAGGAGCCACACCCGCGCTGGACTGCTGCCCGGCCAACCACGTCTCCATGACTCACGACTCACTTCTTACTTTCTCCGCTAGACCGGAGTATTCAATAGCTTGAGGGAAAACTTCCTCCAAGTGGACAATCAGAGTGTCAAAAAGTAGCTCCTACTTCATTGCGAAAGAGAAAACGGTTAGCTTTCTGTGGGAGAACCTGGCAGACATCAGCTGAGGCGGGAGACGAAAGTCACACGGCAGCACGGAGGACTCGGCCCTGCGCCCCGACAGGGGTGCTGAGGAGGGGGCTCTGTGGATTGCGCTGAACTCACCACCCTTGCGTGAAAAAGCATTAGGGGAGCCCAAAGAGGGATGCTCCACTAAGTAACTGGCTATTCTTTTCTAACATGTCAAGGCCCTAAAAAAGAAGAAAGGATTTAGGGAGCTGCACAGATTAGAGGAGACACAGGAAGCCCGACTCCTTACAGAAAAGCAGGGTCCTGGGTTGGAGCCAGGAGCAGCACAAAGCCCATCAGCAGGAAAAACCACTGGCATTCCAAAAAGGACTTTATGTGAGTTAATAATCTCATTTCAATGTTAATTTCATGGTCCAGAGATAGCAGACTTCGGTTATGTCAGAGGTTAGGGGAAGCCAGTGACAGGTACAAAGTATTATTTTGGCACTTTTTTTTTTTTTTGGCAAATCGAAAATTATTCCACCATAAAAGTAACCAAAGTTTCTGCTACTAAATGAAGTTGAACAAATCACTGTTCATGAGAAATGCGATTTACTTTTTACTTGAATTGACTTGCAAACATGATGGAGCAGGCTTTCCCCAGAGGCCAACAGCAGTTCAACCTCGGCATCAAATCCGAGAGTTTGGAAGGGTCAGGAGTAGCTGGGCCATAGGCCCTGCCCCTGCGAAGTGCAGCATCCAAGAGCAGGAATAAGGATCTCTCTGTCCTGGTGTGCCAAGGACGCACAGCCCCGCCGCTACCCCGAGTGACACGGCCAGAGTCAGTGAGCAGGCTGACTGCTGTCCCTTTCACCTGAGTTCAGAATCCCAGAGACTCCAGCAGCCTCTCCCTGCTGTGAGGCCCCCCAGGAACGGCACACAGCCTGGACTTACGTTACTGTCCTGCCAGGTCAACCGATTGATGCGTGTGGATTTTATTTTTATGTCTTCTATTTATTTGGCACAGGGTCTTGCTATGCAGCTTGGACTTGTAGTGCTCCTCCTGTCTCAGCCCCCACCCATCCCCCAGGATTACAGCTAGCCACAATGCCTGGTTTTGGTGGCCAGCTCAACACCAGGCTGGCACAGTATGCAGAACTGGGGATCGAACCCAGGTCCTTGCACTTGCCAGGCAGTTGCTTAGACTGCGAGCTATCTCCTCAGCTCTGTATGTGGATTTTGATGGGATTCATTTACAAAGCCCACTGGATTCTCCTGGCAATGCTCAGTGGCTCCCTGATGGAAACCAATCGACATCACCTAACAAAGAAGGAAAGGGTGGGGTCAGGGCACAGCACCTCTGCAGGCTCTGTGAGCACTCGGAGGTGTGCTCATCCCTACAGGTGCTGGAATGAACGGGAGAAAAGGCCAGGTGGGGGGGAAATGGGATGGCGGCGAGTGAGTTCTTTCTCTGGGAAATTCCAGAGAAGTTGCATTCTACCCCCAACATACTCATATTTACTTTTGTGTAAAAGTGATGGTCCTTCCCAACCCAGGCCTTGGAGAGATGGGGTGCGGTGTCCTGTGGATTCTCACATCTCACCAGCACATACCCGACCTTCTAGAAGCACAGTGCCAAGGGCCTGAGAAGTGTTGGCTGATGTTTACTGTAC
This sequence comes from Octodon degus, assembly GCF_000260255.1. Classification (NCBI taxonomy): domain Eukaryota; kingdom Metazoa; phylum Chordata; class Mammalia; order Rodentia; family Octodontidae; genus Octodon; species Octodon degus. The sequence continues at coordinate 9,907,301 of NW_004524605.1, read as the reverse complement.
CAGCATATTCTTTTAATGCAAAGGGGTGTCTTAAGACTTTTTTTAAAAAAGAGATTTAAATCTTAAAAGCAAAAATATAGCTGCAAAATCTACTCATCCAGAAAACCTTCCTCCCTCCTGATGTCAGATAAATGAAGCCCTGCTCCATGAGGAAGCTGTGTTAAGACCCAGGAAGCCTATATTGTACATATATTAGTCATGCATGGAGAAATAATGCCCTTTCTTTTTCTGTTATGGAAAATGTCACAGGGGTCCTTTTCTTTTTTGAAGAGAGTATCTGAAGTGCTGAAAACAAAATACCTGCTTCGTAAGGTGCCAGAAAAATCCCATATTTGATCCCTTTATTTTTCTTTCAGGGCTAGGACTCTTGTCACGGGCGTTTCTGGTGCTCAGGGAACTGAATGAATAGTATTAGATCATCTGTGGTTTTACCAGAGCTGTTAGATGTGTGAGCAGCCTTTAGCTCCCCTTTTCTAGAACCTTCCCTGATCTCACCAGGCCACACGCCCCGTTCATGCATGAGGCTTGGGGGTGGCCTCGCGCTCGTTTCCGAGTGGGGACCTGACACTTACTGCCGTGCTCCTACTAGGGAAACAGAGCCATGTCTGTACTTAAGACTCCTTCGGTTGTAAATGATAGAAAATGATTTCAAAGCAGCTCAAGCCAAAACAGGACCATGTTGGCTTTTGTTACCTAAAGACTGTGGATGTGCTGCTCTTGGGCAAGGCTGGGACCCTCCCGACACAGGGCAAGTTTAGAGCGAGGGCACCACCGAGGAGCAGAAGGTCGGCCCTGGCAATCCTACTGAAGCATCGGGCCAGGGATGCTTTTCCTGCTGGGAGACCGTGCTGAAGGAAGAGGCCGGCAAGTCCTTGCAGCCCTGAGGTAGGCGGGCAGGGCCTTTCCAGGAGGGGCCAGGGCACCACACCAGACACATCACGACCCCGGGACCAGCCTTGCCCAAGGGCAGCATATTCGCAGTCTTTAGGAACCAAAAGCCAACACAGTCCTGTACTGGCTTGAGCTGCTTTGAAATGATTTTCTATCATTTACAACTGAAGGAGTCTTAATACAAACATGGGTTTATTTTCCTAGTACCAGGGATTGACATCTTCAAAAAATAGAAGGCAGCACTGAAGTGGGTTTGCAAGGGACAATGTACAGTACTTTATTTTTCAAATAACACAGAAACAGCCAATGTATAAAAATGCAGAAAGTCCCTGAAAGATTCCCATGCCCAGCTCCCCTGGAACAGACTTCCTCCAGGGCAGCGGCTGGCAGGGCTCCGCTGGGTGGGGGTGGGAGGAGGGCGGAGGGCCTTCTCTGACCTCACCTTTCCCCGTCCTCCTCAGCCTCACATAGGGAGGGTCTCGCACTCGCAGCCTGGCTGGATGTCTCTGGGGGGCTGCGGGGCGCCTCTGCAGGACTGTGTTTGCTACTTTTAACAAGGAGATCTGGGAGCTCAGGTATCCATCCTAGGGCCCTCCTGGCTCAGCCTCCTCCTCTAAATACAAAATCACGCCGCTACTCTGTAATCGCAGCACTCTGGCAGGCAGAGGCAAGGGGATCACAGGCTCAAGCTCTGCCTGGGAACTTATGGTTTTAGCAGGACCCTTTTTCCAAATAAAATAAAAAGGGGCTGGCGATGACGCGCAGGTCTAAGGCCCTGGGGTCAAGTTCTGGTGACATATACACACAGTTACCCAGTCACCATGAAAGGGAGGCTGTACTGAGGGTGTGTGTGGCTTCCTGAGGACACACTAAACCCACTGTCCTTTTAAGTGACCTTTATGGCATGTGGGTTGTATCTGAATAAAGCAAGGAGAAGGAAGGATGAGGCAGGCTTTTTTAGGGGAAGGCTGGACAGACTGTAACTTCCCAGCTCCCTTGAGTACCCTTTGCCCTTCTGCTGGCCACCAGGGTGGGAAAGTAGGTGACATATCAGGTCTGGAGGCAGGAGGCCCTGCTCTGTCACTTCCTGGCAATATGACCTTGAAAAACTCAAATTAACTCTTTAGGGCTCAAAGTTCTTACGATAAAGTAAGCGTAATGACCCCAAGCAGTTCAGGTCAAGGACATTCTGTCCAACAGCTGGACGATGTATGTGAGAACATCTTTTTAAACTCAAGAGTCAGGAGGTGCAAGGGCTTCATGGCCCGTGACACGCCCTGCCCTAGGCCCGCGGGACAGACGTGATGGCCCATGACACCCCTCTTCATTGCGTGAGCACCGTAATGGCCTATCCAAGAGGTGTGATTGCTGGCTTCAGAGCCAGGCACCATGTCTCTGAGCACAACTCAGGGGCGCCACGGTGAGCCAGGCCCAGCCTCGTGGTCCTGCTTCCCAGCAAGGTCCCAGTTCAGGACAGACGCAGGGGAGGGGTTCTGTTGGGGATGGAGATAGGGTCAGGAAAGTCTTCCTCACTGGTTAAAAAGTGACTGAAAGAAATTACTGCTGTGCTCCCAGCAGGAGCCTCTGTGGGGGCTTCTTGGGTCTCTGAAGGGAGGATGCAGTCAGACAAGGATGACAAGAGACAGAAAGGGCCAGGCCACGGAGGGGGACAGGGAGGGCTGCCCCATTAGCCAACGCTGAACTAGCCTGAGTTTCTCGTTATTTTACTATGTTACATGCTCTCCTTGTGCCGGCCATTTCGAGTTGGATTTCTTCTTCCTTGCAGCCCAAGGCATGCTGGTGCGTCAACACAGTGCAGTGTGACATGGTCTTAGCCCCTTTCTTACCATAATGCTTCAGAAAGTCCTTATTGATCGAAATGACCATCTGACATGTAAATATATCTATCTGCCTTTCTGGGGCAAGACACTCTTTTTTCCCAAAGGGTATCATGCTGGTTTTTACATTTCTGACTTGAGTTTTATCCTTTTCAGAAATACAGTGCTAATGAAACTTACCCTAAGACAGGCAAAAACCCCTAAACCAAACCAAATCAATCAAACAAAAAACCCTATGAGAATTCTGGGAGCAAAAGGGCTTCATCAAATAAAATATTTCTGAGTAAATAATCTCTGCCCCAGGAGCAGCTCTCTGGGGTGATGTCGATATTCAGGAGTGTCTACTGTGCATGTCAGGAGCACTGAAGGAATTAAAGGGATGCAAAGGAAGACGGCAGCACAAGCAAGTTTTCAGTATCTCTGAATCGATGCGCAAAGCAACTGGATATCAAAGCCACGGCACAGCACTGACAACCCAAGCAGCTGCCCATGGAGCCCTAGGAGCCCTAGGATGCTGCGTGTCTCGGTGTCTGCAGGGAGGAAGCGGCAGGCAGGGAGCACTGCGAGCGAGCGGAGCGCCCACGTGGCCCAGGCAGCCCGGGCTCGGGGAGAGCCTAGGTGCGCGGCAGAGCACGAGGAGCCCGCGCTGAGCAGGAGCAGTGGACACAGCAGGACCAGGGGCCTTGGATGGAAGTAGGAGAAGCAGAACCCGGAAGTCTCAGAAGGTAAAGCCACTGTATTTTTAATATGATCAGAAAAGCGAAGAGGAGGCTCAAGTTTTGAGAAAAGCCTTCCTGAGCCCCCTTCTTATTCTACACGTTTCGGAAATAAATTTCACTGAAAAATGAACAACAGAAAAGCATCCACAGCATATCCCATACTAAGTCACTATTAAAAAAGCAAAAAGACAGGAAGCAGGCTAGGTGTGATGGCGCATGCCTGTAATCCCAATTGCTAGAGAGGCTGAGGCAGGAGAATCACAGGTTCAAGGCCAGCCTGGCAACTTAGAGAGCCCCGTCTCGAAATAAAAATTTCAAAACTTACAGGAAGAGAAAGGGTGTTCCTCCAAACAAGGAAGATGTGCTTGGAAGGCATTCTCACAAGACAGCCCGATCTGCAACCTGTGCTCAAACACGGAAGCGGCATTAATGAAATGCTCCAGAATATAGAATGATATAAACTAGAGCTAGAAAGATGCAGGAAGGAGGTGACACTCTCAGCGATAAATCAGAAATGAAACGAATCCATTCGCAAGTGAAGACCGTAACTACACTAGAAGGACAAATAACCAGAGAACAAAACAGCACCAAAACCTAGTGATGTCCTAAATAGTGGAAGAGAAGGGGGGGTGGGAAATGAAATCAAGAAGAATTGGAAGAAACAAAGAGACAGTGAGCAGTAACAAAGACACGAGGATTTAATACACAGGAGTTCCCAAAGAAAACCAAAACAAGGTAATGGGGAAAAAAAACCCTCTAAATTTTGAGAAATAAATTTTAAGAAAAAAAATCAATGCAAAGCATGAACTGAAAGAGCACACCACATGACTAAACACATCGCCAGGAGATGTTACCAAGGCCAGAGCAACTAAATTGACTCACAAAGGTGGGAAGAGAGTGAAGAGGCGCCGGCCTGCAGGGGGAAGCGCTGTCTGCTGGCTATCTGCGGGAAAAAGCCAAGTCCTTGGAAAGGAACATAAGATAACCAAATGTTTGAATGCAGTGCTTCATGCCAAAAGAAACTACAGAACACACTCAAGGAAGTCATATGTGAGCCACAAATCTTAAGCCCAACCAAATGACTTTCAAGTGTGAAGGCGAAACTGTTCTCAACCTTGAACCCGAGACACTCCATTCCCCTGAACCTTTCCTAAGAAAAAAGGCTTCAGGCAACCACCACCACCAGGTGGAAACGACAAGAACTGACAGTGAACATTAAATACATAGTTCCCTGCAGAGCCAGGAGTAACGGAGTCAGAAGGGGCAGCCCGTCACCACATAGACGCCCATGACTGTAAAATCAAGGGGACAGCAGACAGAACATAGGCAAAGAGGGCTTCTTTAAGGCAGATGTGGGTGGAAGTGCTCACTGTAACTCCAGTGCCCTGGGAGGCTGAGACAGGCAGATCCTGTGTCAAAGTTAGAAGATTTAGAAAAGGGACAGAGGTATAGCTCCGTGCTAAGGCCCTGAGCACAATCCCTGGTAGCACATGCACACACATGAGGAAAAGTTTTACATGACTTTCTGGTATTGCCATGGGCATAGCATTGGACAAGAATTTAAATCTACTACCTCGTGTACCCTTGAAAACCTAGATTCTTGGTGTGAAGCAGGTGCAGATACAGATTTAAAAGAGGAAAGCAAAACCGGACTCTAGGGTTTTGAATTTAAACGAAACCTGTATTGATCCAGTACAGTGGTGTGCTCCTGTAATCCCAGCACATGGGAGGCTGAAGCAGGATTGTGAGTTCAAGGCCGTTCTAAGGGGAACAGCAAATTCAAAGTCAGCCTGGACTGTGGAGGGAGACTGTGCCTCAGGAAAGAGAAGGGGAAGAGAGCATCTAGCAATGCATGGGGCATTCTTCTTTACACGTAAGTGAAATACAAACAGGAACATTTACAACCCTCTACCTTGGACCAATGAAAAGGCCGGTTTGGTGGTCACAGAGAAATATTTCCACCAAGTTGAGCCAAGCAGCTTCTTAGAGAAATGAGTGACTCCAGGTATGCCCAGGAAACCCCAGATGCCTTGGAACATTTTCACCCAGGAGAGAGCAGAGCCAGTCTCAGAATGCAGGGCCGGTGTCCCAAGGACTGGGGCTCTAACCTGGGTGAGCTCTCTTGGACAAAGAGACACGACAGGAGGCAGGTGGACCCTGAGAAGATGTCCCAGCTCCTGGTGACCAGCAGAGAATCACAGTACTCACCTGCTGAGGGTCCATCCGACGCATCATGATTCAGTTTCCTACACCAGTTTGCTAAGAATGAAGAATCTGGGCAGCAGGTGCGGGGAACCTGAATCAAGGTGCCACCGGCAAAGCCCACTCTGGGAACCACCCAGGGCGGAGGCAGTGAACGAAGCACAGGGGGCCCTGCAGGCTCAGTAGATCTAGACATGCATCACTTTCCAGTCATGCACACTGGGGTCATCTGTTTCCGGGGGAAGCGCGGCCAGAGAAGGACATTTCCTAGGACACGTTCGTGGCAGGGAGGCTGCGGGGGATGACGCACATGTTCATGCACCTACACATACATACATGCACGTGCCCGCATGCACACATGGTGGCTGGGGAGAGGGCAGACTCTGCTGGGTAGGGGGCTTGTGGAGAGCGCGGCAAGGCCCTCTCTGCTTCTTGGCTGGGGATGGCTCCCAGGCATTCACCTTGGAACAGCAAAGTGAGCCGCTGTTCTGCGCTGTGGCTTAGTATTTCATTGTGCAATTAAACAATTTTTTTAGGGGATAGGAAAAAGAGAAAGGTGCTGGATTTAGCCAGATTTTGTGCTGAGAGCTATGGGAGGGGAGGGTGGTATGTTTCAGATACAGGGCATGGCCCAAGCAAGGCAAGGGAACCGGAATGAAATGTGGCAAATTCTGGCACTAGCAGCAGTCCTGCCTGGTTGCCTATGGCCATGTGCAGAAAACAGAAGGAAATAAAACTAGGAAAAGATAGTTGTTCTTTATGTCTTGGGCAGAAGACGAAGTGCAATGTTTCTGAGCAAGGCTAGATACCTGGGTTGTGCTACCTCCATGCTTATTTCTTAGTCCAACTCCTGTCCTCTTAACAGAACTCTTTTTTAAAAAAATTAATTAATTAATTAATTAATTAATGTGTGTGGCCAGCTCAGCCCACCAGGGGGCGGGCAGGCATGTGGTGCTGGCGGCTTGAACCGCGGTCCCTGTGCTTTGCTAAGCTTGTTCTAAGTAGGTGCTTTAGACCACTGAGCCATCTCACCAGCCCCGGAACTCTTGATTTCATCAGTCTTCTATCTCACAGGCCTCTGTGTCCTCATGTGAGGTCTACAGCAACAGCAGCCATCACGGGCCAATGAGGACCTTCACCCTTGAGAGAACATGCTGAGTATGGTGGAGCCGAAGGGTTGCACAAATACAAGGATCGGGCGATGTTGCTGAGCCACTGAAGTCATTAACTGCAGTCTTCTCCCACAGTTCATGTGAGGTAATACAATCTCCATATCATGTAAATGAGCTGGTCTTCCATTAATTATAGTTGAAAGTAGTCAACATTATGCATGAATTTTAAGAGAAAATAACTGAGAGGCCCATGAAGACCCTTCGAAGTAATACTGAGATACAACAACTAAAATGCACGCAGGGAGTCGGCAAGCCCTCAGAGGCCCAGGGGCCCCGAGTACTCAGGACACCAGTTGACCTGAACGACTCCTTGCTCTGCAGAAACACAGAGGTCCCAGCAGCCAGCTGAAATTTACCATTGGGTCACCCACATCTAGCTGATGTCAGGCTCGTAAAGGAACTGATCCCAGGGAATGCAGAGAAAAATGAACGGGACACAGAGCAGCAGCCTGCCAAGGACCTCAGCTGCGCATGGTTGAGGTCCACATACTCTCCATCTGCCTCCCCAGAACTTCTTCATCCTGTCTCTGGCACTGGGTCACAGAGATGGAACACTGCTCACGCGTGGGGTGTGGCCAAGAAAAACATTCCCGTCTATGCCCCTGAAAGCCACGGGGCCAGGAAGGGTGATCTTCAGGAGAAGCTTTCCTATGTCCGCCCAGAGGGCACTCTCTAGGTGCTTGGTTCTCCACGCTGGAGTGTCCCTGGTCCACTATCATCAGCCAGGAATCCTGGCATGCTGCGCTCCTCCACTGGCCCACCCATCCCAAGAACCACTCCACTCGGGGACAGGTTCTGACAGGGTTTGCACTGTGGCCACTGGTAGTGGGGCAGGATTGAAAGAGAAAGTAGAGAAGAGTGGAAGGCCAGGGGAGAAGTCCCTTCTTGCTATTGCAGAGCCATTCCCTGTGTTCACCACCCTTGACTTCGGCTGAACGTCTTCTGGGATCAGTGGCAGTGAAGTGTGTGCCTGGCTGCCCTGCCACATGTGGTGCCCCCATGCGCCGAGGAAACAGGCGACATGCGGGCAGTCAGCAGCAGCAGCCTGATTTGTGTTCAGGAGTCCACAAGAAGAGGAAAAGGCGAGGCCCGGGCCTAAGGCGGCGTGCCTAGGGCCAGTCGCTGGAAAGTGGCACAGGCAAACCCTGCAGCTGAGCCTGAGTCCCAATCCACTCCATTCCTGCTCCATCAGGAAAGGAGGCAAAGCTGCAGAGCCGCAGCAGGGAGCTTCAGTACCACTCCCAGCTGTTCCTGCATGCCTCGCAGCAGCTCACCTGGGCCTGAGCCTCCAGCGCTGTCCTTCCCAGCTGGCAAACTTGCACTCATCCTGCAGAGGCAGCCCTACCCGCCTGCTGTCCCCCGAAGTCTGTTTCCAGGTGTGGGTGCCAGCTTCTCCCAGCACCTGCTCCACATCCTGGGCTTCTGTGCTCCCCCTCCCCTGCCCAATCAGGCCTTGCTGCCTATCCTAGTCACCCTTGCCTCGATGGGGAAGCAGCCTACACTTGCTATCAAGTGGGTGAACACTGAACTCACTCAGTCTCCTAGTCTCATCACCACAGCTCTGTGGTCCTGGGCTACAGAATAAACCTGCCGTGCTGTTTCCCAAAAAGGCCTTTCCAATGTTGGAATCCTACCTCACTTTTGAGACAGTCTGAAATGATCCTCAGTTTGACATAAAGCAGACTGCGGGATGGAGGGCTAACTGCACAATCCACCCACCACCAGGCATTTCTCCATCCCAGCTGTGGCAACAGCTTTGGTTTAGGAAGCAAGGAGCCTTCTCATGCCCTGTAGGCCATGGGAGGTGGCAAGGAAAACTAAGAGGCTGCTGTTGTGGCCAGAGAGCTGGGCTGAAGACCCACTGCTGCTGGCGCTGGTGCTGGAGCTTGCTCACCTGGGCAGGCTGCTCAGACCTTGACTTCACCTCTAAGACAGGGGTGGTGGTGATGGTGGTAGTGGCAGCCCTCGAAGCTCCCTAAGCAGCCTGGGCTGCTCCAGCCTCTCCAACACCAGCGCTAGCTGGGCCACTGGGAGCTGAAGAGATGGGAGCCAATTTAAATTCCATGAAAGTTAAATTCTTCTTCTCTTGGAATAAGAGCTGAGTCAGTCCTAAGCCCTGATCCATCCAACAACTTCTTAAATGGCATTTGGACAGCAGCACACCATTCATGAAAGATCATGGAGAGAACATAGTAACTTAATAATAACTTCTGTCAAGCACTTACTTTACAATAGCCACCACGTCAGAAATTAACTGTAGTAACTTATTTTAGTCCCCACAGTGACCCTAGAAGGTGCGACTATTGTGGCTCCAGTGTTACAAGTGAGAAACTGGGGCTGGTCAAATAGCTCAGTGGATTAAAGCACCTGCAAGCAGATGCAGGGCTGGGGGTTTGATTCCCAGGCCTGCTGTGCTGGCCCCACCCCCGGGGCACACTGAGAGGGCAATTGCGAAGGTGTGGTAGTGCATGCCTATAATCCCAGGTCTTGGGATGCTGGAAACAGAAGGATCACTAAGAGTCTGAATTAGTAGTGAGACCCTGAACACCCTGTAGATCCTTCCCTAAAATACAAAATACAAAAAACAAAAACAAAACAACAACAAAAAACAAGTGAGAAGCCCAAGTGGTTGAATAAGGAACTCAAGGTCACACAGGTATTAAATCGCAGAAGTGGGGTTGAACACAGATGGCCTAGTTATGAGCCACGCATTATGAAGGACATGCAACACTACCTCCTTTAGCGAAATCTCAAGTAGCTTGTTTACATGGAAGGTGTGCGGGGCTCTAGGAACACCTTGGTACTTCCCGCACAGGGTCCTAAGCTATAGAGCACCTGTGTGAAAACAGGAGGGGCCCAGGGGGCACCGCACTTCTCATCTGACGTACAGAAGCTCCGAGGTGCTCCAAAGACAGCAGACACAGCGAGCAGAAAAGCAGTCCCCGCTCTCAGAGCATGCAGTGACAGTAGGAGCACCCTGGGCGGGCTGCCAACGCTTTCACGCTTATCTGACTTGTTCATTCAAGGTGGGTGCAGATACGATCATATTTTATAGATAAGGAAGAGAGGTACAGAGAGGACAAATAAGTGATTCCAAAGGAACGCAGCCAGTTGAGTGGCAGAGTAGAATGTGAATCCAGACCTGCCTGTGTTGGGGTCTGAGTGCTTAACAAAACAGATTTACTGGTCTTTAAGAAATTCAAACTTTGAACAATCAAAAAGAAGACAAAGTAGGACAAATTACAAAGCTCTAAAAGAGCAGGGATGACATACACCCAACAGTGGGCTAGACGAGCTCAAAACACTTTTAAAAGGCAGTGGCTACTCTGCTCCAAGGAGGTCGATAGAGAGGGAGGACTTTTTTGGTTGGGGGTAGAAGCCAGGAGGAGTCTAGGAGGATGGCCAGGTTAAGCCCTGAAATAAACGCAAGGTCCTGAGTACTTGGGCAAAATTCTACAAATGATGACAGCCACTGAGCTTCAGGAGAGGGGTGGAAGGTGGGAAGGAACCAGATTTTTTTTCGAGTCATGGGACTTTCTCCAGGAAGGGCTTACATCCCTCATGGAGTCACAGTGATTATTAGCTCTGGAAGAGCCACCTCAGGAGAGGCACCTGAGTATTCAAAGACCAAAACAAAAGAGAAGAGAAGCACCTGCCAGTGGTATAAAAGGCCCTGGCTCAGCTCAATGTGCAGACTTCAGTGGTCACCCAGGAACCTGTACAAATGGGGTTTCCTGGGATGACCCCCACCCCTCAAGGGGCTGTCCCAGCAGGTCTAAGGTGGGACAGAGCTGCATGCGTGACATACACCCACCTCCTATCAGACTGTTCTGAAGGGGACCTTGATCACCAGATGGAAAAAATAATTTCTGTCAAGATTCTTTAGGTTAAACGGAGTAGAATCAAGATCCCAGAAATTATTTTTCTTAATGTTGTGACTTTGGACAATCATAGAAAAGTTCCCTGAGATTCAATTTTTTAATCTGCAAAAGGAACAGCTTGTGCTGGCCACTTTATACAGCTGGTCAAATGAGCAAGAGACTCAATATCCTTAGTGGTTCCAAAAGGTTGAGCAGTGTAGCTACTGTAGAGGTGACAGTGATGACAAATAAGCATGCTCACAAGCTCCAGCATTCTTCTCTTAGTGCCTTTCCAACTTGCCCTGACGATGGGGTGTAGAAGCCTTTGGTATCAGTTTGTGGGGAAGTTTGGAGAGGCATGCTAGAGTAGGCCTAAATTGCTGTACACTGGGCTTGATGGGAAATTCTGGTCAGAGCTCGGAAGACGAAAATGCTGATAGGAATGCAGACAAGAAAGGCCAGGCTCACAAGGTCTCAGATGGGAATGAGGGGACCACTGGAAACTGGATTAGAGGCTGCATGTGTTTAATTTTGGTAAAAGACTGGTCTGTGTTTTGTCCATGTTCTTTTTTAAAGTTTTTTTTTTTTTTAAAGTCTTTTATTTATTTGGTACAGGGTCTTGCTATGAGTTCAGACTTGTAGTGATCCTCCTGTCTCAGCCTCCCCAGTGCTGGGGTTATAGCTATCAGGCGTGCACAACCATGCCTGGTTTGAGCAGCTGGCTTGGTGTGGGGCTGGCATGGCATGCGGTACTGGGGATTGAACCTGAGGTCCTCGCGCTTGCCAGGCAGGCATTTAGGCCACCCATCCATCTCCCCAGCCCCATATTTTGTTCATGTTCTAAGACTGTGTGAGGCTAACCTTAAAGGTGGTGAAGTGGTGGTGGGGGGCTGGACATGGATGAGTAAGGGAGGAGCCATGATGGAGTAACTCAGAATAATTCATCTAAGAACACAGGTGGCTGGAAGAGAGGGCAGGGCATGTGTGTGGATGTGAACTGTCTTCCCTGCCCCGGTTTTTACTTTCTAGATTTGTTTTGTTTGGCTCCTTTCTCTCTTTCTTCAACTTTTTTTCTTGAGTTTTTGATATTTTGAAGTATGTGAACCTTGTCTTTAGCCTTTCTGATTGGCTTCTCTATCCTACATCTCTGGTGTGTCTCTTTTCACGTTCTGGATGCCAAAAGAAGTCTGAAATAGATTTGCAGACCAAACAAAACATTGGTATAAAACCTCATAAAATGGCAAGCAGAGGCAGCCTGTGGGAAAGCCACCTTTGAGTGGAACAGGAGCCACCCTTCTGAGAAGTTCCCATGCAACAGACGGACCACAGCAGTGTGACAAACCCAAGCAACACGGGATAAACCTGGGATATAAGGCCCCTCACCTTTCTGCCTTCCTCTAAACAGAGGACACTGTGGCCTGGCAGCAAATTTTGATAACACACACAGGGAGGGGGACAGGACACTGCTTTCCCATCCATGTTTTTCCCCATGTGTCACAGTCGAGGTGAGGGAGCAGAGAGGCAGTAATGAGGGCAATAAGTGGCGCAGCACTGACACACCTGCCTGGCTCCCGACAGCACCTGAGTTAGGCTACCTTAAGCCGCAGCACGGCGATGAGTGGGAGGTCAGCACCCCTCACACCTGCGCCCCGTGACATGAAGAGAGACAGCAGGGACGTGGGACGGAGAAGGCTGTGTGCGGGCCGGAGGGGCCATCCGTGCACAGAGCTCACAGCAGCCTCGCAGGCCTCTGCCTGAGGCTGGAGGCCACAGCCATGCAAGAGCAGCGCATGCACAGAGCAGGGAGACGTAGGCGGGCCGCCAAGAGACACACAGAGAGTTGCTGGACAAAAGCTGGGCCCCAGCCCCACATGTGGAGGCCAGCGTCAGCCTTGCACCCCGCGCTAATCCTACTGCAGACACGGGGTGGGGGGGTTACCCAGCAGATCCAGGATCTGATTTGGACACTGCCTCAGAAGTGAGGGCGCTAGGGGAATTTCACTGTTTGTGGTCTCTGTCTCTCTGTTTAGGTTTTCTATTTCTTAAAAATTTTTAAAAATTTATTTATTTATTCATTCATTTATTTGGTACAGGGTCTCACTACGCAGCATGGACTCATAGCGATCTTCCTGCCTCAGCCTCCTCAGTGCTAGAATTATGGGCACGCACCACCATGCCTGATTTTGGTGGCTGGTACAGTGGCATGACATGCAATACCAGCGATTAAACCCAGGTCCTTGTGCTTGCCAGGCAGGCACCTAGATTGCTGAGTTATCTCCCCAGCCCCGGTTTTTACTTTTCTTGATTGGTTTCATTTGGCTTCTTTCTCTCTTTCATCAACTTATTTTTTATGCATGTCGTACAGGAGATATAGGGTCTACAGAGTCTCACTACGTAGGTGGGACTCGGAGTGATCCTCCTGTGTTTAGCCTCCCAAGCACTGGGATTACAAGCGTGCGCCACCGCGCCTAGTCTCAGTGTGCCCCTGGGGCACGGCTGGCACTGCACACTGGGGTTTCATCAACTTTTTTTCTTGTTTGATATTTTTGAAGTAAGTGAGCATCAGTGCTAGGCTGGCTGATCTGCTTCACTTTCTTTGACTTTTCCCTTCATTCTTTCTCTCCTGCCCTCTTCTCCAGTTTCCGAAAACTTCGGGATATCATCTTTCATCCTTTTATTTTTTTTTAAATTTATTTATTTATTT
>NW_004524605.1:9888083-9893815 GCF_000260255.1 Octodon degus | reverse complement strand
TTGTTCTAAGTAGGTGCTTTAGACCACTGAGCCATCTCTCCAGCCCCCATCTTTCATCCTTCAACCTCGCTTCTACTACATTTCTCTTCGTTTATTTCTCTGTTTTCCCCTATCCCTCTTGCATCTCTCCCTGCATAAAACCCCTCCTTCACTAAGGGGAAACTCCCAGCATACAAATTCCTGGTTTATATTGTAGTAACTAATAGTTACTACAGTCTGTGAATTGCTTGGCTGTGCCTGATGCGGTTGTGATGCTAACTCTCCTGCTCTGGCCAGGGTGTCGTACCGATTATGATCGGCTGTTCTCCTTTGTATGACAGCAGTGTGACTGCCTGATCGTTACCACAGTCCACACCAGAAGACTGAGTTCTGAGCCAAACAGAGAGCAACTTTTTATCCCTCATAAATACAGAAGGTAAAATCTTGGGAAAGAAACAAAGTCCAAGAGCCTGCTCTACCTAGAGGAGACCTCCGAGGAAGACATTGCCTAGAAAAACCTTGAGATTAGTGGTAAAGCACCATAAGAAATTTACTAGCATGAACACATAAAACAAATTAAAGTAAATTAAATAGAAAATGATAATATACAGAACTACAGACCTACAGTCACCCAGGACAAGTTTATTGGACAAGACAGGACATCAGAAGCCACCCACCTCAATTTCCTGAAATGGCAGCAGAAGTAAAGACAAAACAAAACAGACAGATGAGGGTGTAGAGAACATCAGGCCAGTAATAATCCCTCAGGTAAGAAGGGAGATGATGATCAAAAGGAAGGACTTGCTCAGTGACCCTAGGGTAGACACAGATAAAAAGAAACGGAGGAGCTCAGGACAGTTATGGGAATCACAAGTACCCCAAATAGGAAGGAAATGAAATTCATGAAACAGATGCAAATAGGCAAAGCAAACAGAGAGAAAAGACAGGAATCAACAGGAAAATGACAAGGATAAACCGATACATACCAGTTATAACTATCAATGTAAATGATCCTGATTCACCAATCAAAAGAAAGAGACTGGCAAAATGGATTAAGAAACAAGATCCAACGATGTGCTGCACATAAGAAACACATTTAACTCAAAAAGAAATTCACAGACTGAAAGCCGAAGGATAGAAAATAATATATGACAGGTACCCAGAAGAAATCAGGGTAACTGTTCTATTTGCAGACAAAGTGAACTTCAGCCTACATCATACTAAATGGACAAAAGCTAAAAGCTTTCATTCAGTTACTTTATCCTTGACAAAAGGACCAAACATAGTCCCTGGAAGAAAAATAGCCTGTTTAATAAATGGTGCTGGGAAAACTGGCTTTCTACATACTGAAGACTAAAATTAAACCTATATCTCTCACTGTGCACTGAAATAAAATCAAAATAGATTAAAGATCTAAATACTAAAACAGAAACAGTATGTATGCTGGAAGACAGAATAGGTAGGAAGTCTTGAAGACATAGACACAAGCAAATGAACAAAACTCTGATCATGAGAAATGTTACAAAAAATCAACAACCGCATACCAAAAGCAATCACCAATGGAGTTAAGAGACAAGCCAGAGTGGTAACAAATTTTGTGGGTTACTTTTCAGGCAATGGACTAACAATATCCAGAATGTAGAAGGAACTGAAAAAATTAGAAAAAAACCCAGAAAGACTTAACACAAAAATGGGTCTTTGGGATGAGTACACACTTCTCAGATGAAGAAGTACAAGCAAAAAACAAATATATGAAAAAATATTCAACAGCACTGGTCATTTGAAGGATGCAAATTAAAACAATGCTGAGAGGGCTGGGAGCTGGCTTGTTGGCCTAAGTGCCTATTTGACAAGCGCAAGGACTTGAATGCAATTCCCAGTACTGCATGCTGTGCTGGCCTTGTAATCCCAGCACTGGGGAGGCTGAGACAGGAGGATTACCATGAGTCCCGGCTGTGCAGCGAGATCCCAATCTCTTATTAAGAAATCAACCATAATAAATGCCAGAGGCATTATTTAGGCTGGAGGGGAAGAGGAACCCTTCTCTACTGTTGGTGGGAGTACAGACTATACAACCGCTACAGAACTCAGTGCGGAGATTCCTTAAAAATCTAGGGTTAAAGGTCCCACTGGACCCATTTATTCCCCTTTTTAGTGTCTTTGTGAAAGAGTGAAAAGCACCACACCGTGGAGGTACACTGAGCCCCCATGTTTACAGCAGCACACTTTCTAATCGATACAGCTCGGAAATAGCCAAATGCTCATGAACTCACTATGGATACAGATGTTTTTGTTACTTTTTGTACAATACTAGTCTGCCACAAAGAAGGGTAAGTTGAAACCCTTCTAGGCAGATGGGTACACCTCATGGCCACACCCCTCTTTATTTTAAAACCATAGTCCTAAGTGAAATAAATCAGATGTGTATGTGTAACTATCATACTACCTCTCTGGTGTGAGAAACTGAAAATGTAAGTAAGGACTAAAATATATAATCAGTTTTGTGAAACAGGAAGGAATTTATTCAAATAGGAAGAGGAACTCGAGAGAGGAGATAAAGGGAAAGAAAAGATGAGCAAAGAAAAAATGAGAAAAGAAGGACAGGATGGAAGTGAAGCTTTTGTAAACGAGGAAAGAAAGCAGAACTGAAGGGAGGGGAATAGAAAAGAAGAGGAATCAGGATAAATCATGTAGATGTACAAACTTTTTATGATAAATGTGATCATTGCAGACACATAAATTGTACCAATAAACTTAATTTAAAAAATTAAGGTGGTCAACTAATTGATCTGGTGGAGGAAATTTCAAGGCAGCCCAATATTCAGGAAATGGCACAGGTATTTCTGGCTGTGTTGAGATAAATTTTAGTCAGAATCAGGAGCAAACAGTAGAGCCAAAAGATGTAAAAGTTTAGTTTCCCAGATAGGAAGGCCTGCAGAGCTGTGGCCTTGCAACGTCGTTGTTGAAAATAGTGTTTTTTTGTTTGTTTGTTTGATTTTTAAATCCAAGTACTTTTCATGAGGGCAACAGGAGGCTCAAGGATACAAAAGTGTAAATCTTTCATTTGAAAAGAGCCTCTGGGTCTGTGCCAAAGTGGGCCCAATGAATGAACTGGCCCCCTGGGCATTAGAGCGCTCAGCCACCCAGGCTTCTAAGGTTGCTGCAGCCATATTTCAATGGGTGAAATTGAAATGGCTCAGCCACTGCTCAAACTGGTGGCAGAACGTGGCATTATCCACATGCTACTGGTTTTCCAGGCATGCAGAATGCAAGAGTTCTAGGGTCATGAAGACTTCCACCCAGATTTCAGAGGACAGCCCGGGGGTTCATGCAAAGAGCTCCATATAGGGCAAGGAATGTAAACTGAAAGAATAAAGCCAGAGATACAGGAGAGACCTCAGGGAGTTAGAGATGCCAGGAGGAATGTAGAAATTCTACCAAGAAAAGCTGCAGGCAGCAAGAGCCAGTCCAAGACAGAGACCATGGGGACTGTGATAAGCAATGCTGTAGAAATGGGGTCACTCAAGCCCTTTGGAGGTCACTGTCCACAAACTGCCCTGGGCCTGGGCATAAAGCTACAGGATATAATATTTGTCCTAAAGGGTTTGAGTCTTGTTTCGGTACAATTCTTTTCTAGCTCCCTATTCTTTTTTTTTTTGGAATGAGAATGTTTATTCAGTGTTGTTGTATATTGCAAGTGTTTACTTTTCTTTTTGATTTTTACAGGAGCTCATAGCTAAGAATTTGCCTTGAGTCTCAGAGGAGATTTTGGACTCAGACTTTTCAAAATTATCAGACCTGTTCAGATGTTAGCAACTCTGAGAGATGGAATAAATGCATTCTGCATAATGCAATGGACATGAGCCTTTGGGGGCCCAGGAATGGAATATCATGGTTTAAATCTAAAATGTCCTCTTGAGTGTCCCGTGTATTCAGAGGTGGGACTTCTGGTAAGCGACTGGGTCACGGCACTTTATTCAGTTCATAAGTTCATATTAGGAGATACAGCCAGGTCAGAAGAGGTTGGTCACTACATCCTGGTCTGGAAGAATATGAACATTCAAATTCATTCTTTTTTTTTTTTTTTTTTTTGAGACAGAGTCTCACTATGTAGTTCTAGCCGGCTTGCATTCACTATGTAACTCAGGCTGGCCTCGAACCCATGGAAATCCTCCTGCCTCAACCTCCCAAGTGCTGAGGTTGTAGGTGTGCACCACCACATGCAGCTGGCACTGTGTATTCCTGTTTCCCGCTCCTCCTTTCATTTGCTCTGCTTCAAGCCTGCCACAGACTGAGCAGCTTCTTCCACCACTCTTGTCCACAGTGTTGTTTCTGGCTTAAAGACAACCAACCACAGGCTGGTCCTCTGAAAAGCATGAGCCATGATAAGCTGAAACTGTTGGGTGTCTTAGCCCACCTCGGAGAAGGTAATACATCTTGAAGAAGCAAGGAGGAAAAACTTCTTTTCAGGAGGCCTTAGGCTAGCTTCAGCTTTATAGGTATATCCTGAGGAAGTAACTGGACGAGAGTCTAATATATATTAAGGAGGGCGTTTTCTACCCATTGTTTACAATAATGAAAAATTGGAAATAAACTAAAGGCTCAGTACAGCAGGCACAGTTGAAGGAGCTAGGATGTATCTTCTAAGTAGGAATAGTACTCAGTATTTTAAAGTGATGATATCAACTCTATTAACATAAAGTAACTCTTATCCATCACAGAGTGTAAAAGCGTTGTTAACAAAATCCTCTCTAAGGCCAGGGAGATGGATCAGTGGGATAAGAGCTTGCCTGGCAAGCACAAGGTCCTGCGTTCAATCTCAGGTACCAAAAATAAATTAAAAACAAAAATAGAGAAAACTTTCTCTATAACCTTAAAAGTATATAAATGTCATAATTGAGAAAAAAAAAATGATGCGAGCATCCAACACCTGGGGAGGCTGAAGCATGAAGACCGTGAATCTGAGCCCAGCATGGGCAGCTTAGTGAGTAGGTAGACACAGTGCCCAGCGCACTTGTGGCTATTCCCATTGCTGGGATTTTGGTGTTGCACTCTGTAGCTTATAAATTTTCTATAATGAGATCAGACTGTTAGAGAAAAAACAGTCCAAAGTGCACCCTGACCTGGCCCTCTGGCCCCGGCACCCACTGCGTCTCCAGCACACAGCGGGGGCTCCTGCTCCTCTTATAGCTCCACTTCCCAGCCATGACAGGACCGGAGGCAAGGGGCGAGCATCTCTGAGGAGCTGGCATATGTCATGCGGGCGCTAGGGACATTCACACTTTCAGCCTGGAGCACAAGAAACCAAATCTTAAGTGTCTGAACTATTCACGTAGATCGCAGAGCGAAAGGTCCACACAATGATGTCAAGCTGACTCCTCACTTGGTGCTCCATCTGGCAACAAGAGGCCTACAAATTCTGCAGTAGTGCTTCCACTTATTGGACCCACCACATACCAAGAGCTTTATGGGCTCTTTTACTCCTTATCAAAATTCTGAAAGGTAGGTTTCATTATCCCCATTGTACGTGAGGATGTTGGGGCGATGAGAAGTCACGATTTGCCCAGGGTCACCCTGGACTAGGGACTGCCCTTGAGGCATCTATGGATTTTGGTATTTTAGTGTTTTTTTTTTTTTTTGTTTGTTTGTTTTTGGTTTTGGTCTGTAACTGAAGCAGACAGCATGCCCTAAGGATAGACCTGTGTCTCTCACCAATCCTGCTCCCCATATGCAAGTATAAGCTTGTATATACA
>NW_004524605.1:9843093-9887833 GCF_000260255.1 Octodon degus | reverse complement strand
AGTATCCCTCTCTGAGCACACAGCCTGGCATGAATAATCGTTTTTTGAAACACATTGCACACTTAAGGGGACACGTGGGGCTCAAGGTGTTCTCATCCCTGGTATTAGCATGCAGGCTCCCGGAGGGCAGGGATAGGGAGCTGCCGGCCAGCGCCGCGACAGCGGCCAGCACTGCGTGCTGCAAAGCCGAGCACGGCAGAGAGCGTACTGCCACAGGTGGTGGCTCTGGGCAGGGCAGCAAGTGGGCAGACAGAAAGGAGGA
This sequence comes from Octodon degus, assembly GCF_000260255.1. Classification (NCBI taxonomy): domain Eukaryota; kingdom Metazoa; phylum Chordata; class Mammalia; order Rodentia; family Octodontidae; genus Octodon; species Octodon degus. Next base: position 9,887,571 of record NW_004524605.1, on the reverse strand, counting down.
GAAAGACTTCCCTCGGCTGCTGCGGGCTCCTGACCCCATAACGCTGTGAAACGGGGACAGAGCCGGGACTTCCCCTCAGTTACAATGACGCGAAATGGAAATGTCCTCAGAAAGCCTTTTCTGTCTGAGAGACCAGCAGAAGAGAAGTAGGGACGGACACTACGGGGAAGTGAGCAGCGCGCTCGCTCGCTCGGGAGGCTCACGGTGGACCTAAGCGAGGCAGCGAAGGCGGGGTGGGCTGGGCTCTGCAGCCGCCCGCTTCAGACTTTGCGCCCCAGGCTGACGTTCACCGCCGTGAGATTTGCCCTCCTGGAGCCGCGGCTTCCTCATCAGTACAAGGAGGAAAGTAACAGAGCGCTCCCGAGGGAGGGGTAAATCAGATGGAAGGTTTGCTGAGTACTTAGTACAAAATAAGACGGCAATAAACGGGAGTTACACTATGGCAGATACACTTTTTCTTAAAGTAAAAGCCAACCCCCTCAGACAATCACAGAGCCAATGCGGAATTCGGCTTAGTGCGACTAAAGTAAAAATAGGAGAGCTGAGACTGTTTCCAGAGGATGACTATTTATGAGGCCAATTTCGGGTTCCTAGCGCTAATGAATTCCCCGCGGCAGCTCTGTGCAGCTTCTAGCCCGGGAGCAGGACGAGGCCTCGCCGGAGCTCCTGGGAGCCCTATCCTTGCGGGGCTCAATCAGTGCTTAATAATCGTGGGGATCATCCTAATAATGATGAGGTGAAGTGCAGTGGGAGAAAGAGAAGACGGAGGTGGGAAGAATAACACTTAGCTGTTCTGTTTCCTCCAGACAAACTTGTCCTCGAAATAGATTAATTCAATCTGCATATTAATGTAGATTACTAATTAATGGAACCAAAAATGCTTTCAACACCAAAAGTGCTATGCAAATGTTTAAAAAATAATAACATCCAGGAGTCTCGGGGTAGGCAGCAAAGGGAAAGAAGCTCCTTCTCTCTGTCTTCTTTAACATTTAAAACTTTATGGCTGAAAGAAACGGAGGGCATTAGGGAAATTCAGCTTAATGCACAAAAACATAAAACACGAAAGCCTGCGGTGAGGTGACTTCCCTTGAGCTCCCTTGGGCTCCTTCCCCAGGGGACTATGGGGGCTGAGTGGCCTTCCACACCCCAGTGCCTCCTGGGTGGGTGCAGTCACAAGTCCCCAACACTCTACCTGGGCCAGACCCCGGAGAGAAGCCAGTAAAGCTTAATGAAGCCAAGCCTCATCAGAAATGGGGGAAACAAGGCCTTTCCTAGGTCCAGGGCATGAAGGGGAATGAAGAAGTGACCCTGCAGTGGCAGAACATGCAGGGCCCTTGGCCAGCTGACCAAGGTCCCATCGGCAGTGAAAGATGTGACCGTGAACAGCACAGTACCTGGACGCGCTGCGCTGAGGAGGAGGGTTACTCGGCCTCCATGGCCTGCTCTCCAAAAGGCGGAGCCAACACTGAAGCACTATAAAACACTGGATGCACCTTATAGCTTTACACTCTGCCTGGCCAGGGCTTTTTAAAACTGTCAAAGTTACCCAAAAGAAGGAATCTGAGAAACTGTCACAGCCGAAAGAAGGCCAAGGTGACACAGTGACTTAACAAAGTGGGGTTTGGGAGGCTTTCACTGAGGCAGGAGCAAGGCCAGCAGGCGCAGCACCCTCCTACATCTCCCGGAGCTGGCAAGGCCAGGACTTAGTCCTCCTGGCCTCCCCTGTGCACCTTTGCACAAGCAGCTGATGTGCAGTGGGACGGGGGAGCTGTCTTTCTCGCCCACAGTGAGTACCCCAACTTCCAGAAAATTCACAATTTAAGGGCCGTGGAGATAGTTCGGTGGTCTAAGTGCCTGCCTGACAAGCTCAAGGGCCTGAGTTCAATCCCTGGGACCACATGCTATGCTGTGGTAAGCTGGCCACAAAAAAGCTGAGACAGGAGGATCACTACAGCCTGTACTAAATGAATAGAAGAATGAATGAATAAATTTTTTTTAAAATTTGCAATTTAGGGCCAGGGATTTAGCTCAGGGGTGCAGCACTGGTCTGGCAAACGTGAAGTCCTAAGTTCAGTGCCCTGTACCACTCCCCCCCCTGCAATTTGCAATTTAAATGAAGTTCTCCCCTCCTCTGAAAACCCTCAGCTTCCTGTACAATTTGGCAGCCAAGCACTTGACAGGCCTAAGAGATTGTGAGGGTTGGAAGAGTGGGCCTCACAGCTTGCCAAGACCAAATCCTCCCACTTAGCAGGAGGAAACTGAGGCTCGTGGTAGGAGACAGTTTTACCTGTTGCCAGCGTTAAATATTGCCAACATCCTTACCTCATGCTTCCTCATTTAGAACATCCAAAGCCTTCCCTGCTACCTGGGATACAAAGAATCAGCTTTGGACATGGAGACAGTCTTGACCTATCCAGCTTGGTCTTTACATACCTTATGAAGGCAAATGGTATCTGTGTGGGATGCAGTTTGACATTCCACTACGCATCTTGTTGCCCTAGTCCTCGAGGCCATTACCAAGCAGGAAGTCCAGGCCTGGCAAGCGAAGGCCTGAGGCCCAGAGACAGCTCCCAGGGGGTGTGTGGAAAGGGCACAGCTTGGCCTGGCGGGTGGGCTGGCGGTGCTTTCTCCGCCCCCCCCCAACAGCTTCCTGGGGGATCTCATTTTCCAGCTTGGTGTGGGGCACATTTTCTAAATGACCCTGTTTCTGTTACGAGAGTCACAGTGCTCTAACCACAAGATCATAAATACTCCCAAGTGACTGCTAATGGCAGTGGCAGTTTGCAATGTGCCAAGTGGCAGCAAGAAGTGGATGCCATGAATTATATCCCAACGCCTCCATTCTCACTGAGGTGTTTTGTGGGTTTTTAGTGATAAGATCTGCTTTCAAGTGGATTTACAGGAGCTCCCTGTGAATTCAGGCAGAGCTTTTAAAAATACGTCTAACAGAGGCTAAAAGGAAAACCAGAGGAGTCTATAGTTTCAAGCTTGAAACAAGTTTATTAAAAATGTTTAATGCATAATGGCGAAAATATGGAAAGTGGACCAATTGGAGGTGAACACACTTAAAAAAGTGTGGGAAGTGCTAATAATTACAAAATAGGAACAGTAACGAAGGCAATGGGATACACTGAGTCAGACACTGGACGGAGCATTTTGCACAAGTCACCTCTCGGAGTTCTTGTGACAGTGCTACGTGGTAGACGCGATGCGTATTTGTTCCTACTTTGCACACAAGAAAACTGAGGCTCTAAGAGGCTCGGGTTTCACGGTACCGGAGGGCAGATCTGGAGAGTAACGGCCTGGCCTGCCACAGCAGTGCTCTCTGCCTTACCCCGCTAGTGTCCTCGTCCAAGCAGACCCTGTTGGCGCACTTTGAGGATCCCCCACACCTCAGGGACACGTCCTTGCGGGAGGTCTCGGAGCTACATCAAGGTCAAGTTGTACGAACCTGTCATCAGCAGTGAATGAAACTTGTGGAAAACACAAGGATCCCTGTTGTTGTGCAACTGCAAATGGCACAGGCTGAGTCTCTACCCTTAGGTCCTTTATCAGAAAAATGAGGGCACTCCCACCTTCCGGCTGGTAGGACAACTCGGTGACATCACACATGTGAAAACCTCCTTGCAAACCCGGGAGCACTGTACAAACTGCCTCTGATGAGACTACCTAGATGGAAGAGCGTCAGGTCGCTTGCTAACATTCACCTTCTTGGCCCCCAACAGAGGCAGAAACTGAGGGGTGGAGACCGAGCAACTTGCACAAGGCCACAATCCCGAGATTTAGCGGCGCGGCCCGAGCAGCAGCACTGATGGCAAACCTTTTAGAGCTCTCAGTGGTAACAACAGCCCCTGCAGCACGTATGCCACCACTGGTCTAGAGCGGCTCTTGTTCTTCTTGTCTTCAGTTCTACCTGCTGGTAGACACTACCAGAAAACACACACACACACACACACACACACACACACACACACAGAGGCTCTGGAGAGCACAGTTGGATTCTCCTCAAATAATCTACCCTGAAGATCCATTCCTAGAACCACAGTCATGAGGCTGTGTTCAGGATGCCAGTGACAGGGAAGCCTGCGAAGACAGTGGCCTTGACAGCTCATCATGAACAGGCTGGCGCCCACTGACCGCGCATTTCACTTACCTACAGCCTGGCCAGAGGAACAGGTCTGTGGAACTTGGAAGGGACTGCAGCCCAGCACCCCTGCTAGCAGTCTAAGGAAGTATCTCTATTCCTTGTCCTTCCACAGATTTCTTTCCTTTGGGAACTGTCCCACTTTTTCACAAAATTCAGTGCACTAGGTCATTTTCCTCAGGCCCTGTTTCCTCTATTTTCTGACTTTTCAATAAAACTATAGAAGGCAAAGTTGCAGCACCCTAGTGTCTGAGTTCAGAGGATCTTGGACACTAACCCAGCTTCTTCCCACTTGGTGCTACAGTGTCCAGCTCTACCCTGAATGTCCCAAGGGTTGGGAACTCACTTGTATCCTACTACCTAATGTAGGAACAAGAGAACAGATCCTGGACAAGACTGACAACATATATTGGGGGGGCAGTGAAAAATGAAGAGGCTGCATTCCATATTTAACAGTTACTAAGAATTTCCGGAGCTGGGTGTGGTGACACACACCATAATCCCAGCACTCAGGAGGCTGAAGCAGGAGGATAGAGAACCTCAGGCCAGCCTGGGCTACAGGAGGAGTTCAAGACCAGCCTGGATTATACAGTGTCTCATTAAAAAAAAAATCCAGATAAAAGATCAAGTCCTGCCAGGACAGTGTTGAGCCAGGTCAGGGCCCTGTGCACACGCACTGGTGAATGCCCATGTGGCTGCTTCGGACACTACCCTCAGTGCGTGGGAACCGCACTTACCTACCGGGACTAGTTGTTACTTTCCCTTCCTCATATGTGAAGTGGAGGTCATACCATCTATTTCATAGACACGTTTCTGAGACTTAAAGGCACTCACTAGGTAACACGCTCAGCACAGTGCTGGGGACACAGGCAACACTCACTTTTGTGCTCAAGCTGCGCACCAGGGATAGAGAAAAGCATTCATATTAGAAGCATTTATAGTAATTAATTAATATTAAAGGCATTGGTAAGTTCCACGCCAGCCCTTCAGATATCTACAGGCAACTCTTACGGTGCTGCCAACCTTCTCTTCTCTTGGAGCTAAGTTGCTGGCTGCTGCCACTGGTGACAGCATCTAAGGCCCCTGGCAGCGAACATCACAATGCCGTGGCTGGGCCTGGCTTTATGGGGGCTGCTGTTCATGCGCTGTGGTGTGCAGGCGGGGCATGGCTCTGTAAGAACAGAGTTGAGGTGTGCACGCAGTGTGTTTCGTGTGCTAGCAGACAGGGTCCCAAGTCAACTTCCTCACCACAGGACCACAGATATGCCTGTGGCCACTCCACCACCAGAGAAGAAGGGAAGTCGGAATGCAGAGACGCTGGTCAGCTTCTGCTTGGAGTTTCTCTTTTTGCAAATGTTAAGAGAACACAGGACCACAGAACATGCTCCGAGGGCCCCGTGAGCATCTGGGAGGCAGGGAATCTCAAGCTGCACAGTCAGGGTGGCACTAGCCACCACCTTGCCTCAGGACATCTCATGAAATAATGAGAAGAATGAACTCTAGCCCTGGGGAGGCAAGGCAAGAGGGCTGCAGGCTCAAGCCAAACCTGGGCAACTCAGCAAGACTTTATCTGAAAAAACACAACAAAACAAAACAGAAAACCCAAGCAAACAAAAAGTTAAAGGCTCGGGGTGGAGCTCTGTAGAAAGGTCCTGGGTTCAATCCCCAGTACTGAAAACAAAAGGGGGGAGGAAACTGCGCAAGAAGCTAGTCATCACAACGAGACTTGCTAGGCCAAGCCATGTCCTGCTGTGCGTACTGCTCTCCACTGTCCATGCTGGGCTTCCAGCATCCTGCTCCCCCTGGGCAGTTTCTGTAGAGCAACGGCAACTGCATCCCCTGCAGAACGCAAACATGACCATGCCCTCTGCTGCTCTAAACCCTCCAATGGCTTCCCACTGACACGAGAGTAAAGTGCAAACTCCTTACCATGAGCCGTGGCTTCTTCTCCAGTGCTCAGCTCGCTCTGGGCCCCACCCTCACTGCTCAGCCCTCCGTTCAGGACCATGCCCCAGTCTGACAAGCTCCACCTCCACCTCTGCACGATGCTCTGCCTGAACCTGCTCCTTATCCCATGCCCAACCTGGCTAATTCATCTTTCAGAAATTTGCTTAAATAGCCACTTCTCCCATGAAGCTTTCCTTGTCCTCTCAAAACAAATGCAAAACAAAACACTGCACGTGCTGCCATCCCTTGCATCCCTGCTTGCTCCATCAAGGCACTTCTGTCATCTTCCTGCCCTGCAAGTCCTTATCAGTGGTCTGTCTCCAGGCTGGGTTGCTTATGCCTACCTTGCTGTGTCTACCTTGCTTCTCAGAGCCCTGCCTGAGCATGGTAAGAACTTGACCAAGTGCATGTTGCTGAATGACTATCTCATGATATCAAAAGCAGAGAGGGCTGGGCTGCAAGGATCACTGCAATAGCACTCTGAGAAACCACAGTCTCACCCTTGTGTCATCACCAACCTGCTATGTGACCCAACAGGGCCTCAGGGTCACACGCTGTCTTTCAGAGGCCAGGGACTAGGCTCAGAACACAATTCCCAGCACAAAGCCCCTAAATCTCCTGCCGAGCCAGCACAATGAGACGGTGTCCTTTTTGCTGAGTTTTCTGTACACAGAAATCTTGCAAGAGCAGCCTGACTTTGGAGCCCTTCATTCATTATTCATTTATTTCCTTGTAATATCATTTCCGCTGCATCCGAAGGACAAGCCCTGGAACAGCCCTCCCACCTGCACGCCAACTCTGCTTCAACCCAACCACAGGAAACCTTGTCTGGGAGCATCCAGTCCCTGACAACCACACAAGCCCAGCATGCAAAGAACAGAAGCTGAGACATTTTCTCCCATTAAAAAATGCCCCCCTTAACCAAGCATCTTCATGTTTAGAATTTCATTCAAGTATTTTTATTTTCTTAACAATCCCCTGTAGGACAAAGCTTGGGGAAAAGGATCCACAAATTCACGATGAGGATACTGAGGCTTGGAAAGGCTGAGTTAACTTACCCAAGGTCAGGGGGCGCCCATGTGGCAGAGCTGACGTGAGCCGAGGTCTGTGCCCTGCAGCTACCCCGTATTCTCCCTTCTGCACTGAAAGCTGGTGTATTTGTCTGCTTACACATGCACGCACACACAGGCCAGGCCACTGCTCTGCCACTGACCCACATCCCAGGCCCCTGAAAATGTTTTGAAGAATGGCTATAATATCCAGAACAGATCTGTGAATCAACTTTCTCCCCCAAGACAAATGAATTTGAAAAGCAGGAAGGAAGAAATACACAGAAGTAACCCAAAGCTGGCCTATACCTTCCAAAGACAACCAGATGTCCACCCCACATCGCTGGGCTCTGGTCACCCTGCATCCCTTTCAGACTTGGGCAGCCTCAGGGACCCTGGACTTGGTCACCCCACTGCCTGGATAATGCTCCTGGCTTCCTTGGGTCACAAATTGGTCATCATTTACATTGCTGGGGCTCAGAAATCGACACCCCAAGTGTGTCACTTTGACATGCGGCACACTTTGAATGACAGGAGGATGAACAGCCTCAGAGGCTGCCTCGGGATCAAGGGCCCTCTGACCCACTCTTGTCCCCCTCCTCCCACACGAGAAGGGGTTCTCCCCTCTGTCCCTTCATCTGATTGAAGGAAATTCTTCAGAAAGAAAGAAATCAAGTCGTCTTGGGCGCCTTTACTCAATCTCATTATCTCGTGAAAGCTCATCACTGAACACACTAGGAGTTGGTACCTCGCCCAGATGACTTTCCATCTCCTCTTGGGAGGGCAGCTCCAGGATTACCTGAGATGAACAGAGCCTTCCTCTTGGAAATAAAGCAGTGTTTGTTCCTAGCGCATGGTGAAGGCCCTCCCGGCCCACAGCCTGTCACCACCTCCCCGGGGCCCCAAGGATCTCTGGCCCATGCTACTGAGTTGTTTGAAGCATTTGTTTCCTTAAAGATGGTCGGCCACTCACCCTGCTAACTTATCCATACCTTGCCTCCCTCAGCCCCGTGGTTCTATGAGCACTGAATAAAATGTACAGGTCCCTCCCTCCTGTTAAGCTTGTCCATTTGCCTCAGCAGACGTCAGAAAGGCAGAAAGAACTCCCTTGGGCCCTGCACTGCCTTCAGGGCCCCTGGACGCCCTTACACGGGTCTGTTTCTTTCCTTCCCTGCGCTCACAACCGCGGCCCTGTTCACTGGTTTGCTTCTGTACTGCCAGGTTCACCCTCCTGAGGGGTCGGTGTGGTGCTGTCACCACTACCCGGAACCTCCTGAGGGGTCGGTGCTGTCACCACTACCCGGAACCTCCTGAGGGGTCGGTGCTGTCACCACTACCCGGAACCTCCTGAGGGGTCGGTGCTGTCACCACTACCCGGAACCTCCTGAGGGGTCGGTGTGCTGTGACCACTACAAGGAACCGTGCCCCACACAGTGAGGACGAGCGCTAAGGGCAGCAAATAAGGGAATCATCTGCTTTGCACTCAACCACTGCCCAAGCCCAGTGTCTGGTTTACATTAGCTGAATGAGGTACAATAGCCAAATGACCTTTCTATAATCACACACGAGCAGGACAGACAGCAGCCTTCTATTTTCATTAAGTATAAAAATAAAATAAGAGAGTCACAGAGGTTAAGGCTTACCTGAAGCCACACAGTGCTGAGATAAGAGGGAGGTTTTAAGCCACCTTTTCTAACTCAGTTTCTATAAAAAAAAAAAAAAAAAATTGCTCAAATTATTTTTTGCTTGGTTGCTTGCCACTACCTTAAAGATTCTCGCAGGTCGCTACGCTGCCTGCTGAGTCCCCAGCTGCCTGTCCCCAGTGGGCAAAGAGCTGCCTGGGCCTGCAGCATCTCTCTGTGTTGACATGCAGCAAGAGAATGGGGACCAAATAGGTTTTTCTGGGGTGAAGCTAACCCACAACCAGGATGTACCCACAATCCTGTTTGGAAAGGCTGATGGCCATAAAAGTCTGGGTTTCTAGTGCTCTCAGCAAAAGCAAGTAGGGCCTTCTCTGAGTCCAGAGAGCTAATGGCGCAGCCGCGCCAGCTACGAGGCTCCTGCCACCCCATAACCCAGGAAAGCATGCACTGTTGCAGGTGAGGGTCTGAAACACTGTCCCACCAGCATGGCACGCCTCAAACCCTCATCCTAACAGTCCCAGAGGACAGCAATTCATCAAACTCTGACCTCTGTAGTTAACAAAAAGACAAGGAAAGGATCTCCTGCTAGCTCCCCAATCCACACACCAGAAGATGGGAGGCCTTTCCATTTCAAAGTCGTCTAAAGGGGCTTCTGACTTCCAAAATAATGGATACGAAAAGATATTGCTTCAGAAGGGGCTGAGAAGAGAGTGTCACTAGCTTCGTGGCCCATTCAGTAACTACATGCACCCAGCCAAGAATCCAGTTGGCTGCTGCTGCTCTTCCTATCCCTTCCTCAGCAGAGGACAGAGCGCTCCAAGTTGGCAACACCCCTCAGTGGAGCTTTGCTAAAGCCCCCTTAGCTTCTCCTCTTCTCGCTCTTGCTTTTACCTTGGGCTGATGAAAATGTCAACCAGGGAAAGGAGCTGAGTCTAGTGGCAGGAGTCTCCCCAGCAGCCCTGCCCCTCGCCACATAGCAGGACCCAGAGCCTGGGGCTCACAGAGCCGATTAACAGAGGCGATGCTGCACCGGCTGCCTGCGTGGGTGTCCAGCCAGCTCCACACAGAGGCACAAAAATAGATCAGATAAGCTTGACCTTCCTGTATTTCCTGAAGGCAGCTGGATTTTCTTCAGAAGCAAGCATATCATCTGAAAATATAAGTGTTTTTTCTTATTTCTTTCTAATCCAGATGCATTTTCTTTTTCATACCTTATTGCTTTGGTGAGAATCTCTAGTGCAATGTTGAATGGAAGTGATACGAGTAGACATTCTTGTTTCTGACCTTAGAGGGTGTTGTGGTTTGGGTCTATGTGTCCCCCCAAGCCTCACATAGTCATGGGGCAGCTCCTAGAGTTTGGGATTAATTCATGATCCAATGCTGGGATTATGGGTGTGAGTGCTGCTGGGACTATGGGTGTGAGCACTACACCCTCGGGCAGCCTGCATGCAATGTATGGAAGGGAGAGGGGCCCGCTCGGCCTCTGCTCCCGCCTTTTTTTTTTTTTTTTTTTGCCAAACCGGGGATTGAACTCAGGCCCTTGTGCTTGCCAGGGAAGCGCTTATTCTACTGAGCCATCTCCCCGGCCCCTGCTCCTGCCTTTTTGCACTGGCTGTCTTGCTGCTTTCCGCCACCATGAGCTGCTGCCATCTGCCACATGCCACTCTGGCTTGGAGCCAGCCGAGCATGGAATGAAACCTCCTTCATTTTGGGTGTCAACCAGGGGAAGGAGCTATTTTTCCCAGTGAGTGAAAACTGACCAAGACAGAGGGGAAACTACCTAGGCCTTAAAATACAAAATTAAGCATTCTGTTAATTATAGGATTTTTGTGAATGTTTTTTACAAGATTCAGGAAGTCTTTCTAGCTTTAGTTTACTGCCAAGTTTAATCACGGATACATGTATTTGTAAAAGGTTTTTTCTGCATTCACTGAAACAATTACATGATATTCTTTTCTGACTTGTAGATGTAGTGGGTTGCAGTGATGGATGCAAAATCAACCTTTTACTCTTACGGTAAATTCTACTTTTCTTCTCTTTCTCTCTTTCTTTCTGGTCCCAGCTGTCAAGTATACGTCTAAACTACGATTTAGTAATTCTACAAGAAATGAAAGCTTATACTCATGCAGACTTATACAGGAATCTTTACAGCGACTTTGCAATAGCTCCAAGCTAGAAGCAGCCGAAGTGTCCATAAATAGCTAAACGGATGTGCAGACCCTGACAATATACTACAGCGATACTTCAGCTGCTAAATTCAATTCCTTCCAGCTTTGTGTTCAAACACCAAAAAAACTCTGAGACCTGAGCATATCTTTCCCATAAGAAATAACAAATCAAATACTGGTTCTGCACTCCCCCCAGCAGGGCAGAAGGGTTCTTTTTTCCCCACAGCCCCTCCAGCATGTGCTACTGGCTGTCTTCTTAATGTTAGGCATTTTTTCTGGGGTGAGATGGAATCTCAGTGTTGTTCTAATTTGCATTTCTCGAATGACTAATAATGTTGAACATTTTTTCATATATTTACTTGCCATTTGTATTTCTTCCTCTGAGAAGTGTATATTCATCTCAGATGCCCATTTTTGGACTGGGTCTTTGAGTTTGGGGTGCCTGATTTTTTAAAAATTCTTTATATGTTCTAAGTAGAAGGCCCCAAAATTATACTTACCAATTTATTTTTCTAGGACTTTAACAAATTTCACAATGATTTCTTTCTTTTAACTCATCGTGTTTTTCACAGTTGTCCTATTAGTTTTGCTGATGGTATTGCTAACTTTATTTGGAGTATGATTATGATATTTTACACAAATAAAGTCAACAAAGAAAAAGGACACAACAGTGGGTGTTTAACGCACTAACACAGCACTATATGTTGTCTGGGGGAGAGTGGTACTTAGACTGAAGTGCTGCCCCTTATGGCCACAGCGAGAGGTGGCCCATGACTCACACAGCGAGAGGTGGCCCATGACTCACTCAGCTCCTACAGGTTTTTTCAAGTCAGATTAACTATTCCACTTTCAAGCAAAGAGGTGCCACTGTACAAGGAAGTGTACTTTGTTAATAAAAAGGAATAAACTCTTGGTACATGCTACAAGAAGGATGGATTGCAAAATAATCAAGTTCACTGAAAGAAGCCAAAGTGGTAAAAAATAGTATATACTATAGGGCTGCATTTGTATAAAATCCTGGAAAAAGCAGAGCAATCTATAGAGCGAGGAAGCAGATCAGTGGGTGCTTGGGGATGGAGCAGGGCAAGGTCACCCACACAAAGGGCCATCGGGAAGCTGCAGGGCGGCGGCTGTGTTTGCCATCTTGAGGAGGTGAGGTTTTGTGGGCACAGACAAATATCAAGACTTAGCTAATACACACGTCAGACATGCAAGTCACGTCATTTGCACAACACTAAAGCTGTTTTTAAGAACCCACATCGGAGTGAAACAGCAGAATACCAAAAAAGAAGTTCAAATGTCAAAAATAGCCAGAGAAAACTTTTCTTTTAAAGTAATCATCAGTAGCGGACCCCTGACATCTCGATAGCTACAATGGAATCATCAGTAGGAAACCACACTGAGTACACCAAGGGTCCACGCTGCAAAGGCACAGCCAGCGAGAACAGGAGCCAAACAGGCACCCTCAAGCAAAAGGAGAGAGGCTGCTGTCAAAAGCCTCCCAGCAAAAAACGTGAAAGGACGGGCTTCACGCAGACCGAGCGAGCGTGCGTGATTCCATGTGGAAAGACGGTATCAAGCAGCACAGTCTTAAGAGAATCAGAAAAAGTAGCAAAAGTGCATGAAAACAACAGCACAGTCAGACAAGGCGAGCTCCTAGTATTGGCTGTTCGCTGACTTCCTTATACTGGCTGCAGTTGAGCAAGAATACTAATTAACTGTAGACCCAAGAATGCATGTTAGAGGTGGGTGGTTAACTATTCAAAGTGCAAAAAGGCAATACTGAACTTAGAAGAATGAGAAACAAGTAAAATGAGAATAAAATTCAAGTGCAAATAAAAAAAAAGGAAAAGAAAGCTATGTAAGAAGGCGAGGCAAAAAAGAACACCTAGAAGCAGATGGCTAAACTAATCATTCACCAGAGCAGGAAACTTCCTGTGGACAGAGGCTGCTCTGCCGCCTGCTGTTGCCTCGGTGCCAACCGCAGTGTTTGGCACATCTTAGGGACTTGATGGCTATTAGATGACTAAGTGTTTATTGAATGAATCAATAAATGTTTAAAAGGATGGATGGTAAATAAACAAACTGGGCAGCTGAAGGAAGAAATGAACGTACAAATCATATAAAACTTCATCCTGGCCCCAAGTTTCTACCTTCTTCGGGCTCCATGTCATTTGTCAGAATTAGCCAACAAATTACAGGCTGGACAAATTGAGTCTCTACTCTCCCCAGCTGCTGTCTGGGAGCAATGAAGTATGCAAACTGCAGATGGGGGACAAGAGAGGCTGTGGCAAGGGAGGGGCCGGCAGGGCCAGATTACAGCAGAGCTGGAAGACGATGGCTGCCCAGGGCGGGGTGTGTGTGTGTGTGTGTGTGTGTGTGTGTGTGTGTGTGGTGTGTGTGTGTGTGTGTGTGTGTGTGAGACTTCCACTTTCACACCATGTATTTCCTGTCCATTTCTATAGCTGACTCCCCAGTTGGAGCCCTCAATACCATGAGGTCTCTAACTGCCTCTGACCCCCACCATTGATTGGTCCCCCTTCCTCTTCCACCACCACCCTCTGAAACCAAATTCAAACTTTTTGTTCCCACTCTCAAGGCCATTCAAGAAGTAGATTTTAATCTCTTTTCTCTAGTCATCCCTCCAAAGGCATGTGAGGCTCTGGATGCCCTGACCTCTCTGCTTTTCTTACGCACCTTCTTATTGTTCTTCTTCTGCCACTGCATCTTACTGAGGTCATGCAGGCCCCTCAAGAACTCCTCAAACCTAAGTCCTCCACGGAGTCCGCTGGCAGAGCCAAAAATAAATGTTCATTTCTTGCTCTCCAATGTTTTGCTTACCCACCCTCTCCATGTCCTATTTGAGAGGCAGTTTAGTGCAGAGATTAAGAAATGTGGGCTTGGGAGTCAGACAGACTTGGGATTGAACCCAGGCCCCAGAAGGCCCTTAATTTCCCTGAGCTTCAGTTCTTGCTTTTGCAATATGAGGAAAAAAATCTACTGCGGAAGCTCGTCCTGAGGACTCGACACCATCGCGTCTCAACAATGCGCAGGGTGCCCTGTGCCCCTTGCCCCACAGAAGGGACCCTCACTGGCTATGACCTCCCGTCGGGCTGTGTCTGCACCTTTGCTTCCTTCTCTACCAGTACTAAAGTGAGGCTGCCTGTATAGTTTTTCTCAAACTATGCAATATAATTTCGCTATCAGGAGTTAACTGTGATAGTAATATGTTCTCATTCATGTTGGTTCCACATTTGGGTTCTATACAGAACTTTAAAAATTTACTACATTGGTTAAACAGCCAATGTCTTTCTTATTCTTGGAAAGCTCATTTGCTCCAGATTTCATCGGCCAAAACTCACACCTTAGTACGGAAACAGAAGAGGTGAGTCACAGACTGGGGATGCGCCATACAGCACGGATCAGGGAAGACCTGCATGCCAAATACTTCAACTCAATAGAACAAATAACCCAATTAAATTGAGCAAAAGATTTTAACAGACACTTCAGAAAAGATATAAAAACATGAAGAGCTGCACTTCATAAAAGAATATAAATGTCACGTGAGAAATGTGAATTGCATTTCTTCACAACTCCCAGGATAAGTAATAGACAGACTGCCTGTTCTGTGTCATCAAGGACGTGGATGGCAGATCACAAAATGATGCAACCTCGTGCGAAAATGCATTTGGGCTTCTTGAAAAGTGAGACATAAACACGCCATACCACCTCTCCATTCCACTCTCAGTGTTTACCCAAGAAAACCCAAAACATATCTGGACAAAGACTTGCACACAAATATTCATAAGAGGTTCATTAGTAATAACCAAAAGCGAGAAAGAACCAATACGTCCATCGACGGGCAAATGGGCCAACGAGTTAAGAGAATATTCATGTAAGTGAATATTATTCAGTAATAAAAGGAATAAAAGTGATGTTCACGTAAGCATGAATCTCATAAACCATAATCCTGGGGCTGGGCATGCAGCACAGAGGTACAGCCCACGGGTGCTGGCCTCCTTCCCTGGTAGCACAACAGAAATTAAAACTTGGGCCAGCAAGCTAGTTCCGTGAATTAAGAGACTGCTTAGGCAAGCACAGGGACCGGGGTTTGATCCCTGGCACCACATGCCGTGCAGGCCCTGCCCCTGGTGCACTGAGCCAGCCCCTGAGGCCAAGCCCGAGCTTGGCGGTGCCCACCTGTAATCCCTGTGCTGGGGAGCCTGAAAATAGGAGGATCACTATGAGTCTGAGCTACCAGTGAGACCCTGTACCAAATACACACACACACAAAAGAAAGAAAGAAAAGAAAAAAATCATCACAGTGGCGAGGCAAAGAGGAACACAAGCCGCAAGGCTCCTTCTGTATGAAATTCTGGCAAATGCCTCTAGAGAGACAGATGGCAGATGAGTGGGATGACCTGAGGTGACAGAAACCTCCAGGACCTTGATAGTTAAGACAAGTCCACAGGGCCATACACATGGGGGAAAAAAACTTCACAAAAACCAAAACTTTACTTAAAAAACAAGTCGGGTAGTTTGCTGGTGGTGCGAGCAAAGCGTTAGATTAGTCCAAATTGCTCTGAGAAGCCTGGCAGGTCCAAGGACTGGCAAGGAAGCCACGAGGCAGGAAGCGAGGCAGACAAGCCTCGGGCTGCCCTGGGGAGCGACCCGAGCGCGGTTTGGTTATGATTGGCTTTTTGAGGCTGCTTTCATAACAAAGCTCATTTACTCAGTGCCCAGGCTGCTGGCAAATCAGGACTTCAAGTCGGAGGCAGACATCAGCTTGCATTCTTGTGGCTTTCTTCTCTTCCTGCACGCATTTTGAAAGCGCTCTCTGGACGCCTGTGAAGCCTTCACCCAGCAGGGTTATAATGGTGAAATGTGAAGCACGGCTGGAGGCCTAAAGACACAAAGCCCTGGGGAAAAGGAAGAGGCGGCTCTGGAGCTGCTCCAGGCGGCTCTGGGCTCGGAGGCAGAGACTGGGCCTGCACAGGTACCCCAGGGTACCCCAGCCCTTGGAGCAGGGCAGGAAGGGAGAGGAAAGCACCCTTCACCTGGGCATCCTTGGGGGGAGAACTCCTGCTCTCGTGCCTCAGCCTGACTGGCGGCCTGGTCTGTTATCCTTGGCAGGCAGTGGGTCTCTCTGGAAATGTCTGAACTCAGATGCCCTGACTCCCCCACCTGCCAGAGCCTGTCCACCTCCATGGTCTTACTTCTGAAGGATCACAGGGCTCATAACCTGCAGAAGCCTGGAGCCGGAGTCAAACTGCCAGGTCATGGCTGAGACTGAGGGGCACATATGCCTTTATTTGGCCTGCAAGAGATTTAAAATTTAAATAGAATCCATATAACAAACCCATAAGTCTCTTTTCTTTATGTATTTGGTACAGGGTCTCACTCTGCAGCTTGGACTTGTAGTGATCCTCCTGTTTTCAGCCTCCCCAGCACTGGGATTACAGGCATGTGCCACCATGCCATCTCGGTGGCAGACTCAGAATTCCCAGGGACAGGGCCAGCATGGCATGTGGTGCTGGGGATTGAACCCTGGTCCCTGTGGTTGCCTAAGAAGGCGCTTAGTCCACTGAACTATCTCACCAATCCTCTTTTCTTAAAAGAACCAAAGAAAGATCTGCCTTCACAGTAACCCTACTTCAAGCCCCACAGCAGAAGCTTTTGCTCCTTTAGGCCCTAGTTCGGTCTCGGAGCCTTTGGGTTTGCTCCATAGCCACAGGATGTTGATAGTCATCCCACTGGGTCCAGGCTGAGCCTTGCCCAGCCGTCACTGTCACACGTCCCTTACACCGCCCCAGCTCTGAGCAGGCCCCTTGCTGTGGGAATTCATTGCCTTCTGGGGATGCTTATGCTGCGAGCTGCAAACTCTGCCCTATATTCCAGTGAGAGGGCTTTCTCAGTAACTCCCACCCATGTCCAGAGCTGCTTTCCTATGTCCCCACCCCTAGTTCTCAGTCACTTGCAGCCACTGAGCTAGCGGTGGAAGCTGTTTCTCAGCCTTCTCCTTCCACATAATTCTCTGATCCCTGATGTCACTGCGCTTCCCTGAACTCGTATCAATTTACCTCTGTCAGACGTGGGTTCTTCCTTCCCATTTTGTCCTGCCGAGCAGGCTGAATTAGTGCCTAACACATGTTCCCATATGGCAGCAGTCCTCTGGCAGGCTTTGAAGACAGGCCTGTCACTGAGGACCATAAGCAACGTTAAATACGTTCTGCTAGTTTTAGTCCCAACCTCCCAAGTGATAAAAATAGACCTCAGGGCACCAGGTAGGCTGATTCATCCTCTCTTCACATTATTGCTGAGACAGAAAAAGGAAACATCTGGGATCTCCCATATTTAAAAAAAATTATGTAAGTCTTGGTTGGACTGAAAGTAATTAGAAATTTAAAAACGAGTTGCCCATATTCTGAGGCTAAGTAATTTTTATTTACAGAAAGAAAATAAACAGCATTCCCCAGGTCAGACCTAAGGTTAGAACAAAGTCAAAAATTTTCTCTTCTGTGCTTACCTCAGAGATCAACAATGTAGAAGTGAAAAAATTATCAAGTTTTTATGTCACCTCATGGAGGAAATCGCTGTGTGTGCGCGTGCACACGTACATGCGTGCTCATGGTCTGTCTCTGCATCAGTCAGTTAGGCTCAGGCCCAGATCACTGGCCCCACCCTGGGCAATGACCCCCTGGTCCATTCCTAGAGGGCTGGAACATGTGATGGGGACAAGGACCTGGTAATTCCGACACCCTACCCCATCCTGCCGAGGGTTCCCAGGCTGGTGGTGACATTCTACATCCATCCTGCTACTCTACACTGGACTTACAGTCAGTGGCAAGAGGGGTGCTAGGGGCTGGGGACTATCACAATAGATGGTCACACATCTGGAGGGAAGATATCAAGAAAATGACCATTATCCTGAGAGGCAGGAGAGGCCTGCACACCCGAAAGCACAGGATGTCGCCGAAACCGACCCAGACTGGAAGGGGTCAGGAAGGCTTCCTGGGCCAAGAGATGTCCTCAGCAGAGGCAGGCAGGGGCCCTGACCAGGGGCAGCTCCAGCTAATAGTAGGTCAATAGTAGGCTTGGGGACCAGGGAAACAGATGCCACTGCTGGAGCCAGGGGTGATCTGGGGCCGCAGGAGACACATCTGGTCTGTGCAGCTCCAGCGAGAACTCTGAGTCCTATCCTGAGAAGTCCGGGCAGCCAGGGAGGGACAAGACCAGACTTATATTGTGTAAAGACAGCAGCGGCTGCTGTGCTGAATACAACGCAGGCAGGAAAAGGGTGCAGGAGGGAGGAAGAAGGGGACGGAATGAATCTACCGCAACAAAACAGCAGTGGCAGCGGTTGGCAGTGAATGGCCTGGCTCACGGTGGCAGCTCGGGCTTCTGGCTTCTCACCCCAGGTCCCACAAGAGCGACTGCCTTTCCTGTTGGAGAAGCTGGCGCTGAGAGAACAGAAGCTTCTTCTAGCTCAGCCCGCTCACCAACCAATGCTGCAGGGACACTTGCTTCTCCCAAGCTCGGGCAGGGGTGAGGAAGCTTCTGGTTGGCTTTAAGGTACCCCAAAATGAAAGCAAGAAAGCCCTAGAACTGGTTCAGGAGAGAAGCACCCCTCATGCTTGCCCTGTGCAAATACAAACCCCATCTGAATAAGAACTTGTGGTTCACGACACTGTTGTCACCTGCTTTTCAGAAACTCCTGAGACTCCCAGTGAAATGGGGTCCCATGCCAGGGAGGAGGAAACCAAGGCCTGGAGGGCTGAAGGAACTGGTGCAAGGTCACAAGGAAAGCAGGGCTGTGGCTCCAAATTCATACCACAGCTCTCGCTGCTACTGGCCCCTGGACCTAGCCGGGCTGTAATGAATTAGTGTCTCTCCTCAGCACTGGGATAGCGAGCTGAGCAACTCAATGCAAATGATTTGCCAGTGGGGAAGTGTTTCACCTGGAAGTCCTGGAAGGGCTACTGATAGGAGAGAGGGACAAGAGACTCTGAGGTGGGCACATAGAAGGTGCTGCAGGCCTGGTGGGAAGCCCTCCCAGGACACCAACAACCCTTCCAAGAATGGTGAGGACACACATCTGAGCCCTCCTCACTCCTGGGAAGTAGTGATAATCCTGCTTCAAGAATAACCAGGCTGGCATGGGGAAAGGGGACAGATCACATGGAACAGCCCCCTTCTTTCTCCCATCAGCCTCAACACTTATGTCAGGTTGAATCAGGGAAGTTAAACTGTACATTGCAAGGAAAAGAAAACAGTCTCTAACTGCCACTGTCACCAAAAAAACTAAGAGATATTTTTCAGTTCTTGCAGTGTACCTAACATAAGCCCTATCTACACAGGCTCCTAATTAATCTTTAGCATGATTCTGTGAAGTTGGTAACAATTACCTCCATTAAACAGGGAAGAAAATTGAAGTTCAAAAAAGTTAAACACCATCTTAGTTACTTTATGTTGCTGGGATAAAACACTTAACATCCACAAGTTAAAGAAGGAAAGGTTTATTTCAGCTCATAGTTTGTAGAGGTTTCAGGCCATAGATGACTGGCTCTGAGGCAGTGTGTCATTGTAGAGGAGAAGCAGTTCATGGCATGGCAGGCAGGAGAGGCAGGAAGCAGGATCAGCACTCCTCCCTTTCCCTTTTATTTCATTCAGGCTACAAGCTTATTGGTTGGTACCACTCACACCCAGGGTGGGGCATGCCCATTATCCACATCCAGAACTATACCAAATTAATCTTTGGATTCATTTAGTTACCATACACCCTTAATCCATATGCACACACTGTAGATCAGCCACCTTTGAGACGCCCCATGAGGCATGTGATTTGGGGGGGACATCTGGATAACAAGCCATAACAGGTATCTCATTCAGGTCCCACAGCCATTACAAATGACAGCCAAGGTTCAGATCCAGGCCTTTCTGATTGCTAGATAACAAGCTATAACAGGTATCTCCTTAAGGTTCCACAGCCATTACAAATGACAGCCAAGACTCAGATCCAGGCCTTCCTGATTGCTGAGCTTCAGTACAGGTAGGCAAGGGTCCCTTCATGCTTGGTTCAGTGACAAACATGGCAGGCTCTGTCTGTGTGAACTTTTACTGATTTCATTTGTTTTATTTTTTTCCCCATAATTTTATTGAGAAATAAATAGCAATGAGAGAGTTTCAAACCAAATTGGTAGGACAGTTTCAATAATTCACACATTGCATACATTCTTCCTAGTGGTTAATTGCTGTACAAGATGCAGACATGATGTCCTATTTACAAACACTATTAGAACAAATTCCTCTATTCATTAAGAGAATGTAACTATATATCTATTCTAACCATTTTGAATACACAGATACAAAATGGACATTCATCTGTATCCCCTTTTTTTGTTTAGTTCCGTTATTTGAATATTATAGGTGTGTAAACTCAGCAAAATATTCTAAAAGAGTCCAGTAGTCCATAATAGTATTGGGTCTTCCACTTGACTGGCAATGTCCGAAATTGTTGACCTGAGTCCTCTACAGCTCAACATAATACCATGGCTTTACTTCTTATACTTCGTTTTTATACTTTTCTGCTGGATTGTTAAGACCAAGGTAAAGCAGGACCTATGCAACAAGAGTTGTAGCTTTTGGGTCTGATAAGGTCAGTGAAATGCCCTCAGGATTTATCCTGAGATCCTGTACCTTAGATTGTAGATCCTTTGTCAGTGTCAGCCATGTGGATGAGTCATGGCCATTGCTTGGCCAATTTGCTCTCTGTGAAAGCCTGAGAGAATGTTTTCTGTCCATGTGACTCTCCTTAGGCACACTCTACATCATCAATCACTTTCCTCTTTGGCCCCATAATTCCTTGATCAGAAAATTTGGGACACTACTGAGTTATGTGACATTACAGTACAAGTTCTCATATGTCCAGGAGACAGGAAAAGGAACGTTGTGGTACTGTCCTGCTTTAAGGTTGTATATGATTAGATTTTTGGACTTACGTGTAAGCATAAGAATTATATAATTCTTTATGCCTATTTTAAAAATATATTCTAATTTTTGAATGTTTTTTGATCATATTCTGTAGGGACTTAAAGTTCAACATATCAATACTTGATAAAAAATTGCTGTTCCATGATATGCCTAAGATGTTTGATATTCACATAGATAGTGAGGTTAAGCCTAACAGCCTAGGTTGTATGGTAATAACAATAAACTTCTCTTTTGGAGGGTTAACAACCTAAGTTTGCAGACCAAAATTAGAGAAAAAGGAGGGCTGCAAGGAAAGCCAACATTTTGGCCTTAGCCTTCCAAGGTCAATTAAGACTCAAGACATACTGATTTCATTTGGAAGGCAACCTGGAGCTCCATCTTTTCCACTACCTGCCTTATCTGGCTGACAAAAGAGGGACCAAATGTACCAGCAGAGGTGCTGGGATGCTGAAGGGTTAAACAGCCCAGAAGCAGCTCCCTAGGGGAGAGGCCACAGAGCTGACAGAGCTCCAGGCTCCATAGCACTCAGGTGCCCCTCTTGCACCTCACAACAAACCCTGCAGGCAGGAGGGTGGTGTGGCGCTCCTGCTTTCCTCCAGCAGAGCCTGAGTGGCCAGGTATCTCAGAATGCTCACATCGTACATTCTGTGGTGTCTCTTAGATGGAGAACAGGACTTTAGGCTGAAGCCAGTACAGTTTACAAAGCCTGGGAAAATAGGAGCAGGGCCAGACAGGTCTAGCCAGAGAGACAGAGAGGGAACAACAGAGATCCACTGAGAGGATGAGGAAGAAAATGGAGTTCTTTGGCTTTGAGGAGGCTGAGGGCTAATCTACTTATCATCGCAGGCATTCAGCAGCTGCTCCACCTAGGCAGAGGAAGGATTTCTCTCAGGAGAACAGCAGAGAATGTTTTGTATGGGTTGATACTACTTAGAAGGGGAACATCTACCCAGGGTGCATGCACAAGTAAAAAGCAACTGCTGGGAAGTATTTCACTATTACAAAATTTTCATTTGCAAATTAATACTGGCTTACTGTAAAGTTATTCAGTAACATTGTGTTGATCAACAAGAATACAGGAGTTAGAGACAACAACAGGCTAACACTTGCCCCAAAATACAATTGCTCTGCTTTGCTTGAGGTACCCAATGCTGAGCAAATCTGGTTTGTTTGTTTTTTCCCCAGTTTGTTTTTCCCACTGGGAATTGAACCCAGGGCCTCACACATGTTAGACAAATGCTCTTCCACTCAACTTCTTCCCTGGCCCTATAGCAACTCTAACTTAAAGGATAATAGAGTATCTGCTGAATAAGAATACACTACACACACACACACACACACACACACACACACACACACACTGCATGCCTTGGTTGTACACTCAGGTCATCTCTAAATAGACAGACGCTGGAAGACCAGCTAGTGACTTCAACATGGAAAGCTGTGATCATAGCACCCATAAGTGGTTTTAGAAATTATTTCCACTGTGTTAAAGTTAAAAGAACTGGAAACAGTGTTCACAGGATGCTGTAAACACCAAGGCACCCAGGCCAGAGGCACCATTGGTTTGGGTGACCCCAGCTCCACTCTGCCCCTCCTGCACCCTGCCATGCGGAACAGAAGACCATGGAAGCCCCAGCGGCGGAAGCAGGCCTGCAGCGCATGAGCACTCTCCCACTGCAGAGGAGAGAGAGGAGGGGAGAGGACAATTACTGTCACAGACTGCACCTTCCCAGTAAGTCCTTACACATCTAGAGCTAGAAAATCCACCGGCCGAGCAACAGAGAGGTGGTGCTGAGACGCACCGTGCTGAGTGCCCTGCGGAGCCCTTCTCCTGCCCCTGGCCTGAAGCCTGAGCCCCAGCAGCACAGCGGTTTCTGTGCAGGGAGTACCAGATCCCCTGAACAGGCCCGGCCCACCTGCGGCGGTGCTGCGTGCAGGGGCAGAGCTGCGCAGCACAAAGACTCCCACTGAACGACAGCAGCGTTCTCGTGCCGCCGACTTAGATAAGAGAGGCACTGCTAGATCCTACATCCAGAAAAACTAAAAGCCTGGGATGGTCAGGAAAGGAAAGAACGGCGCCCCATCCCGAAGCTCTTCAAGCTGAGATAAGAAGTAACTGAAGGCAACTGCAGAGCGGCTGCTTCCCGGGGGAGCATGGTTACACTAAGGCTCCTTTCCAACTCAAACTCGGGTTCTAAAAGTAAAAAGCAATCTCTTGTTATTTTTTTCCCTTCAAACTACCCCCCATCCTGCTTAGGCCTCTGCGACGGCTGGGATTACAGGCATGTGCCGTGCTTAGCTTCAAAGTCAATTTTTAAAAATCACACAAGTCATACATAGCTGCACGCCCATCACAGTGCCCACGAGGGTGTCACGTGATGCTCGGAGCACTTTCCCACGTGTTCTCTCACGTGATCGTGACCACCACTCTGTAGTTAGTATGCCCACTCTAGAGGAGGGGCCAGGGCTCAGCACAAGCAACTGCTCTGAGGCCAAACCACTGGAGAACATCTGAAGTCACCGATGCTCCAGGGCTCCCTCTGCCACCTTCCTTCCTCCTTTCCTCCCCTCCTCCTCCCTCTTTTGTGTCTTCTGCACAAGACAGTCGAACAATGAGAAAATGGAGCGGGAGAGGCTGTGAGCAAGCATCCTGCACAGAGCCTGCTAGCTGTCCTCCTGTCACATTGTGGCACGACTCGGGCGCGCTGGCTCGTCACCTCCCTGGATAATGAACACGCCGGGACGCACAGTCGGTTTTTAAAAAATGGTTTATGCATATCTGAACCACATTTTAAGAAGAAAAGAATTAGTCCCCTTTTTTAAAGCTGAAAAAGGAAGCGCTTCAGTGTAAGTGAGGAAATGAACAGGAGGCTTTGGGTCTGTCACTCCCAAAGGGGTGAGCGCCCGCGGGCTCTGGGATCATAGTCCAGCTGAGTCCCGTAGTGAACTGGCGCAGGCCACAAACACCAATCCACTACAAAGGAAAACAGATTCATTCTAGACAACATGGCCCGAGGTTGGGTGTCGAAAGTAAATTTTCAGAGGGAGAACCAACTGGCTCTTGATTTTGTTTTGAGCCTCAGAAATCAGATCAAATCTGATTCTTCTTGAACATGTTTTAGCAAGGAGGGTGTGGGAGGCCATGGGTAGGGAGGAGTAGCTCCCACCAAACAACTCTTCTGTGTTCCAACACAGAAGAAACCCCATTTTTTACTGGCTGGAAGGGGAGGAGGGGTCCTCAGACCTGGCACATCCTCTCTGTCCTTCTGATGAAGAACTCTGGAGGGGGAGGGGTATAAAAGCTACAGGGCCCAGAAAGGTTTAGCAAATGGTTCAAGAACATGCAGCATGAGCCAGGTGTTGTGCTGCACACTTGTAACCCCAGTATTTGGGAGGCTGAAAGAGGAGGATCACCTGGAGTTTGAGGCCAGCCTGGGCTACAGAGTGAGTTCAAAGCCAGCCTGAGCTAAGGCTGGGGAGATGGCTCAGTGGACTAAGCACCTGCCTGGCAAGCGTGAGGACCCAGGTTTGATCCCTGGTACTGCATGCCATGCCAGCCCCCAAGCACAACAAGTCTGAACTGCACAGCAAGACCCTGTATCAAACAAACAAACAAACAAACAAACAAACAAACAAAGCAGGCAAACCAGCTGAGATACAAAGTAAGACCTCGTCTCAAACAAAACAAACACAGAACAGACCTGCACCCTGGCTGCCTTACACAGTTAACCAAACTAGTGTCCCTTGCTCCTCAACAGGAAAAGTGCTTCCAGAAAAAGCTGACAACTCAAGTTCAACTTCCGGAAGCCCAGGTGAGCCTGTGCAGAGGCGGGGATGCACAGGCACCGCTGGAAGCATGTGTGGCCATGTGGAAATCAAGCAGGGACACTGGGCCACATGCATGTGTGTCCACGTGGAAATCAAGCAGGGACACTGGGCCACATGCATGCGTGTCCACGTGGAAATCAAGCAGGGACACTGGGCCACATAGACCTGCCGAGATGTCCTGCCTGGACATGCTGTTTTCCCATCTTCGTCCTGCACACACAGGTGACCTTGGCTGAATTTACCTCTCCCACCCCAACCCTTATTACAGAGCCCTCGGGGGACAGCACAGCTGCGTGCCTGGCTCCGAGCTGCCAACAGGAGCGCCAGCAGCCAGTGTTCACTACACACCACGTGCTGCGCTGGAAGAAGGCACCATTCTACACGCACACTCCCGATGAGGAAACCGAGACGCAGAGAGGGTCAAGCCACTTGCTTAAAACTTCAGAGCTCCAAAGTAGAGGAGCTGGAATGTAGGCTGCTGGTCTGCCTGCCAGGCCTGTGGTCTTCCTGCCGCTTACTACCATGCCTCCCTGCTCAACTGATTTCTCTAGGCTCACTTCTGTCTTCTGTACAGTGGTGACAGTGGAAGTCACCCTGGAAGCTGGTTTGCAGTGTTCAGTTCGGTCAGTGAAGTACTCAGCATCAGGACTGCCCTGCCCCACGATCCCAAGGCACGTGATGTGCAAGCCTGCACAGTGCCTCTGCAGCGGAGACTCACGGCTGTTCCCATCATGATTCCCTCTCACTGCCTGACGCCATCAACAGGACCAAGAACCAGGGAAGCAGGCACGGCCCTGCAATCCCTCCATTCTGGGGGCCGCAGCCATTAAGCCCAACTTGGGCTGCGCGGAAGCTCAAGACCATCCAGACTGCAAAGCAAACGGGCCTCAAACACTCTTTCTGCTGTTGTTGGAAGCCAGACGGAAAGCAGCTCAGCACGAAGGCAGCAAGGGCTCCTCTGGGAGCTCCCCTGTGCCAGTATCCTTTCTGCTCTCTCCTGGGAACGCGCTCAAGCAATCGGCCCACCTCAGACGAAGGTCAGGGCGCTTCTAACTTCCACGACAGATGGAAGCCTTGAGAGGGCACACCCCGGTCTGCGTCCCGAGTCTCTTCTTCCACATACAGTGGCAAGCACGCAACACCCTCTCAGGAACTGTGGTCATTTTAAAATGCTCCCATGTGCTTTCACACTGCTCTGTCCATGAGGTGGAGTCTGATTCTCTCCTTCCACATGGGCTGAGCTTTGTCCCATTTCTGATAGAACTGAGTACCAAAAGCAACACAAGTTCAGAGACTGGGTTAGGTCAGCACTGTGGTGCTGGCTCTCTCTGATCATGTGCTTGGCCCAAAGCACGCGGCAAACCTTCACCATGGAGAAGTCCACATGTTGAGCAACGGGGGCCTCCTGCCAACAGTCATCGAGGGCGCTGTCTTGAGGTTCACTGCCTGGCCCCCGCTGAGACTCCCAAGGCCTGGGGAGCCGGCCAACATCTTGGCTGCAACCTTGGGACAGACCGTGATCTGAAACCTCCCAGCAAAGCCCAAATTATTATTCTTTTTTTTTTTTTTAAAGTTATTTATTCGTTCGATACAGGGCCTCACTACACAGCTTGGATTCATAGTGATCCTCTTGTCACAGCCTCCCCAGCACTGGGATTTCAGGCCTGTGCACCATGCCCAGTTTCGGGGCCAGTACAGTGTGATGTGTGGGGTTTGAACTTGGGTCCTTGCGCTTGCTAGGTAGGCTGAGCTATCTCCCCAGCCAAAGCTCAAATTACTTATGTACAAAAACTGTGAGGGCACAAATGTCTGTTCTAAGCCTTCACATTGTAGGAGGGTTTTCTATACAGTAATATATAATGAAAATAGGAAACACACAGTGTGCTCAAAAGGAAGAAGACAACAGGAATATCAGTTTTAGGGCAGAAGAAAAATCCACACACTTGGATAATAGTCGTCTTATTGTGAAGCCAAACAAGAAACCAGGCCTGGACTGCTGTATGCACCATAATCCCAGCTACTAGGAAGCTGACAGGGCAGACGACAGGTGTCTAGGAGTTCAAGACCAACCTGGGCAAGATGGTGAGATCTCATTTCAAACAACAAAAGGATCAGATGGAGGATTTGAGACCACTGGGCTTCATGTGATCGAGACACATGACGTGGTACGTAGCCAAAGGAATTCAAGTCAGCATGCCACAGAAGTGCCTGCACAGCCATGTCTGCTGTGACCCAGTTCCTAATCACTACATGGAACCACCCCATGTGTCCACACTAGATGACTGTGGTATAGATGCTGGAGGACGGCTCTATGATGAAGGGGGAGAGGTGGGTCACTTGTAGGATGCACGTAGAGGTCAAAATGTTCAATGAAATGAATCAGATGCATGAGCTTAAATATTGCCGGTCTGTCTTCTATGAGAAACCCCATTATAAATGGAAAACAAAATAAAAGACAGATAATAGGAAAGGGGGAGACGATCTTTTACAAAAGGGGAGGGGACTAGGAATCAGGAGGGGGAGGGAAGGGAGGAAGGGGTGGAAGGTGTGTGCCAACCCCCCAGGAGGAATGCAGCTGTGTGCTGCAGGCATGTGCTAATATGAGGCTGAAAGAAAAACTGCATATATACACATGACAGAGACCTTAGCTGTAGAGAAAAGCAACATTTTTCCATTTGCAGCAAAATGGATAGGAACGGAGATCATTGTGTTAAGCGAACGAAGTCAGACTCAGAAACATCAAGTGACACGTATTTTTCTCATGGACTAAAAACCGTCGGCAAGATGACCTATTGGCAGGAGAGCACAGACATGAGGAGGCAGCAGGGAGAGGGTGTCAGGGAGGACAGCGAGGGACAGGCAGGGTGGAGATGAGGGCGCACGCGCAAGAGCACTGCAAGGAAACAGTATTTTATGAAACTAACACACACGAACAAATAATATGTTAAAAAACACATTTTTAAAAAGGAAAAGGGGAAAATGTGGATGAGGCCTTCAAGGTGAGGCGGGCTGAACTCCACCCCTGGAGAGATCTCCACAGTGCTCTAGGGCTTGCTCTTCCCTCCCTGACAGGCTGCAGCCACACAGCCCTCCACCTTTGCCCTTAGAGCTGTCCCCCCCCCCGCCACCGCTTCCTCCTGTTCCTCCTCCTCTCTCCTCCTTTCCCCCTCACTTTTTCTCCTCATTCACTTCCAGTCACTGAATTAAAACAAAAAATTATTGTGAAACACTTTCACACTTACAGAGAGGATGAAAGTACATAGTACTCCTGTGCACCCTTCCTCTATACTGGCTACACCCATTCTCCACAAGCATAACCCTCCCTCCCTCTCCCCCTCTCCCCCTCTCTCCTTCCCTCCCTCCCCATTGGTCTATCTAAAACTTTGAACCATTTGAGAGAAAACAGAAAACATAGTAACTCCCTTTCCTCAATTCTTTAATGCACATTTCCTAAGAATGATGACATCAGGAAATTTAAGACTGCTCAATAATCCTATCTAACCTACAGTCCGCATTCAAATGTTGCTAATTGTTCCAGTAATGTTCTTTATGACTCTTTTTTCCCCTAGTGCAGGGTTGAATCCAAGCTGTTCATTCCTTTCCTCACTCATCGAACATGTCAGGTACAAGCACCTGGGATAAAATAGTGCTGGAAAAGATACCCAGACAGGGCCACTGTCCTCAGAGAACTTACAGTTCAACAGGGAGATGCATTAGTCAAATAATCACTAGTTATAAGTTTGTAAAATCACAAACTGAGACAGTTAAAGGAAGAAACCCTGAGTGGAATGAGAGCTAGAAAAAGTCCACAAGGTTCCCTGAGTAAGGACACCTGAGCTGAGGCCTCAGGGACAGGTGGTGTCAGCCAAGAAGACTCCACGTGTCTATGGGGTGGGGGAGAAAGCCTCCCATACAGGCAGAGGGACACGTGCCAAGGCCCGGCTGCAGAAGCTTGGTTAAGATCCGTGAGGCTGGAGGACAGGGCTGGAGGTGCTCTACGGGAGAGAGCTTGGAACATGGCTTAACTGTGATCCTAGGACAGACAGCCGCTGTGAGTTCCCATGAGAGCCCGTGGCATAATTTACGTTTCCAAAAGATCACTGTGCCCGCTGAGTGTGGAAGGTGATGGAAATGATACAGGTCAACCAGCCCTCAGCCTCGATCCCCAAATCCAGAAGGCTTCTGTAGTAACTTTTTCTTAATAACTCATTTAGTGACAAAGCCTGACCTGAATAGACATGTGGCTATTAATAGTCTTTACTCACCCACTTAGTGTGAACACATTGTGGCCACGGGGGGAGGAAATGTGTTTTACTATAAGGAGCTACTGTAGACCCTACCAGGGCTGTTATGCAACAGGTATACCCGCTGTGCTAACCAAACTCCTAAAGCACTGGCTGAATGTGCACACTATCGATATGTGAGACCCTCCCTACCCATATTAGAAAGTAGGGGCTTTGAGTGGTAATGAGGTTCTGGGGTGGAGCTCTTCTGAATGAGATTAATACCCCCTCCCTGGGGCTGTCTCTGTCTGTATCTCTCTAATATGTACTTATCACGGGAGGACACAGCGACAAAGTAGACATCTGTAGACCAGGAGCAGGGTATTCATCAAGAACCTGACTGTACTGACACCCTAATCTGAGACTTCCAGTCTCCATACCCATGAGAAATAGAAGTTAGTTGTTTAAACCAACTTATTTTATCACAAGAGTCCAAACTCAGACAGACAGTTATCAGTATGTTCCCGCTCAGCTCCAAAGCCACCTTCACTGCCGCCTGGGGAAACAGTGGTGCTGGGCGCTGAAACTTACTTCCCTTGCCAGCTGAGATGAACCTCGGTAGTCAGTAGAAGATGCCAGGGAGACGCTGGGGGAAGAAGGGCTCCTTCCCACCCTGCTTCTGCCACGTTCGCCATCACCACGCAGGCAGTGAGGGCAGCTTCTCTGGCGCCAGGCTCCGATGGGGACAGAGCCTGCCCATGCCCACTCCTGCAGGACCTGCTTCTCACTGCCCCGGTCCTGCAGTGAGCAGCAGCCTGGAACAGCTGGCACCAGGAGCCTCCCCCAGCACCCGCCCCTTTGTGTGATTTTTAGCAGAATGCGTTCTGTGAGACACCGCACCATGAATTTCTTTGCCTGGCACCCAGCAGGAGGATTTTTAGCAAGTCTCATGGGTACAGTGCCATAGCAACTTCTGTGGGCTCAGGAAGCGCGACTGTGCTGTCCCCGCGGTCAGGACCTCAGCTGGTGGGCAGGGAGTCTTCGGGACCTACCCCTCCGTGAAGGCCATCTCACCCTAGGGGCGGCGCGGCTGCCCCTACATAGCTGACCTTCCCATCCTCTTCAGAGTTCATTCTTCCCTCTTAGCCAATCTTTCATTACTCTCCTTTCCTATTACAGTTAATAATTCTTTTTCTGAAAATTCCTGTGCTCAAAAACCACGTGATTTCTCCCTGCTAACTGACCTGATTCATATAACTCTGAGACCTACAATGTACCTAATACTGAAGATGTAGGCTACGGGATCGAGGTGCTGATAACGGAATCTACGAAGCACCAACCCAGTGCCAGGCACTATTCCAAGGGCTTTGTGCCTGGGAAATCACTTAATCTCAAAGGCT
Source organism: Octodon degus (assembly GCF_000260255.1). NCBI lineage: Eukaryota > Metazoa > Chordata > Mammalia > Rodentia > Octodontidae > Octodon > Octodon degus. The sequence goes on along the minus strand of NW_004524605.1, from coordinate 9,857,176 downwards.
ACCCATGAAGGAGATCCCATCATCGGGCCCATTTTTAAATAGAGGAAGTGAGGAAACAGTGTCAAACAGCTAGTAAAGGACCAACCTGGGGTCCAAACTGAAGCCTCACAAGCCCAGAGCTTAGGACAGGGTGGGGCAAGCACGGAGGTGACGGGAAGGATCCAGTTGAAGGCAACCGTGCGGCCTTCCTGCACTTCAAGGTCTTGCGGGTTGTGCCGACTGCCCTGCAGTCATCTAAAGGTCCAGCTGGTCCTCAAGGGCAGGGATGAGTCCTTTCCTCTTGGAGTGTCAAGTGCTCAGCAGAGAACCGGCCTGGGGCACATGCAGCACCCAGTCAGAAACTGACTTGGAGGTGACATGCTGAGTGGAGCAGAACGGTGCATGCCAATGGAGCACCGCAGCAGGCTGAGTGGCACAGGCTGGGCCCCGGGCCTGGGTGGGGGGCTTCCAGAGCCCGCTGTGGGGCTGCTGTGTCCCTGCGTATGGACACCTGTTGGTGACTTGCACGGTGGGCTCCTGGGACTCTGTGGACATCAATGTTCTTGAATATCAGGCCCCTGAGAAGGCGGATGTGGCCACCTGACCTCAGGACCAGCGAGGAGTTTACAGTGAGGGGAAGATGAAGTCTGGCCTACGAACTGGACCTGCCTACACCCAGCCTCTCTGGTCTTACACCAGCTCACATTTAAGAGCCAGCCACACTCCATGTGGGGAGACCCGGCATGCGCCATTCCGGTTCTTTCATTGGGTGGTCCCCTCTGCTTTCTACCCAAACCTCAGCCTGAGCTACCTGGCTAGACAACCCCACTGTCCTTGAAACAACCCCACTGTCCTTGAAACAACCCTACTGTCCTTGCCAGGATTCCATCATCAGGAGGCTCAGGACTGCAGGCCACCAGGAGCTTCTCCCGTAAACAGAACCCAAACCTTGGGCTGAGTATTTCATCCCCCGGAGCTTAGTGCCCTCATTTATAAAGGGGACAATGATGGTACACATGTTATTGGGTTGCTATGAGGACTAAGAATGATAGCACATGCGAAGTCCTTAGCACTGCACCCAGGGGAACCAGCCAGCAATAGTTATTATTACTGCGAGCAGCTTGAGCTCAGAGGCAGCAAATTATGGCTTGGTGGGCTCCCTGCCTAGCAGGGTTCCCTTACAGTGGATTAATGAATGAATTTATTCTCCTTCCACTTCAATGGCTTCTAGATTGGTCTCTCTGCTTCCACTGCCTCCTGCATTGCCACAGTTATCTTCTGAGGCACCTCCATTTCACTCATCATCTGCTCAAAGCCATAAACAGCCTTGCGGCCTCCTCAAGTCCAGCCTCCCCAGCCTAGCAACAGGAGACCCTGTGATTCGGCCCTCACCCACCTTCCCTGATACTCTTTGGCAAACATCTGATGTTTCACTGACTCTGGCTTGCCTGCTACTGCTGGAATAGTTTCTCAGTACTAGCCTTGGAACCCGAGAGGCCCCAGTCCTACTCTGCACACACTGTGCACATCTTAACCTTGCTGGGGACCACCCTTCCAACCAGCAGCTTGCAGAAGTCATTTCTGACCTTGCCAGGTTGAGCCCACCTTGGTACCCACAGCACCTGGATGATCCCCTCCCTTGGAGCTAACTCCTCCCTGCCCTGAAGGCCGTGGCTGGTTTTTTTTTTAGCCTACCATGCAGCAATTCCCAAAATCAATTTAGTTGGGACACAGAACAGAACAGCACATTATTGAAGTCAATGTAGCTGGAACTCAGAACAAAGTGAAAGGCACCAGAAAACAGTAAAACCAGCTTGTGTCATGTGTTTATTCATTCCTGTTCAAGGCTAATGGCTATTTAAAAAAGAGACTGATCTCTTAATCAAGAAAGGGGCCTTACTTAAAGAACACATACTTGCAGTGTAATACGCTAATCCTCCATGGAAAGAGAGGATCTTTTCCATGAATTAGAAAGCAATGGAAGCAGCAAGAAGAGATGAAGACAACTACCCCTGCCTCTGGTAGCCCTGGGGGCTCCCAGAATGACTAGAGCACAGCTGCAACCTCTGCCTCCGTCTCTGCTGCTCTTCTTCCTTCTTTGTGCCTCTTTTCTTGTTCTTATAAGAACCCCAATCAATCACCTAGGATTAAGGGCCTAGGGGAACCACAGGATGAGCTCATCTCAATTGGTCACAACTACAACTATCCTATTTCCAAATATGGTCACATCTTGAAGTATTGGGGCTGAGGGCTTTCATGTAACATTTTGGGGGATACAATTCAATCTGGAAGACTCTGTCTGTCCACTTCACGGGAGCAGGGCCCAGGGAAAGACCAAGGCACTAGCTACCAGCACTTCTCTGTACCAAAGAGACAGTTAACCTCACCTCTACAAACATGTCCCCGAAAGAATCAAGCAGGGGTCCACATTCTCAAGAATAAATGGAGAAAAAAAAAAAAAGTAATCCCAGAGACTTTATTTCATTCATTAAAGATGTCTGAAAGGGAGAATTAAAGGGATCCTCGTCCAGAGATCTCACCAAGGAAGCCATGTGGATGGAACACACGAAGTGAGAGAACCGTGGGAAGCTTCCTAGCAAAGCTCTCAGCAGCAGGCCTTCGGCTGTTGCCCGTGGGAGCTAACAGGGGGGTGCTCCGACCTCACCAGGGGTGAGGGAAGTCTACTTCTTTCCCTGCTGTAAGAATGCAGGCCACCAAAAGAGAGTGTGCATCTCCCAGCACCAAGAAAAGAAAGGTGTCCCAATGGGAAGCAGGGGGATGGCCAGGGACCCTGCCAGGACAGGTAAGTGGGAAAGGCATGCATGCGTCCATCTGTTCATTCCTTCACTCCACATGCATCTGCTGAGCACTTACAACGTGACCTTGCCATAGTAGTAAATAAGAAGACGAGGTTCCTGCCCTTGTGGCGCTACAGAAGCAGAGAACTGAAGAAACACAGCGCCAAGTTACTCTGTGGACAATTCAAGTAGAGATCCTGAGAGTGACAAGGTAAGAGCTACTTCTAGTGGTTGACTCAAGGAAGGTCCCTCTGAGGGGGAGAGATCGGAGGCAGCCATGCAACAATCTCTGGGAAGGAGATTCCTTGGGCAAAGGTCCTGAGAGAAGCAGGCACTGGATGCTCAAGAACCCAATATGGTGGAAGTGTGCCAAGCATGGGGATGGGAACAGAAGGCCTGATGGGTAAGCAGCGCCAGACAAGGCAGGCGTTGGACCTGCATGTTTTCAGCACAGCAGTGGTGAACCACTGGGGTGGGGGTGAGATAAGGGGGAAGAGCCTCTGTTTACACTGGTGAGAGTGCTCTCTGGCTGCACGCAAAGAACAGAGTGTGATGGGGTGGGGGTGGGGTTCCTGGAGCCATGGCAGGATGCAAGCAAGACAGAATGGGGAGTGGGCAGCTGGGAGGAAACGGGGGATCTGGTCTCCAGCTCAGAGACAGACTCAGACAGGCAGGCACGTGAGATCAGGGAGAGAATTCAAGGCCTCCTAGAGTATCAAGAGCTGGTGCGAACCTTAGAAGTCACCCCCTCCCCCAGGTAACAAGCTGGACATATCAGGAAACCGAGCCACTGTTGGATCTGCGGCTGCCCAGGTAATATAACTGAAGATGCATCCCACCTGAAGGTTCAAGCTCCTGCCTCACAACCCAGGCTTGCTCCGGCTGGAAGAGACCAGAATATAGGTTGGCAAACAATGGCCCACCCAATAAGGCATACTGCTTGTTTTTACAAATAAAATTTTATTAGAACACAGCACATTTGTGTATGTACTGCCTACGGCCCCTTGAACACTTCAGTAGCAGAAAGGAACAGCAGCAGCTGAGACTGCATTGTCTACAAAGCTGAGATTATCCTCTCATCTAAAGAGCACAGGCAGCACACTGGCCACGTGTGGGAACGGAGCCTCGATGGACAGCAGGAAGCCGTGGCCACACGGCAGCTCTCCGGGACCTCTCCTCTCTAGCTGGAGCCTCACTGGAGGCTGCCCTGCCGAGAAGCCTCCTGGGACATGACTTCCTTTTGCCCAGGGTTGTGCAAAGCACAGGCATTATAACATCTGTGCCACGAAAGTTGTACAAATTAAGTTCTATAAGCACTTCCAAGAGGCAGAGATGATTCTAACTGGAAAGATTCAAGAAGGCTTTCTGGTAAAGGAAAGGTCTGAGAGGAGCTTGAAAAGCTGAGCAGAGGGCACTCGGGAAATGCTCTACCTAACCGACAGCAAACCAGCACCCTGTAGAGCCAGGGGGACTAAGGCCCCCACCATCAGCGCTGTTCACGCCAAGGACCGTTGCCCATTTGGCAGGGGTAAGGTTGAGGGAGACGGACAAGATGAAACATAATCTCTTACAATCATGGCTTCCAGGGTAGTGGACTTGCGGCTTCTGGACCCTCATCTGTATCTTACTTGCTGTTGGCAACACACATAAGACACAAGGATGGGGGGGGACACAGGGTGGGAGTGGGAGGGGGCCAAGGAGGGTACACTCATGCCCACAGCTAAAGGGAAGCCACAGAACTGCAGGGAGGAAATCTACACCAGGGCTCTTATGCGTCCTTAACGGCTTGCAGAGAAGATGGAAAAAAAGAGCAAAGCCTGACAATTAGGGTTAAAACTAATCAAATGTCCCTTTAATACCTCTGACTTGGCACCTGGCAGGCTTCTTAATGTGCCCCGTTGTTCCCTGGCAGAGCTCTGGCGGCTGGAGCCCTCAGCTGCCTCTCGTGCTGCCAGGAGGGAGGAGAGTAGGCTGGGGAGGGGAGCAGAGGGAAGGGCGCCCCAGGCCCACAGGGCGCTGCCAGGAGCCCCACCCTCCAGCAGAGGCCCGAAGGCAGGAGGCAACTGGCCTCATCTGACAGGCTCCAAGGCAAGTGGCAGGCAGAGTTTGGGAAGCCGGCAAATCCCTCTTCTCTGCACTCTGCTCACACATCAGGAAGGCAAATTCCACTTTGCAAATGAGGAAATGGCTGCCCAGAGGAGTCAACCAGCCAGGGCGGTGGGGAGCACAAGTGTGAGAGTCAGAGATTTGCGCTGGAGTCCCACCGCTTGCTTCTTGTGCATGCCTGGGAAATCGCTGACACTTTCCAAGCCTCAGTTTTCCTGCGGCACACTGACAAGGCAGTCATTTCCTGGTGTCTCGGGGCTAACGAAACGAGACGGCCACAGCGCCTGGCACACAGTAGGTGCTCAGTAAGTGGCTGCCGTAGAGCTAGGGCACGAATCCAGAGCTGGCTCAGCCCAGGGCTGGCTGCCATGTCTGGCGGTGCCCCAGCCCTGCCCCGCAGCCAGGCAGCGGGCCTCCCAAAACCTGAAGGAAGGCTCCTGAACACTGGGCTGAACAGCAAGGCACTGTAGGCAAAGGGGCTGTGTTCAGCAGAGTGGTCTAAAGAGTGCGAGGTCCAGGGCCCAAAGTACCCCCACACAGGTCCTTGCAGAAAAGCCCCAGACACCTGGGGGTCTTCTCAGACAAAAGGATACAGCGTGAGCCACTTCTGCTAGAAAACAGCCTTCCCTCACAGTGTGTGGGATCCTCACATTCCTCCTATTCTAGGGCTGCACATTCTAGAGTGTCCGTATAGCCCAGGAAGGCCGAGGCAGGAGACAAAGTGGATTCTGTACCCACAGCATGGCTGACAAACTCACAGCTGCCCTACAGGGCGGGAACAAGCGGTATCAAACTCAGAGGCCTAGGGACACAGAGGGGCAAGGAAAACAGTTTCTTAGACTGAGATGGAGCAGGAATCGCCCAAAGCCCAAAGGATAACATATTCACGTTTCTAAGGAATCATCTCCTCCCACCCGCCTCCCGGAAGGCAAGTTAGTTTTAAGAGTTGAAAGCCTCACCCTTAACTGATTGGCTCTGCCACGAGTCTTGTCACTTGCGCTCTTTAAACCTCAGTTCTCAAGCCTTTAAAGGGAGTCCATACACCCTGCCCTGCCTCCACCGGGAGACAGAGAACCAACAGGAGCCCTGCACACTGCGCAGAGGGCTCCAAGCCCAGTGCCTCTGGAGGCTGGTCCGGTTCTATGACAGGATGAGGCAGCCAGGTTTGAGACACAGAGTGGCAGGGCCGTGGCCAAGTGCAGAGGGAGGGCTGTCTAGAGGGGCAGCTGCTATCCAGACCTGGCAAAATGTCAGGCCACCAGAGCCCAGGTCCAGCTGCCGGACTTTCGGCTGTACTACAGAAAGCCAAAATAAGATATTGTTTCTAAGACTATCAAATGCTGTAATGTTTAGGTGTTTGCAACTAACATTTAAAGACAATACATCCAAAATAAAATAATATAAAAATAACAACATCCAAGCATCTTTGGGCCAGTACTGAGACATATGACATCCATGTAGGGGAGATACCCATGGGCTAGCAGGATACAGCCTCTCTTAAGGTCTATTTTTTAATGTAAAGGTCAAATAAATTAATACAAGGAACTCTCAAGAACACAGTCATTAAAGATTATTAAGGATTATTAGCAGGAAGATGGCCCCTGGTATTCCAAGAACAGAATCATCAACTTTTTGCTAAAGTTAGGCGCCAAACTTAGAAAGTGGCCATTTCTCAAATGTACACGCACACACGGACACATTCTAGCAGTCAGCAGCAGGCTCTGATCAACACACGGGAGGAAACACGCAACATGCAACACTTTGGAGCTGAGAACACACACAGTGCTTCAGCAGCAGGAGGCCGGTTTCTCACCCTCCCCCCCACATGTTTCCAAGCTGTTCCCTTTAGGAAACCTCCTTCTTCCAGCAGCCCCCAACTGACCCCTGCATTCAGCCCAGTGCTCAGCAGCCAGTCTTGTGGAGCAGGCTGACATCTGCAACTTGCAGAGGATGCCGACCCACCCAAGTGCAAGACCTCACTTGCAAGTGCAAGATCCGGGCTCTCAGGGGACTGCCTGCGTATGGCGCCCAGGCAGCACCAGCACTGGCTGTGATCCATCCCTGCCCAGGCACGGCAGCCAAGTATTCAGATTAAGGAAGAGCTGTGCAGAGCCAAGAACAAATCCAAGGCCCAGGCTCTTGGGTTCCCAGTGATAACTGGCAGGCCTCGGACTTATTCAAGATTTTGCGCTCAGGGGCAGCAGAGGAAGGCATCTCAGTGGACCTGCAGGCCTGTTTGTCACTCACGTGGCCCTCTATCTTCACCTCTCTGCACCTCATTTACTCCATCTTTAATTTAATCATCACAGGAACATGAAGAAATAGGGGTCATTGTGCTCATTCAGGAGGAGCCAGGAGCCCCCACATTGGGCATGGAGCTAGCAAGTCAAGCAGGTCAGTTTGAATGCCAATGTCATTTGTTCCCCTCTGCTCTTGCCAGCTCAAGGAAGAGGTTCACAGAGTGTCCACAGTGCCACCCACTCCCAGGAGGCCCCTGTTCAGCCCCCTTCCACTTACACAGCACCCTGCAGGAAGACAGAGCCCCGCCCTAGAAAGGCAGCCGACTTTGGGTAGTGGAGGAAAACAAAACCAGAGCGCACCTGCCAGTCCCTGCAGTCCAGGCAGAAGGATCCCAAGGGCCCCACCCATCCTGCTTGGATCCAGAACTCGCGATCTGTGGGCATCTGACTCACTGTCAATACTAACGGGCACTACCGAGCTCTCCTGCGGATGCTGACAGGCAACACAGGAAACAGCAGATACATGTGCTCCCCAGGAAGAGAAGGGTGCCATTCCCAAAGCACTCCTGGGATGGCGGGGTGGGCCCCCAGGAAGGAGAGGCCCATCTGCAGGGACCCTCCACAGGATTTAAGTACATGATGCTCAGCCCACTCCAGACTGGCCCTGTTGTGCCCCCCGGAGCCTCCTGGGGATTCTGAAGGACCCTGAAACACAAGAACTGTTGCTCAGGCCATGCTTACTCCCTCTGCTAAAGCCCATTGTGTGTTTGCAACTCAAAAGTGTTAGACTTGGGGTGTTTCCTCCTGCATATTGATTAAAGTGGGGCCAAGTAGCCTCTTCAAGGTCACGCTACCCCTAAGTGACCTCCTGGGCTACCAAAGAGATATAGTCATAGAGCAAAGGTCTTTCCCCCCTGCTCAGACAACTGGGTTCCCACAGCAGCCTCACGGAAGGAGTTGGTGGCTCAGGGTGGGCGTCAGGCCCACCAGATGCGGAGGAACAGGACACTGAGAGCTCAGACCCAGGCAAGGAGGCCAGCCGCACCATGACAGGCTGCATTCGTCCTCAGCCAAATACCTGCGCGGCAGTGAGCTTCGGTTCCCTCATTGCTTCCTGCCCATTTATAAGTAGGAGTATTTAGCGAGCCATACAGGTAACAGGCTCGGCAGAGCAAGCGCTAAATCAGTGGTAATGGCCATTATGGCTATTTGCATCCTCCTCCTCCTTACCATCCACATGGCCATCGTTCTTCTCATTAGTGTTTTCTTATGTTGTAGCTTTCGTCAGCAGAGGAAGCTAAGGAAAATTCGGCATTTAAAACTCAGGAGTCTCTTACAACAAAAGGGAAGAAAATACAGGGCTGCTTTTTCCCCTTCCGTCTCCTATCTGCATTCAGCAGAGGGCAGCAAACAGGAACCGTGAGAAGATAAGAGTGAGGAGGGAGACACATGGAGAGACAGCGACTCACGCATAAATACACACCCACCCGCCACAGCTAGCGGAACTGTTTTGCTTCCTCTGGCTTCCAAAGTATGAACACTCCGCCTCCTCCAGCTAAGAGGGCCAGGCAGAAAAAAGTCCAAGCTGAAGAGACAGAAGTTCTTGTTCAGCTTGAGAGAAATCTTCAATGGGCTGACTGTCGTCATGTGTGCGGAAGGGCACATTCAGGACATCTGTGAGGGAAAGGAGGCAGCCAGAGAACTCAAGAAGACAGCTTTCCCCGACTCTCCATCTCAGCCCTTGGGTGCTGGCAAGCATTAGCACGCGCGCTTTCCCCAATAAGAAACCAGGGCTCACAGCCATCAGCCCAAGGGTGGCAGAACTGGTTGGGAACAGGGTCCTCCTGACCCCGGACTCGGTGCTCAACCCTGAGCCCTGGGGGGGTGCAGCGGGGTTTTCTCTTTAGGACCAAGTCTGAGCCCTGGGGACTGACTGCTGCCTGGGACACTGCGTCAGCGCTAGCTCCTGAGTAGTCTTTTTTGAGCTAGTGGGTCTTACTGGTTGTGACCTCATCAGACCAAAACCCATGAATACATAAGGACATCCTGCTAGAAGACCCAGTAAAGATGCTTCTCCTCTTCTACAGAGGCAACCCGAGGACAAAACCTGTCTTTCTAGGCTCTAGGAATAGACATGAGGCCTCCAAGCACAGCTACCACTGTGGCTCAGTCTAGGACAAAGCTCACATACAGAAATAAAGTCAGAACCAATAGAGCACAGAGAAAAGAACCCTGGACCTGACAATGCCACAAAGCTCTGGATCACACCCCACCTGGGGCCAACTGCAGTCACAGGAACCTGTGCTGTCCTACAAGCAACCTCAGCCTACCCAGCTGAACTCATTCTATTGCTTGCAACTGAAATAGAAATCCGAGGTGGCTTAGTGAGCTCTATTAGCCATGGAAAGCAGTCAGAGTGCCCCATGCTACACATCCTTTAAATTCTCCTACTTCCCTTCAGGCCTCCTTGGCCACATTAAAGTTTTAGCCATTGCACCTACTTCAAAAGTATGAAATGCTGGGAAGAAAATTGGCCAAAAATGATTTTGCAAAAAAGATGGGTAAGTTCCTGCAGATAATTGGTCTCCTTAAGTAGGGGCCTCTGAAAGTTGCTCTGAGAATCCTGGCTCAAGAGAGAAATAATGGCTAGAGAAGGATGAAATATTAGTACGTGTGTGTGTGTGGGGGGGGTCTTCGCAGTGAAGTTGGGAAGCCCTGTGCTCTGGCTGCGTGCCTCCCTGTGACATGCGTTTGGTGACTTCCTCTCTTCCGAGCCTCTGTTTTCATACCTACAAAACGAGGGAGGTGGTCTAGATGACTTCCTGTCTTCTGGGAGCCAAATTATGCCATGTGCTGACTAGGGCATTTCCTTGGGCCACTTCCAGGAGGGGAAGCCAGGACGATGCACTTCCTGCCCACAGGAACTCAGACCTGTGCAGGCCCCCTGCCCTCCTCACTGCACTGAGAACACGGTTCTCTGGAGAAGCCAGACTCGTTAGCTAAGTCTCTCTTTTTTTTCTGCCTCTGACACATACATGAGCAGCAGAAGGTCAGAGGTATGCAAAACGCAGAAGCTACTGCAGACGGGCAGTAAGCAGCAGTTAGCCACCACAGACAGACCCACAGACAGATGGCTAGCTGCTGCCAAGTTTGCCTCGAGATTATTTCACACTGCGCTGAGATCCTGATGCTAACTCTGGGCTAGAGCTACTACAATTAGCTGGCTAGATGGTTATCTTTTAAATGGGCCTTTGCCTCTTTAACCCCTGGTTCTATTTTCTAAGTTGCCTGTCACTGTATGAACACATTACAGGTGGCTCATCCTAAGCATTAGAATGCAAACAAAGCCTTGGGGGTTGGGGGGCTGTAGGTGGCCTACTTGAGAAACCTTCCCAAACTGTTCTTCCTAACTCCCCAAGCCAGGATGTTACATAGATTGGAAAAGCACTAACAGTATCTATTTCCACCACCACAAATGAATTCCAAGGTCATTAACCCTGCTTAAGGATCAGTACTCAGAGACAGTCTAAGGCCAAGTCTGGGTTTAGTGCGAAAGAGATTGATTGGCAATACCTGCCCCGGCCAGGAATGAGAAATCCAAGGCCCAGAGAGGTCAAGCCATTGTGTTGAGGTCACATAGCAAGCTTAGGGTAGAAGAGGGAACTAGAAGCCAAGCAAACAGCACAGGAGGACAGGAAAAAAGCAGGGATGCCAGCTCCCTCTGAGGGGCATCAGATTTCGCCTGGGCAAGCACACAGAAAAGTGACTAGCTACCTAAGTGGTGGCAGGCCCTTGGCGAAAAATTAAAGAAATCACCGCAGGCTACATTTCCATGGTACTTACTTTCTGACGGGCAAGGTTCTGCTACTAGGAAGACTAAAAAAAAGAGGCAACAAGTATTGATTTTTGGATGCTCTAAGAATAAAGTTCAGCTCTGACACATGAGAAAAACTACTAATACTCGAAGATTAAAGTCATTGGTATTCTATTAACCCACCAACTTCTCTTCTACAGACACTATTACCCAATGAAATCATTTCTCACTCCAGATTGCGGCTCAGAAGTGGGAGGGACGGTAGAGAGTTTCCTAATGTGGGTCTTTAGTAACCAGTTCCCAAGCCTTGAATATGAAACAGACCCTAAAATTAAACCAAGATGTTAAGCAGACTGGGGCTAGCAATGAGAGTGAACCCCAAATTACAAGAACTATGGCTTCAAAGCTGGCTTTTCTTGTTTGGTTCTGCAGCTTTCTGAGAAACCAGCTTTCTGGTCAGAGGAATGCTAAAATCCCAGAAGCATGAGGTGTCCTTTATAAACCAGATGCCCTGCTCAGCTCTAGAGGAACAACCAGCCAGATCCAGCACCGCAGTTATGAGGGCTTACATTTCAGCAATGACAAAACCTCCTAATTTGAAACTCTATTCTTCAATCCACTGGCAAACTCTAGGAGTTAAAAGACTGCTCAAAGAGTGGGGAGAAAACTCTCAAACCACAGGAATATATTTTTCATTTGGATAAAGTCCTGTCAGAACTCCCTCCAGAGCCACAGTTATGTCTACCAGGAAGACCAAAACAGGCCTCTGAGCTGCGTCTCAACAGTGGTGCTGTCAGACGCTGCGCTCAGGTCTGGTCAGCCCTGTGGAGAGAGCCAGCGAGCAGCCCCACACAGTAAGCGCATGCCGCAGGACACTGGGCTGAGGGACGGAACCGTGCTACCCCGAGAAGGGAAGTCGGCTCTGCTCCCTCAAGGCCACCTGCCACTCAAGCCCAGGGCTCTGCATCTGCTGGAGAGTGGAACAAACAGGGGCTGTGTGGAGATTTGGCAGCATGCTTCTGCGAGGCAGCAGATGAATGCTGAATCCTGCAGCACCTAGAAGAGCTCATCAGTGGGGAAACAACTCCCTTCTGCTACTCCCAGGGAGCAAAGAGGTTTTCTTAAAAGCTAGGACAAGCAGTTGACAGGAAACCCCCTACACACACACACACACACACACACACACACACACGCACACCCTTTGCCACTCCAGCTCCCTCCTCTTCATGCTATTCCAGAGAAAAAGAAATGATCAAGAACTCGACCTGCCCAGTGAGCCTCTTTGCTCTTCCAGCTCGGGGCTCTGAGCAGACCCAGCTGTTGCTCCCCTCTCCCTCCGCACCAAAGGCTGCCTTATCCCGTCAGTGCCCTCTTACACAAGTGAGTAATTTATCTTGAAAGCTCAGGCCAAACTGGCATTTAACCTTGACCTCCTCTCTGCACATCTGGGTCTATAGAAAATGAAAATCAGGACGTCTCTGGCATCTACTGCAAATGAAATGCAAGGGCTTTCTCCAGGCAGAGGTAGAATGTCAAGAGCTATTCTAAAACTGGCAGCATCCATTCCAAGGGAGGATGTGCACTTGGTTGGGTCACTCCCCCTTGGGCTTCGGGAGTGACCAGTATGGCCCCCCAAAACTAGTGATACTATCAGGGACTCCAGCATCAGGGAAGGGAAGCCCCAACTGGTACAGAATTTACAGGAGAGAGGTGAAAGTCAGCTGTCAGTCTGAAGCAGGCATTTAGGAGAGGAGTTGGGCGCTTGGTTTTTAAACAGTGAGATCTTCTGTTTAGATTGGAAAGATCAACCAGACCTCCTAGGATGGTTTGCAACAATTCCCAGAGTGGCGGGCTGAGCTCATAGGGATTAGCCCTGTAGCAAAGAATCTCTGTGGTCATGACACCAGAATGCCCAGAAAAGTCCATCTCATTCACCCCACCAGCCAACTACCAGTCAAGCCTGACCTTTGTGCACAAATTACCCACTTCCCATGGATCAAGAAAAGCTCACAAGGGACCCTGAAATGCCCCCTGTATAAAACAGCCCAAGCTTGCATACGCTTGCCAGGAGATGCAAGAGTCAGAGTGACGCGACCAGGCTCTGCTTTTGGAAAGCTGCAAGTGTAACCACATGCACACAGGCGCGCGTGTGCGCACGCACACACACACACACACACACACACACACGGGTGAAGAAGAGGCACCAAGATCTCAGTTTTGGCCACAGGAAACACTACCTCTAACCAGTTCAGGAGAGACAAGGGGGCGCATCTGGTAGTCCCTCCTCAGGGCACTGGACTCCAGTAGCTCTAGGACACGTTTGGATCCCTCCACCACAGGCTCCTCACCCAGATGCCCCGCAGGAAGGCAAGTTCCTCAAGGTCCAGCAGCTCTGCCCTAAGCCACTTCCAAGGGCCTGAAGCTCCAACAGAAGCATGATGGGGAGCAAGATCATCACATCCCAAGGAATGCGCAGGACCTTAACAAGGAAGGAGGTGGCAAATAAATGAGGACAGGAGATATGGGAGTCCCTGTGCACGTGGCAAAACAGAAGAAGGACCGATCTGGATGGAAACACCAGGATCAGCAGGTGGGGGAGGTGTGTGGGGGGGCGAATCTGCACACCAAACAGAAGCACCAGCATCTCCACTTCCATCAGCAGGGGGAAGTATCCTGGGATACAGGAATGCAGGTGAGGAATTGTGGAAGTGGTCAGGGAGTATCAGAGGCAACAGCAAAAAGGAAGAAAGGCGTGATAAGAAAGAGAGCCCCAGACTAGGTGCTAGGAGGCCTGAGTTCTAGTTTTGTCTGTCTCTAACTGGGCAGGAACCTTGGAGAAGTGTCTATCCTCTTCTAAGCCTCAAGGTTTCCAATCTGCTAAATGGGAAACGCAGACCCTTTGGCACTGCCTCTGAAGAGAGAGAGGTAGGGGAGGGATCCGCAGGCTAGACAAGAATTCAAGGAGTGGTGCCTGGGTCCCAGGCAACTGAGGCGCTCACCTGTCCGGCCACTGGGACCACCGCCGCCCCGGGTCCCCCAGGGGTGCTGTCGGGTTGCCGCTCGCGGTATAGAGCCCAGAGCCCCACGTTGGGCAGGAGGACCAGGGCCGCCAGCACCAGCGCCGCCGCCTGCAGGAGCCGCTTCTC
>NW_004524605.1:9838325-9842918 GCF_000260255.1 Octodon degus | reverse complement strand
AGGGAGCCAGGCGCCGCCACCGCGCCGCCGCCGCGGGGGGGACTCTGCCTTCACTGCGGCCTCTCGGCCTGCCCCGCTACGCGCCCAGCGCCGCCCTTCCCGGAAACCGCGGCCAGACCCCGGGCGCCACTGGCTTGGGTCTTCCTGTGGGGCGTCCTCGTCCACTGGGGAGTCCTGGTATTCTGTGCCATAGCGCCTCCCCCTCTCGAGCTGAGATGGTGCGTCCCGCTCCTCCGAGGAGCCCCCGCCCGCGGGAGCTTTGCGAAAGTCCCGGAGTTGGGGAGTTGGGTGCTAACTGGTGCGGGCTGCGCGCCGGTGGCTGGGAGCGAGTGCGCGCAAGCCGGGGTGCCCGGGGACCCCTGCGTCGGGCAGGGCCACCTCCTACGCGGACTAGTGCTGGGAGTTTTTGACCTCCCGGGGATATGTAGATAGTGCGAGAGCCTGGCCAGGAGCTCCGCGCTGCAGCCCCAGAGCTGTGGATTCCCACTCGGCTCAGCCGGTGACCTGCAGACCCGCTTTGACCCCTATGTTCTCAGCCGGAAAATGGGGCTACAGCTGTGCTTCCCGCGCGCTGTTCCATTGGCAGTGCCCGGTTTTCTTCCTCTCCGAGATCTTGAACATTAGGTGTGAACGCCCTTTGTAAACTGTAGAGGGCCACCTGTCTGCTGTCCCTGCAAACCTGCGGGGAGGTGACCGGAACCCCTCTGCGGGACCTATTGTCGGGCAAGCCCTGCCTCCGTGAGTCCGAACGTCTTTCAGTCCCACATTTGCCTCCGGGCACAGCTCTCGGAGCCGTTCCCACGGCGTCTGGAGTTTTTCTGTCTCCCATGCAGCCACTGAGCCAGACACGACTAGGTGCCCAGCTCTGCGAGGCAGTGAATGTCGATCCAGCCCTGACAGCTGGGAGCTGAAACATTAGGGGCGTGGTCCGCCAGGCTAAGTACTGCTTGTAAAGTCGGGGTGCCCGGGCGCCGGGTGGGCTACTGTCCTGGGCAAGGCGATGGCTGCCCACTTGTCAGCTTCCTCCCTGTTGCACGGCGACCCGAAGCATCCTCTTCGATGCCTTCCTCTCTGCCACCCCCGCAAGCGCCCTCCTTATTCTCTGCTTCTCCAGCCTGGCCCAGGTGCAGACCTCCGTGGGGAGTCGCGCCCAGCCGAGGCCGGCGAGCTGAGGACTTCTGCTTCCAGTTCTTCCAGCCCCAGGCAGGGCAGTGGGCGTTCCGTTTTGGGAACGGACATCGGTTGTAAGCCTTCCAGCAGAGCCCAGGTCGGGAGCTGGGCTGAGCAGACTGTGCCCTGGCCGCCCTGGCCTATGTCAGTCCCATGGCTGACACCGGTTTTCCTTCATGTTGGCCCCCGCAGGTCCTTCCCCGGCAGCATTCCGTCTCTTCTTCCTCTAAATCTGCGAGGGTTTTTCATCCTATATGTCTTGTTGACTTGCCACCGCCTCCCCAAGATCCGCTGAGACTCCTTCAGGGCTTGCTTGCCTTGGATTTCTGGCCCAAGTTTGCCTAATGCCTCAAGTCCCAGCGCTTATTCAGCTCCCTCCAGAGCCTCCTGACCTAACCCCCGAGTTCTGAGAGAGCACTGCAGGATTCTGCACTGACCCATACGATCCGCCTCCACCTTTACTCTCCTGGTTGTGCACCAGCCACGTTAGCCAAAGCCCTGCCTTTCAGGACATCAGGCACGTTCCTGGGTCAGGGACTGAGCACTTGTTACTTTTGCCTAGAATTCCATTCTTTTAATTTTTAGATTCTAGCCTTGTGCCTTAAAAAAATTATTGTACTAAAATATACATAAGGGGCTGGTGAGATGGCTCAGTGGTCTAAAGCACCTACTTAGAACAAGCTTAGCAAAGCACAGGGACCGCGGTTCAATCCCCCAGCACCACATGCCAGCCAGCCCCGCCCCCTGGTGGGCTGAGCTGGCCACACACACACACACACACACACACATAGATAAATAAAATTAAAAAAAATAATAAAATAAAATATACATAAAACTTAACATCTTAACTATTTTTAAGTGTGTGGTTCCATGGCATTACTTATTTACATCCTTGCAAACACCGCCACTGTTGACCTCCACAGCTTTCTCCTCATCCCAAGCTGTAACCCATATCCACTAATGCTAAGCCCCCATTCCTCCCCTCCACGGTTACTGTTTCTGCATGTGACCTATGCCAGGTACCTCATAAATGGAATCATATGTTCGCCCTTTTGTACCTGGTTTATTTCACTTAAGCTATTTTAAGGATTCATCCGTGTTGTAGCATGTATCAGAATGCCATTCCCTTTTAAGATTGTATGATATAGGCCTGGGGAGATAGCTCAGCCATCTAAGTGCCTGCCTGGCAAGCACAAGAACCTGGGTCCAATCCCCGTACCCTAAGGCCAGCCAGATACCCCAGCAGATTAAAGCATCTGCTTAGGCAGATGCAGGGGCCAGAGTTGGATCCCCACTTGCTATGCTGGCCCCAGCCTGGGGTGTACTGAGATGATGACTGAGACTGGGTGTGGTGGCATGTACCTATAATACTAGCACTTGGGAGACTGAAAACAGGAGGATCACTACCATGCTGGTCCCATAATCCCAGGCACGCCATGCCTGCCACTGAAACTGGTGTGCCTGTAATCCCAGCACTGGTGAGGCTGAGACAGGAGGATTACTAAGAGTCTAAGCTGTATAGTGAGACCCTGTGATGAATAAACATTAAAAAAAAAACTGTGTGATATTCCATTAAATGAATATACCACATTCTGCTTATCCATTCATGGACATTTGGGTTGTTCCTACCTTTCCAGCACTGTGGATGACTTTGCTATGAATAGCCCACATTTGCAATGCGGCAGCAGTAGCTGTACAGTGTTCGTGTAGGTAGACTGCGCTGCAGAATCCTTTCCTGTGCCTCCACAGCCCTGAGCACCTGCTGGCAAAGGCAGCAACTGCAAGGGTCCTTCTGTGGACCAAGGCTCACTGCCCTGCCCTCACTCATCTATGGCTTCCCAGGACATTAGCATAACCCAGGAAAGGCCTGCATGGTCAGGCCTGACTTCTAGCTTTTACCTTCGCTTCCTCCTGTTACACTGGCCTTGCTCTATTCCTCAACAACACCAAGTGGAGGTGTGCTAAATTCAATGTGCTCTATACAGAAATTCTTGCCCTTTGCCTGGCTCTCTGCATTCTCTCAGGAACCACATCAGAGGTCTTGTCTCAGAGAGAACTATCTTGACCCCGGATCACAAGCGGCCTCCTCTTTTCCATCTGCTTGATCTTCCCTCAGTCTCCTCTTTGCTTTTCCTCTACAATGTAAGTTCCAAGCAAGCAGGTGCTTGGTATTTCTTCATATCCCCTTCTTCTGTCAGCACATATTTCTTTTTCTTGTTAATAAGAAACTGGCATTTCTTGCAGGCAGAGGAATTTGCAAAAGAGATCTACCTTTCCCTGAGCCAAGGCAGGAGATTTCAACTTATGCTCCTCTTAGCCATATGAAGCTAAACTGTGGATCCCCCCTAACCCAGGTGGGGCATACAGTTGGAGCAGTGGTACAGTAATCACTGTTCAAGTCGACTATAGCAATTAAGGTCATGAGCAGAAAGGAGCTATTTGGTGTCCCTTTCCCTTCCACGCTGACCCTGGAGGAGTCTGCAGGGAATTGCATTTGCGCTTTTTCTCATGTCTAACCATAGTCGCCTGTGGGCCATAGCTGCTGCACACCAGCCAGTCTGCTTCCAGTGGGGACTGTAGCCAGAGAACCCAGCTTTACACCCAGGACTCTCGGATCACCTTCTATGATGTGGGCTGCACCATGCAGGCTCCTGAGCCTTTGTCTCATTCACAGAGACAATGCCATTTCCCAAGAATGGCTGAGCTGGTTACCGCAATCGAACAAGCAATGTCACTTTCACACTGCGCCCTCCTACTAGGCCTCTTTGGTGCATGAAGTGAGATAATGTGGTCAAAGGGCTTACTGCAGTCCCTGCTGTAGTTAGTGGAAGCACTAGTACCAGTGGATGAAATGAAAACTTGACACCGAAAGGGACACTGAAGGCGGTGAATAGGATTTCATCTGCAGGGCAGACCTTCTGCTCTGACCTGCCCTTCTCACATCTACACCTCGCTGTCCGCATTCACTCCACTCCAGTCCCAGACGCCTTGCCCCTGCTGCTCGAGTGCCCTCTACTCACCCCAGCCCTGAGATCTCTATGTTGGCTGTCACTGCTGCCAGCTGTTTCCCCAGATCTTCCTCCCATTGCTGGCTCCTGCTCATCCCTCAGGCCCCTGCTTAAGCATCATTTCTTCACAGAGTCCCTTTAAAAGTATTCTCCCCATACACTCTGTCGTTACAGGTTTTTTTTTGTACCAGGAGTTGAACCGAGGACCTTGCACTTGCCAGGCAGGCACTGTGCTGCTGAGCTACATTCCCCAGCCCTCACCCCTTACTTTCTATCTTGCTATGATTTCTTTTTCACTGTAGTCTAATCTATGAGCTTGTTTATTATTGGGCTTCTCTAAATAGACTCTCAGCTGCACTGGGCAGCTGCCTGTCTGCTCATTCTCTGCCATAGTGGAACATTTGTGCCTGCTACA
>NW_004524605.1:9799768-9838220 GCF_000260255.1 Octodon degus | reverse complement strand
TCTCTCTCTCTCTCTCTCTCTCTCTCTCTCTCTCTCTCTCTCTCTCTCTCTCTCTCTTTGGTTTTTCAAGCTGCATATTCCCTGCTTCACTCTTTGGGTTTCCATCTCATCATTGACAACAGACAGGGTCACACAAAGGAGAGGTGACAGGAATAGGCTTCAGCCCTTCCAATGAGGATATAAACCCTTTCCTGTTGGGAGTCCTCACCTTGGCTTTCTTAGTTAGGGCCCTGGGCTGACCTTGTCCATCCAGAACAGCACCCTCAGGTGGGTCTAGCCATGCCCTGAGCTGAGCAGCATGGAGATCAAGTGCATCAGCCAGTCGGCGGCTCTGGATGTCATCCTGCTTTAGTGTTTTTTAACCCTGGCCAAATCCTTTCGCTTCTCTGAGCCTCCATTTTCTCATCTGCAAAATGAGGATGATTTCAATGATGTAGTTTCCAAACTGGAGAGAAAGAGGTTACCTTGAGCAAAAGCAAAACCTGAAAAGCTGTGTGTATTGGATTTCTGTGTCTCCTGTCCTTGGGGATCAATGGATACTCTCTCTCTCGGAGAAGCCTAATCTCCCCAATCAGACCAAGCTCCCCCCATCATGACCCCTTGGCAATACCTTCCTCTGCTGTCGGGGGCCACAGGTGCAATTGCTAGGCCGTTGCTTGTGATTGTTCTCTCCCACTGGATTCTAAGGCCCATGAAGACAGAAGCTACACTTAGTTCTTAATACTTTGTGCTCCTTTTTCACAGACTTTAGCTTTTAAAGCAATTTTAGATTCACAGCCAAACTGAGTAAAAGGCCCAGTGTCCATGTCCTGCACATGCCAGTGGCCCCCCTCCCACAGTCAGCAGCCCTTAGTGGAGCAGTTCATTTGTTAAAACTGAGGAACCTACACTGACACATCACTACCACCCAAAGTCCACTGCTTATGTTAGGTCCATCTCTCAATGTCGTCAGTTGTGTAGCTTGGACAAATGTAATATGCTGTACCCCCCATTACAGAATTACAGAGTAGTTTCGCTGCCCTGAAAAATCTCCTGTGCTCTACCTGTTTATCCCTCCTCCCTCCCTCCAGCTGGTCTTTTTCTGGCTCCACAGCTTGCCTTTCACAGAACATCATATAGCATGAGGCCTTTTCGGATTGGCTTCTCTAACTTAGCCATATGCATTTAATGTTCTTGTGTCTGTGTCCATGTCCATGTGTGCGTGTGCATGCGTGCATGTGTATGTGTGTGTGTGTGCATGTGTGTGCTCACACACGTGTGTGGTGTTGGGGATCGGACTCAGAGCGACATGCACACTAGGCAAGGGCTCTCCCACGGCACTATGCCACCGAGCCCCTTCTATGATTCCTATGGTTTCAAGCTTCTTTCTTTTTCCTGCTAACCATATACTGATGTCTGATGTACCACTGTTTACCCATTCATCTGCTAAAGACTATCCTGATAGTTTCCAAGTTTGGGTGAGTAAGAATAAAGCTGCTATAAGTACCCATGCAAGTTATTAATATGGCCATAGGTTTTTCAGTTCATTAAGGTAGACACCAAAAGGCTCAGTTAATCATGTGGTAAGAATATGTTTAGTTTTTTTTTGAGAACCTGCCAAACTATCTTTGCAAATATGAAATATGGAGTGTAAATTGACCCCCTGTTGCACTCTCATTGGCAGTGAATGACACCGAGAAAGAAAAATTATGGATCTGGAACTTCCGTACCTGCATCTGGTCAGTCTTAGTCCAGACTGCCTCTGGCTTCCTGTCCTACCTCAGAAGTGACTCAAATCGTCTGAGCCACAGGCTTAGTATGTATGTGATAGCAGGAATCAGGGATGTAGCACTCAGCATGTTTTATTAGGTAAAGCATTCATTCAGATGCTCTTTGAAGGCTTTTTAAATTCTACAGTTCTGCAAGAGAGTGTGGGGGAAGACGGCCAGCTGTGGAATGCCACTCTGGGAGGTTCAGTCTTCCATCTGCATGTTGGCTCCTGGTCTGAGTACTATAAAGGGTTTCTAGGGTATCTGTTTGAAAATGACCTCTAGATAGGAAATCCGCCTCTTTCCCTTTTGGAGATGCCAATTAAACCAACCAATTCTGACAACTGTAAAGGAATGTATTGAATTAAGACCGTGAATGTGGAAGATGCCTTAAGTAGGACAACTTTAGAAAGAGCAGAGAAGGCTACAAATCTCAAATGAAGTATAAATATGTCATTGGGCAGACACATCTTACACAAAACATCAGGTAGCAGGTCAGATGCAGATGTTAGGTGCCTTCCTCCTGGCACTGCCACCAGACTACCAGAGCCTGGGAAATGAGAGGCTCTGGTGTCATTCCTCATCTGTGTTGGTGAGCTCTTCATCTCCGTGCCGGAGAATGTTGACAAAGGAAGAAGGGTTATTTTGGCCTACAGTTTCCAAGGTTTCAGTTGGTCATCACCCGGTTCCACTGCTTTAGGCCTGTGGCCGAGAGCAACGTCACAGTGGAAGGCTGTGACAGGTGGGAAGTCGCTCCTTCTTGGCAGAAAAAAACAAAAACAAAACAAAACAAAAAAAAAAACCAACCAAACAAACAACCAGCAGGAAGGTAAGAGAAGCCAGAGAGGAAGTGAGCAGGCAGTGGAAGCAGTCTCTAAGGTCCCACACCTATGGCCCCATCTCCTGTTGCTGTGGTTTCCTGATATCAAATTATGATCCCATTCCCTTCCATAGTCCATCCTTGGAACACGAGAGTGGGGATGGGGTTAGATCGAAATGACAACGTCCTGATTTTTGAACAAAACACAGGGAGGTACTGAGATGTAGGGCAGAGGGAGAGTGTGTCCCTTCTGTGAGCACCTCTGTGAAATCTAGCTCAGTGGACCCAACCCTGGCAGACTGGGGTAGTCGCCTGGGAACTCTTGAGCATTCTGGATCTCCACTGGGTCCCAGACCCGCCAGGCAGGCTCTGGGGAGGTAGACTCAGCTTTTCCTCAGGGACTTTTTCATATCGCCAAGTTTGAGAATCACTGCTCAGTGGCTTCCTGGGTTGTAAAACACTACTTAGTAGGTCATCTGGTGTTCCACTAGGTGGCACTTTTCAGCAGACTTCAGTGGGTCCAGGGAGGTCTTGTCTAGGTCCAACTGCAAGGAGGGACTCCATAAAGCAAGACTTGTGGTCTTTGCTGCCAAGGAGGGGTCTGTGCTCCTGAGGAGAAGTCAGAAACGTGTTGGTAAACAGCTTGTGGGCCAGGGCTGAGCTACAGAATGCTGCCTCCTCCCTGTTGGAACCAGGCCTGGGGAGGGGGCAGCGCTGTCCTGACCACTGGCTCACACACTCACCCATGCACTCCGGTCTCTTCCTCCCTACTCCATCCCGCAGGAATCTCAGACCCCATCTCAAAAGCCCTATTACTGTGTTTTAAAACACCCCGACTGTCTTGGGGATTTGTGCTTCTCCATCTCAGCCAGGAGGTTGACTTAGAACTGACTCTGCCCTTAACTGCTGGTTGAGCCAATCAGAGCCCCCCATCTCCTTCGCCTACAGTGATTGGCTCGGGGGTGGGCGCCTGACCTCCAGAAGGCCCTGCTGAAGTGTGAGGTTGTTTCTGTGATGGTGGACTCTCTGCCATGGATATAAGCCCCACTCCGAGAAGGGAACTGGACATCTTGCCTTTTCGCCTAATCGCCTTCTTTCAAGGAAGTAATATTTGGCCTATGGGCCTTTTGTCTTTATTTTCCTGTTGTGTTCCGCCCTCGGGGAGCCAGGGCAAGACTTCAGGTGGAAGGAGAAGACCCACTTCAAGGCTTCTTTCCCCAGATTCCTTACTGGGGCTGTGTCACTAAGGGCCACAACTCCCGCCGTGCAGCCTTTTGGAGACAACCCGACAACCCTACCTCTTTGGGATCTGTTGGCTGCCCCTTCGCTCCCTTACAGACCTAGGGCCAGGCAGACAGGCTGTCCCATCCGTTTCCTGCCAAGGCCCTAACTCAGTCAAGGTGAAGCTTCCGGAGGACATCTCCAATACAGAGGAAGAGGAGCTGAGAGAGCACCATTTCCCAAGCCAACCCCTGATGTCATCGGTGCTGCTTCTTTGCCTGACCTCCCACATTCAAACCATTACCTAATAATGCTGCTTTTATTGCCTAATAAATTTCAAATGTATTCCTTCCCCTCTAGGCCTATTTTATGGAATGCATTTCAAATGCCTGCAAGAATCTCTGAACAGGAGCCTGGTACTTCACAAGGCTAAATTCTCTCCCTTAGGTACCACTCCACCCCTGTCTACGGGCTGGTCCTGCACCTGTGACCTGCCTGACTTGGCTTCAAAGGCGAAGCTGAGTCACTCAGACTTCCTTGGAAATCGGAAGGGAAGAAGGCAACAGTGTACAGATGTCATATCCTTGAATCCTCACCAAGAGCTTGTGAGTTAGGATCTGGTGTGATTTCCAGGGTTTTGTTGGGTTTTTTTTTCTCTCTCTTTTCTTTTTTGGTACCAGGGATCGAACTTGGGACCTTGCGCTTGCCAGGCAGGTGCTTATGCTGCTGAACTATATCCCCACCTTATTTCTAGTTTTCAAAAAAGGAAATTTAACTATGCCGGCTACGACACTAAAGTCTTTATGTGCATTACCTTGGTGACTTATGTACTCATTGATTCAAAAGATACTCATCAGGCACCAACCTACCACACACCGGGCGCTGTAGCAGATGCTAGAGATTCAGTGGGGGGCAAACAGATGGATCGCAGTCTCACAGGGCTCCCAGTCTAGTGATGGAAAGGGCATTGTAAAAGTGAACACATGAATAACAGTTGTTTTAGGAGGAAGGAGAGCTGTTATGGGGAGATTTAGTATTATAACCCAATGCTGTTGGAGTCAAATTCAACATTCAGTGAAGTTCTACCATTATGACTCCCCTAGTGAGACTGTTCTAGTGAGATGCTGGGTTTGTCAATGACACCGAGTAGCACTGCTTGTCCCTGTAGGAGGTTCCTGCCACTTACTGAATATGGATACACACACACACACACACACACACACACACACACACAGACACACACAGAATTGGACAGAGAGGAAGGATTCTCCATGTCCTCGGCTCCCGAGCTCAGCAGCGAGGGCCAGAGCAGTAGGTTTTTAAAATGTTCTCGTCAGCTGGGGAACTCAAGTGTGAAGAGCATTTTTCTATTCACTTTTGTTCTTATTATGGGTTATGGTTCAGATCTAGAATATCCTGCGGAACTCTCATGTGCTCAGAGGCAGGATTTTTAATGTGATTGGATGACAGGCTGCCACACTGACCGGTGGATTCACCCACTAATGAGCTCAGCAGCTGTGTGCACTCCGGAGATGGGACTTAATGAGAGGTGGGTCATGGGGCAGGTGAGCTGGCAGGTGCGCCTCCTCCCCATTTCCTCCTTTCACTCTCTGCCTCCTGGCTGCCATGATGGCAGCAGCACTCCTCCCCCAGGCCCTCCCCATCTCCTTCCTGCCTCAGAGCCAGCCAGCCACGAACTGAGTCCTCTAAAGTCTGTGAACCACGGTAGACCTCTCCTCCCTCAAGTTGCAGGTATCAGGTATTGGGTCTCAGTGGCAAAGAAAATAACTATCTCAATAATCCTGGATGTTGCTCCATATAAGTACAGAAAAATTGCCCTATTTTTTTTGGGTGCAAACTATTCTGTGAAGCAAACGACTCCTATATGAATGGAAGCTTGGAGTTATTATCAGTCTTGGGGCTCTTGATTCCGTAGTAAATATCCTTGTGCACATTTTGTTCTATAGCATGATGTGGAGATTCCTAGGAGTCCAAATTGCCAGACTGATCAAAGGATAAACACATCTTTAGCTAGGAAAGCTTTTTGCCAAATTTTTGACCATAGGAGTGTAATTCTTGTGCACACGTACTAGCAGTGCAGGAGGGTATTTTGCTCTTTGTAGTCCAGGCCCACAAAATATTTTTAGCATACTCACCATCAAGAAAAACTACATCCTTGACCTCCTTGAAACATTGCACAATCTGCACTACTCTGGGCCTGTTTTCTGGCATGGCCATTATAAGCCAGCTGAGTGGTCACTGGACACTGAGGCAAGAGGTCACTATGGTCTGATGGAGTTTAGAAGT
Source organism: Octodon degus (assembly GCF_000260255.1). Taxonomy (NCBI): domain Eukaryota; kingdom Metazoa; phylum Chordata; class Mammalia; order Rodentia; family Octodontidae; genus Octodon; species Octodon degus. The sequence continues at coordinate 9,832,124 of NW_004524605.1, read as the reverse complement.
TTCACTGATGTGATCCAGCTCCTCTATTATGAAGATGAGGGGGCTCCACAAGTTCGTAGAGGAGGCCACGTGGGACGGGAGCCTCCTCTCCGTCCACTCTACCATCATGTGGCATCCAGCGTAAGTACAAAGGGGATTGGCAGCAAGAAAGGGTAAGTATGCAGAACACACAGGCAACCCAGCATTAAAATTCGAATTGTTGCTCAGCAGTGACGGAGCTCACTATGTACATTACACCACCTCCTCGCTGTTTAAACTGTGACTAATCCACATGGAGCAGGGTGACAAATTAGTTTCTATTTCTTCTGAACAGCCAAAGAAAACAGGCTGGTGTCACAACAGAATGAATGTGCTGGTTCCTTTTCCCCCATTTGTCAGGCGCCGCCGTACGTTAGCCCTGCTCTAGGCGCCAGGGTTTCGAAGATGAACAAATATCTGAACAGCAAGGGACCGGAGGATCCAGAACTTAGCACAGCGCTGTGATCCGTCTTGGTGGTGGAGTGTGCAGGCTGCGTGGGAGCCTGAGGAGGGAGCTTTTAACTCCACTAAGGGTCACGGGGAAGAGCTCCTAGGGAAGGGATGTTTGGGTGACCCTTGAAAGAGTTTGCAAAGAAAAAGAAGGGACATGGGAAAGAATTTCTGGAAGATAAACAATATTCAAAGACAAGATTATTTCTCAAAAAAGTGACAGGAAACCAGCTCAAAAAAGATTCAGGAAAAAAAAAAAAAAAAAGCAAAAAAGAAAAGCATGGAAGAAGTTCACTAGAAGTTCACTATGATAGTTAATTGAAAACTTCCGGGTTGGTCCGCCTTCAGGTACGGTGTGCTCCATGCATGCAAAGGGTGCCATCAAGCCAGAGGAGCTGTCTACACTCTGCTTCTCTCATGTGCCTGCCCTCAGGCAGCCTGCTCCCTCCTGACTGCCAAGTGTTTTCCAGCTGCTCCAGGTTTCTTTCTTTCTTTTTTAGTATTTAGTACAGCGTCTCACTACACAGATCGGACTTGTAGTGATCCTCCTGTTTTCAGCCTCCCAAGCGCTGGGATTACAGGTGTGCGCCACCGTGTCCAGTCTCCACGCTCCCTGGAGGCGGGGCCAGCATGGCATGCTGGGGATCAAACTCTGGTCCCTGGTCCTGCCTAAGCAGGCGCTTTAGTCCGCTGAGCTATCTGGTGGGCCCTTGGTCTAGGTTTTTATCATCCTGACGCTATGGTAGCAATACCGAGAAAGACTGGCTTCTCTTTCCTGGCAGTCTCACTAAATCTTACCCGACGTCTCATTGACTAGGTCCAGCTCGCTGTTCATATCTAGAGGGATAGTTTAACTTTGTCTGATTCAGAAGGCCTGAGGATGGGGAAAAAGGAGCCCCAAAGGAAAGTTGGAGTCCTGTCTCTGGAAGAAGGGTGGATGGAAGCTGGGTAGGCAAAGCCGTCAGATCCAGGAGCAATGGTAGACGGAGGTACATCTCTCTCATCTGATGTGGAGGAGTCTACAGCACTGGATTGTGCACTATTTCTGAGCAGAACACAATAGCTCCAGTTTCATAGATTGGTAGAAACTGAGGAAAAAGAAACAGGAACTAAAGTTCAAGTCTTTTAAAACTAACAGCTTCTTACCTTTACTGAGGAGATTAAGGCTCAGGAAAAGCAAGTGATACCTTGTAGCCACACAGCCTGGCCGCAGCAGAGCACAGAAGAAGGCCTGGTGCCCGGCACCTCAGGACCCTCAGGCGGGGAGCAGTCCTCATGGGTAGAGGGTGGAGGCCCTGAAGGGGGAGCGTGGACTTGTCCAGGAACCCCTGGGACCCCTCCCCCAGAGGGCAGATGCCACACTGCCCCAGACATGTGCCCGATACTTGGCCTAGGCATCCTGGTATCATCACAGCAGACTCAGGGCCCTAGGACTCAAGGATGCCAACTACCTCCATCCCGTGAGAATGGATGGTGAGACAGACAACAGGGGAGCAAGGGGCAGCGGTGAACAGCTAAGCACGAAGATGGCACCGACAAGAGGGAGAAGGAGCGGTGCTAGACTGAAGAGTTCATGCAGTGTCTGCTTTCCTAGTCACTCAGCCTGTACATTGTATTTTTAGTAATGCGATGCACCCATGTGGCTATAAAGTGAAAGAATTCAGACAGCTTACCATAAGGCGCATGCCCCACATGTTCTGGTCTCCAGAGACCACTGACTGTTTCGCTTTTAGCCTTGGCTAACATTTGTTAAGTGCATATGCCATGTGCCAATCCGTGTGCTCAATCGTTTATGGCATTCCGTGAGCTCACGAGGCCCTGAGGTGGGCTCCACTACCATGTTCGTTTTACAGAGGGGCTAACTGAGGCATGGAACAGGTAAGTAGTTGATGCTCACTCGAGCGGGGAGCAACGAGACTTCAGCACGGGATACCGACTCCAGACCCCTGGGTGCTCTTAATCATCACACTCTGGTGGTTTCTGTTAAAGATTTATTACCTCTGCTCCTTGATTTATTCATAATAGATATTATCTATTGGCTTCCTAGTATGACGGATGAGGGCTCATCTCACGCACTCACCTTGCGATCTGCCCCGCAGTTTTAGATACGTGGCAATATTTATTTCTGTTGTGGGAGTCTTTGGGGTTCTAAATAATGCATTCACACCTCAATTCCATGATCCTGCTCTACAAACAATTGTTGGCTGGTTGTGCAGAGTTGCCTGTAAGTGGGGTGGTGGAATGACAGCCCATATTTTCTTATTACCTGCCCCCGTCTACCCTACCACCCAGCACTGTGCCGGGCACACACCAGGCATTTGGTAAGTATTTAGACCATAGAACAAATACGGGAAAACTTCACATCCAAGGAGCAGACAACCAGGCAACCGAGGCAGGTGAAAGGTACCGCAATCACAGCCTGCAGTGTCAGCCTGACTTCTCCAGAGACACAGCCTCGCAGGCACAGAGGAGGGCAGAGGCAGCTATAAAATGGAAATTGAAGGAGAACCGCCACGGAGCAGCTGTCAGGAAGCGCTTCCAGGTGGAGACGGCGGATGCGCACAGTGACCTCGCTGCAGGGTTGTCTCAGCTCCCACAGTGGGCCTGGGCCTGCCAGCCTGCCAGGGAGCCCACTCCATGCAGACCTCTGAGTGGCTCCCCCGTGTGCAGGAGGTCTTCATCCTTAGCTGTTCACCCCTGCCCCTTGCTCCCCTGTTGTCTGTCTCGTCACCCACTCTCAATGGCTGGAGGCAGGTTGGCATCCTTGAGTCCTAGGGCCCTGGGGTCTGCTGTGATGACACCAGGATGCTAGGCCACATACCAGGCACATGTTTGGGGCAGACAGTGTGACATGTGAGTCTTCAGGCTGTGGCATCTGCTCCTGAGTGAGAGATCCCAGGGGATCCTGGAAAGGTCCACATTCACCCTTCAGATCCCAAGTGGGCTTCTGGAAGCAGTGCCAGGGACTGCTACCTGGAAAGGCTGCTCCTGTGGGCTGACAGTCTGAGCCCATGTCCTCAGGAAGAAAGAACATCCGAGGATCTAGGCTGCCTGTCTTATGGTCCCCATGCATGTTGTCCCTCTGCCTGTGATAACTACCACCAACTGAGCTCCCACTTGTTAAAGTAATTCTTTCTCATCCTCTGCTCTCCAGGCCAGGTGACATTATCTCAGGGAAAGCTTTCAACCTCTCTCCTCCACCAAGGAGGTCATATCTCTAATTACCTACTAAGTATTTACCCTTCATTAGACTTAGCACAACTGTCATTTTGCATTTGGTCCATCCCTACTCATCTAAAGTTGGCCTCACCCATCAGACCGGAAGCTCTGTGAGAGCAGGAACCATGTCTGGTTTGATCTCCAGCACTTAGCACAGGACTCGGCAAGCATCTGCAACAAATGAAGGCAGGAATGAGTGCATCTTGATGACGCAGTTGAGTCCTGTGATTCATTAGCATGAGGCCTAACCTCCTCTAAGCCTAGAAACTTCTTTCCACCTAAAAAAGGAGATAAAGTTTTTGACTCTGACCTCCAAGCCCAGTCTCATGACTTCTGAAAACGCAGTGACTGGCCGCCCCAGTGATGCCTGGCACAGACTCCTGGGGAGCTCCCAGGAATGCGGTTGGTCCTTCCTGACTCCTTTCATCCTCTCTGTCAGTGTCACTAAATTCTGCCTTTCCCCTCTGCCTCAGTGATTCTGAGCCTAGCTGCAGCTAGCTCTTCATGCATGCAGTTGTGTGAGTTTTCACTTCAGGGCTTCTGATGGTGCAAGAGTGTGTCTAAAACGTTGCCCCAGCGATTCTGATATGGGGCCTCACTGTGAACTGACTCAGATGTCCACTTCCCTCCAGCCTGCTTCCCTACTCCAGTTCATCCTCCACCTCTTCTCCTCCAGAAGAGCCATCTCCTCCCCGCTATCATGGGGGCTCCGGCCTGGGATCCTCAGTCTACTGCCAGAACTGCCTGCTAGGAAGATCATGCTAGAACAAAAGCCTAATCACGTCCCTCTCCTGCTCAAAACTTACTCCATCTTCAGGAGAAACCCCACACTCTCAGAGAGATTCAAAACCACCTGTTCATTTCTCTAGGGCCATCCCTATGTGGTTCTGCGGCTGCGAGAGCCACACTCAAAGTCCCAGTTGGCCAGGCCATGTTCTCTCCTTCCTGTGGGACTCTGAACAACAATTCCCTTGTCCATTTCTATAGATGAATAGGAGATATTCAGACACTCATTTAAATGGTAAGGAAGATGTCTTAGGGCTGGTGCCATGAGGAAGAGATATCAGATTAAATTCCCAGTACTACAAAGATGACCAAGGAGCAGAGGGAGGGGGGGTCAGTGGGCAGAAAGTGACTAAGAGAAGACCTTAGGGTCAGGGGACTCCTACCAGGGTAAGTCGGGTGGCTAGCCATGAAAGAAGAGGATGAGGAGTTTGATCAGACAATGACGGTGATCAGATCTCAAGGGGAGGGGAGTAATCCATGACTGCCTTACCTATGTAAGCAAGAGACCTGTTAAATACAGTGGCTGGGCCCCTCTTCCAGGTTCTGACCCAGTAGAGTGGCCCGGGGCCTGAGGGGGCCCGTCTGACCTCAGGTGATGGCCACATCCGGCTCAGCTCACACCATGGTCATCACGGACCTACAGCATTACGGTTGGTATCATCTTTAAGTGATACCATTGTGATGTTTTCAAAATCAAAACAAGACTTACAGAGCAACTTGCGGGTGAGGCAGTGAGGCGGCTATGGTCTCGTGGCCAAGGTGACTCCCTTCTCTGCCTAAGTATCTCATTCTCCCGCTCTCCCATGTGCAGGCGGGAGCAATGGCTCAAGACTATGTCCTTGGCCCTGCTTCATTTGCAGTGGGAGGGGCTGCCTCCCAGCTCCCCTGCCAGGTTTACTGCTAGTCGGAGAGCAGGGACTGTCAGCCCCTGGGCAAAGTGGCATACCAGCTGGCATACTAACGCAGGTGACCCAAGCGCTTTCCTGCCTCTGCTCCCACTGTTAGCTGCTGGTGTGACTAGGTTCGGGGGCAGAGCGCAGCCAGACAGGGGCATGAGGACCAAGACCAAGCTCCCCAAAATGACTCTGCACAGGCTGCTGTGGAGGACCAGCTGGGCGACTCTGCTTGAAGGAGGAGCAATTGTCTCCATGTTGGCCGAACCTGACCCTGTTTCCATGTACTGACATAAACTGAGCTGGCTAGCACTTGGCCTCACCCCTTCAACTGGCCTTGAGCAATGCCCATTGGTCCAGCTGAGGTGCCAATGGTAGTCTCTGAAGATGGCAGGCGTGCTTCCCTGACACGCACCCCCACACACCTACCTCCACTGTTCGTTTCTGTGAGCCGGGATAAGGGAAGATAAAGAGCCGATGCTCCACACTGTCAGGTAGGATCTGGTGGTGGGGATCTGGCCTAGGGATAGGGGCTCTGGCCTCCTGGGGCTTGAAAGAGTGCACATCAGAGCTGAACACCGGCCTGAAATGCTAGATACACTCTCGACTGTGTTATGCAGATCACTTTTTCTGCATATTGTTTTCTCTCCATATTGCAGAAGTGATTTTGGGCCTCCTGCCCAGCCCAGCTCCCAGCACTCTCCTGCTTCCCACCATTCTCACAGTCACTCATCCCTGAGCCACTGCCTTCTTCACAAATTAATAAAATCCAGGCGTGGTCCTGGGTTGAGGCCTTTGTTCTAGATAGTAGCCACCATCATGGCTGGACCTAGGAACCCTGGGCTTCCCACAACTACAAGTATGCCTTAGTGTCTTTATTCTCGCTGTGGGTTGCGCCGGAAGTGGTAGATTGGAATAAACTCAATAGCATTCCAATAATTTTTCACGGGATTACAAATATAAATTTCCTGGGCCTTACCAGGAAGGGCTCTATATTGCTGTAATGAGCCAAGATGAAGCTATTTGCAGGGGATACAGACAGTCAGAATTTGTGGGGTGCAGTGTCCTCATGCACATGTCAGCCCCCCGGGGTGTTGTGCACAGTTGGGGTGGGAAGAGAAGGCAGGTCGGCAAGGAGCCAGGGCAGTTGCTTTGCAAGTTTCAAGGAAGAACAATTTCAAATGCTGTGTTTGAACTTTACCCTTCTAGGCCATGAAGAAAGATTATCTGTCAAGATAGGACAGGTATTATTTACAGGGTGTTACCTTAATTTATAGCTTCTGACTGTTCATAGAGGTAGTAGTTAGAGCTCAGGTTATATTTTGGCTCAGACTCTGCAAATATTTGGGGTAGACTTCCCAGGGAGCGCAACCTGAGGAGCGAGTGCCCTAGGGAAGTGAGACTGCTCCCAGGGGGGGTCTTCGCTGTCTCCCGGGTTGACAGGCATCACTGAGCATCCTCCTCAGGGGCACCAAGAGGGATGTCTCTCCTTCCTGAGGGTAGAGACTGAGAACTAGCTCCAGTCAAATGACAGTGACTTTACCCATGCTCACTTGGTATAAAGAAAGAGGCTGGGACCTCAGGAAGTTCATTCTTAGGGTTCGTCACCAGTTGTCAGGTGGTGGTCAGAGCCGCCACACCTTAGGATCAGATAAAGCTCTGGTTGGCCGCTTTCCAGGTGTATTTGTCTAGCCAGTCCATGCCAGCTCTCTACCCTGTTTTTTAAATAGAGATAATTACAGCACCAACTCAAAGAAGGATAAAAGCAAAGCCTTTAGTAGTACACCTTTAGTACTATGATAGTCCCGGTAGATATTTAGTAAGTGATAATTGGGTTGTGGTTTCTTGGATAATTCACTCTATCTGATGTGGCTTCCTCCCAGTCCGCCCAAATGCAACAAGTTAGACCCGTTTGTGTTCCAGGTCACTTGTCTTCCCTTTGGACGCCTCTGCCTTGCTTGTGAGCATCCCTGCAATTGATCCCTGAGCCCACCAGTCTCACCTGGGGGCACCCGCCATTGGTAGGCAGACTCCTGGGCCCTTGGTTCAGAGTCAAGTTCACTAGGTCAGTGTTGAGTTCAGGAATCTGCCTTTTAATGAGATCCCTGAGTCATTTTCACATAAGAGTCAGCACGTATCATCTTCATCCTCAGCCCTCTCCCAGGAAATGCTGTCAGTTATTCATGCTGTGTCACCAAGGCCTGTCTCCAGGGAGGCTCTTGTTTCAAGTGCTGGATGTGAAAAGGGAAAAAATGCCTTCAGGCACCAGAAGAGGAAGTGGAGATGCCGAAGAGCATTTCTGACTGCTCCACTCCATGTGCAAGGCTCCATCCGCATGCCTGGGCAAGAGGAGTTCTGCTGCCAGCTTTTGTCCCTGCAGCTTCTTTACACCCTGCGCTAACTGTTAAAAGCAGTTAGAAGTGAAGGGTGCTGTGGAGCAGTTTAAGGCTGTGCTCCCGAGAGGACTAGGAGCTGTCACATCTTACAGTAACTGTGCCTAACGCCGCGTGTAATCACCACCATGTGTCTCTGTCAGGAACTCTAGCATGCTTCAGTGAGGTCCCTGGAAACTTTCCTGTCAGGACCCTCTTGGCTGGAGACAAATGGGCAAGTTAGGACAGTGATAAATCATGCTGTCCTTCCATCAGATGCCCCCAGCAGCAAACCAGCTCAGCAGGGGAGGAGAGGCGAGGACACAGCTCTTTGGGACTCCTGTGCGTGGCTGCTCCCCCAAGAGCAGCTCTCCAATAGCCAATTGCTTGTTTGACATGAATACATTTACAAATCATTTGTTGAGCAACTCTGAAAAGAGTTGAAGGGAAGAAAGAAGTTGTTTTTTTAGCCTATTCATTTGTCCACTGAGCAAAGAGACCCCACATCCTGGGCTTGTCTGTCCTGAGGCTTGCCCCTTCTGTGTCTGTACCTACCCGTGTGTCTTCTCACCTGTGTCCTAATGGCCTGTAGAAAGCAGCCCACTCCGCCCTACCCTACAACTGCCTTGGAGACCCAGATTCTCTGAACTAAAAGCAAGCATTTCTTCCGAAGACTACCTCTGCCCCACCCAAGGGAACTTGTTCTCTTTCATCAGGCACCTGCCGTCTTCACATTCTGAGTGACACTCAAGAATGGTGGCCACATATTGGGCACCTGCCATGTGGAGACCCATGCGAAGGATGTCCCACACATCACTTCAAATGTTCATAAACGCAGCATCACTAGTTGTACTTTGCAGGTGACACAAGTAAGGCCCAGGCTGCTAAGTGACTTACTCAGGTCTGTGTGACCTTAACATCTACAACTATTTGCATTGGTTGAGAAAAACTACAACAAATATAAACTACAGATCAGGTCTTTTGAATATAAATCAAGATTGGCTCTTGCTAGGGTTGCCGTAACTTCTCTGAGCCCTAGTTTTGCATCGCTTCAAAACAATAGTACTACCCATTTCTCTGTATTCATAAATAATAGTTCCCCAAATATGTCCACAGTGTAATATGCCCAGCCTGTGACTGTGTGCACCTATAGCAAAAGAAATGCCGAGGATGTGAATGGGGCATGGACCTTGGGGTGGGGGGAGAACCCTTTAGTACCTGCATGGGCATAACGTAATCACAGAGCTTCCTGCAAGGAGGAGGCAGGAAGGCAGGAGAGATGTGAGGATGCTATACCACTGCTAACTTTGAAGATGGGAGAAGAGACTATGAGCCAAAGAATAACCGTCTCTAGAAGCTGTGAAAAGCAGGAAACATTTTGCCGCCTTGGAGCCTCCTAGAGGAACCCAGTCATTCTGATACCTTCGTGTTGGTCCCCTGGAACCCCTTTCGGATTTGTGACTTCCAGAGACAAAAGTTTGGTGATATTATGCTTGTATTGATGTGTTAAATGCTTTGGATGACCTTCAGTAAAGAAAGCCATTTGATTACTATATTACATGTTATCTTCAAATTAGTTGTTTAAATTCCCAGATATAAACCTGCATAATTAGTTAAAAAACAAAACAACAGCAAAGTGATAAAACATAAAAATAAATTAAGCATTAATTTTGTTGAATTCCTATTACTTTGTTTAATGAAATTTTGTAATGCTTCTCATGCTTTTTTTTTCTATTTTTGTATTTTTTAAAAAATAAAGAAAGCCATTTGATTAACAACAACAACAACAACAACAAAAAGATTGGTGATGTTTAAGCCACTAAGTTTGTGATGGTCTGCATAGCAGCAATAGGAACATAATCAAGTACTATTGTTAGCTTTTTAGAAACCAGGAAAATGCTGGGCTCACTGGGTTGTTTACACAAACACTGGATGTTTACATAAAAGCCCACTGTGCGTGCTGCCTTCTCAATTGCCCTTACGCTTCCTAACATCTTACACAACTCAGGATCCCAAACATAATCAGTTATAGCTCTTGACACACAACGGGTACCATCATTATTTGGAGGATGAATGATGATTTTATTCACTGAAAGAAAAGGGGGAGACTCCCTGGCCATGGTGGTGAGAGCCAGAGTTATGCATACGGAGCGTAAGCCAAGACTGTGGCAGTCATTGAAGTGGCCCCAAATGATACCCTTCTTTGATACACTAATAGTTTTCTGCATGGAGCGACACATTTAGTAGTAAGCACCCTTGACCTGGGGTTATATTAGGCGTGCTCTGCCACAGAAGAGAGAGGAGCCTACAGCTTCCTTCCTCCCTCCAGAGTTTCTCACAGCTCTTGGTTGTAGGTGGGGAAACACTATTTTAAATGTGCTTGCTAAAATTGGTGTGTGTGTGTGTGTGTGTGTGTGTGTGTGTGAAATAAATACAAACAATAACCAAGATTTAAAAACTGAACATAACTGGAATTTATTGACTAGCATAGTTGAACACACACACACACACACACACACACACACACACACACACCATCACCACCACCACCACCACCACCACAGTAGCAGTAGATCTGTCTTCAGGTACTGTTGGATGCAGACATTGGACTGACATCATCAAGATTTGTTCTTGCCACTTCTCCCTGGGGGCTTCATTTTCAGGCAAGCTCTGCCCATGGGGTAGACCGTAAAAAAACTCATTGTCACATATGACAGCTTGGGAAAGAGGAATAGTCCTAATCAAAGTTGGGATGGATTCTGATAGATCTGACTTGAAGCATGGACCCACTTCTGAGCCAATCACCTTAGCTAGGGAGCTAGGACCCTCTGTTGACTAGACATGGGCCACGTGCAGACTCACGAGTTGACACTGTCTCAAGAGAGCCACGTGGGCTGTGCACAGAAGGGTGATCTTCAAAGGGACATGGGGAAGTTGTTACCAGAGAATGAAAAGAAAACAGGGGCTGGTGAAGATGATAGAATTTTCATTCCTAAGATCACTTAGAAAATTTGAAACAGAAATAAGATTAGAGACCAGACTCCTGAATCCCAAAGAAATCTGATTCTTTAACCAAACAGGCTGCAGTGTGAGAGCTGCACCTGCTAGTGCAGCTCTCAAGCCCTGTGGGATCCATCCCACCGCCACCAAAAGAAATGAGGAGCATGGGGTGGGGGGCTGGCAGAGATCCGCCAGCCCTACTAATAGGAGGAACTCAGAAGATCGGAACTGGAAGGCTACCAAGCCTAACCACCCGGTCGCCTTTACATCTCCAGGTGTCTGGCCGGCCTCGGTGTGCTCCCACAGATAGAAAACATACTCCTGTTTTGAGGCAGTCATTTTTAAAAATGCTCTTGGCCATTAAAAGCACTTATTTCTATTTTTTTAGCCCAATTTGTCTTCCTGTGTCTGCTGGCCACTTGTCCTGGGAGTCATGGGGCACAAGTCAAACTTTGGGCTGGCTCTGAACATAAGAGAGTAAGAACGGAGAGTCAGACCTGGTCCTGACATTGGCTAGGAGGGTGAGGAAAGTGGGACCAGGTATCAACATAAGTATGAAAGCACGCTGCATTTCACAGATAATTGCAGTTATCTGCTGGGCAATGTTCTAGTGAGATTGTTTTCTTCTTACAATAAATACCTGAGATAAATAAAACACGATCATTCACTTATGTGGATGAGAGAATTTACCCACAAGAGCTGAAGAACACATCCCAAGTTGCACAGATCACTTAAGTGACCAAGGGGCGCTGGTACCCAGTCAGATTAGCTCCAACTTTGTGTCTTTCTGCACTATGGACCTGCCAAAAAGCACTGCTTTAACCGATGGTTTCAGCCTAAGGACTTCTGAGTCATGGGTGCCTTGGGCTCTTCACTCTGCTGAGACTGCTTGAGTGGATTTTTCTTCCCTGCTTCCTTGTGGAACTGGAGAACCACTGAATGTGGCCACAGAGCCGAGAGTCCTCCTGCTGGTCAGAGGCCCTCTCCTGGCCACAGTTCTTGAGGACTCTCTTCTCCCCAACATTCCTTCCTTCTCCCCTGGTCTGCAGATGAAAGAACCTACAGGCAGCTCTCAGACAGAGAGGAAAAGGAAGGCGAAGGCAGTCACACAATTTGTAGGCATTTAGAAACCACCAGGCTCTGTTGACTCAGGTTGGGGACAGATTCCAGGAACAACGTGTCTGTCGGGTTCAGCAATTGTCTTGAAAGTGGTCAGCATTACATTCAGCTCCAAAACTCATGAATAAGCTTCACAGGTTCTCTGGGGACTGTTTTATCAAAGAGGACTTAAGAAATAAAGTTTCAAGATAGAACCAAGTTCCTAACTGAATCAGCAAAAACTTAAAAAAGTCTTAGAAAGGAGTTTTGTGAAACCACAGGAAAACATTTTGGATATGCAGCACGAAGAGGGGCGAGAAAGACACGGGTACCTCGCAGAGCCTCTCTGCGCTGCTGGCTGGTAGTAGCGAGAGCAGACCTGAAGTTGCTGCAGTCACAAGCCCCCAGTTTGGAGAAAAGCCACGGAGCACCCATCTGTTCCATTCTTTGCCTTAATTCACTTGCGTTTAACTCGACTGATCTATTTATTTACTTTCTAGTAAATAATGATCATTCACCTACCGCGCAGCAGTCACTGTGTAGTGTGTGGGGGATGCGACAGAGAGCACCTCGTGGTCCTCTTCCTCCTCAGGGCGCGCCCCACGCTTGCATCTTAACAGCAAACGTCTGTTCCAGCCCCAGACTCCGCTTTACTTTCCCATAAAATACCATGGAGTTTAGTCATACAGCCTGCCTGCACCCTGCAGCTCACTTGCCTTTAGAAATGGATTGATTTGGGATTCAGGAAGCCAGATTCCAGCCCCTTTGCTGCCTCCTGTCCTCTAGGTCACCTTGGCAAAGCAACCCCTGGGCAGGGATGGGAGGCTCTGAGCTCAGGGAAGACCCTCCTCCCCTCCCCTCCCAATGGGCGCCTTATGTTTCTATGCTGGCTTCCCTATTCCCATAAGCCGTGTGCCCGTGAGTGAGATCCTTGCTCACTTCATTCCTTAGTTGCATAAAATCCCATAACGAAAGTTTTTATTAAGAACAAATATAGGCAAAATACTTAGAATAGTGTCAAGTACACACTAAGCACTATTAGAGAGCACAGTGGGGCATTTTTCATAGTATTGATCACTCCCATTACTCTGTATTTGAATGGTGTGTTACCTCTATGTCTGCCTCCCCACACTAGATTATAAGCTCCTTAGGAGCCGTTTTACCTGTTGCTCTATTCCCAGCACCCACGTCAAAGACTGGCATATAATAGGAGCTCAATCAAGGTTTGTTTAATGAGTTAATGAATGAATGAGTAACTTCCCCAGTCTTTGTCAGGTTGCGGAGGAAAGACGAAGCTGAAGGGATGCCAGAGCATCTGTTCCCCGAGGTTTTTTCAAAAAAGCTCCAGCAGCTGTTTGTGCTAGAAGCCACCATAAAAAGCATTCTTAACAGCAAGAGGGAGAGAACCGCAGAAACAGAGAGATCTATGGCCCAGCTGGGACCCTGGATCTATGGCTGCGGCAGAACTCGGGGGAGGAACCGGGGAAGCAGGCAGGTAGGTGGAGGGGCTGCAGAAAGAAGCCGCGCGTCATTTAAACTAGAGACAGAGAGAGCTGCTTAGCGAGAAAGACACTCAGAGAAGCAGCGACAGACAGTGAGGGGCCCTCTGGGATTGACAAAGACAAAGAGAAAGAAAGGAGGGAAGACAGGAGTTTGGACTGGCAGCTAATTCCCCAAATCCTTGAGGGCTTCAAGACATAGAGAGGAATGTGGGCTTCAGCCTCGGCTGCTTGATTTACGACCAGTGAGAGTCAGCCACGGCTGAGCCAAGCACACTGGGCGACTGAGCGGCCTGGAACTTCTCACTGCCCTGCCTGAGGCTTCTCCATGGGGCTGGTGGGAGGGAGAGGCCCCTGGCGCCCCCAGGACAGGCATCCTTCTCCTCCGGGGGATGTCACACGGAGCGCTCCGTGACTACCCGCTGTTTCAGCTGGGAGCCACACAGAAGTTTTCACTCAAGACGGGGGACCCTGTTGGCTGCCCTTTCTGCCCTCCCCTCTCCCCCGAATTCTTCGTTTCCTCCCTCTGTATTTACTCTCCTCTCTGATGTATTAAGCATGCAGACTGTATAAGCAACCAGGGCTGCAGAGATTAAATAAGACATGATTCTTAACTTTCGAAGAGCACTCGCTGCCACAGCGTAAAGAGGAGGCAAGCAGGCAATAGCAGGTAAGGTGTGACGCGCATTTATGGTGCTCACAATACATTCATCTAGAGGATACTTCTAAGAACAAAATGGATTGGGCAGAAATGACCTAAAGTGGTGACTCAGTTTGCTGGGGTTGAGGTAGAAAAGAAAGGAAACCTGGAATGAGAACCAAGGGAATTTCATTTTTACATGAGCAATATATTGCTTATTTTATTAAAAAATGAGAAAAATACGTTTCTGAATGGTCACTTTTAGATAGCAGACACTGTTCCCTACAATTTCTCAGAATTAGTAAAAGGGCTCAAGAAATTGAACGGTTGATTGCTACATAGTGAGACAACTCGCTTTTCTTCTTCCACATTAACCCCACAGATGGGAGGGGCAGTGATGGCCGAACGGTCCCAAGTCACTCTGACTCATCCCCCTTCCACCTGTTCTCTGGGTCACATTTTGGACTGCAAATTATCAGCTATTGCACCAGATTCACTGCTCCACATAAGTCAGATAAAGTAGGACTGGTTCCGTGGAGTGGTTGCACCTTCCAGGAGCCTCCAAGCGTTGGGAACCTGGGCAATTTAGACAAGCAGGGAATGAGAATGGAGAACTGAAGTGGAGAGGAAGCCCTGGGTGGCAATCGCCACTTTCTTCTGAGACACTCTGACTGGAAGGCAGGGAAACTACTGAAATACAACATAAAGTATAAATATATAACATCAGCCTCCTTGGAGCTAGATGGACCAGTAATAGGGGCTCCTTGGATGATCTTGGGAAAATTACTAAACCTCTCTAGGCCTCATTTTTTCCTCATCTGTAAAATGGGGACAATGATACTTTCCAGGGTTTTTATGAGGTTTATTTTTTTCCCATAATTTTATTGAGAAACAAATAGCAATGAGACAGTTTCAAATCAAATTGGTAGGACAGTTTCAATAATTAACACATTGCATACATTCTTCCTAGTGGTTAATTGCTGTACAAGATGTAGACTTGATATCCTATTTACAAATACCATTAGAACAAATCCCTCTATTCATTAAGAGAATGTAACTGTATATCTATCCTAACCACTTTGAATACACAGATACCAAATGGACATTCATCTGTATCCCCTTTTTTTGTTAAGTTCCATCACTTAAATATTATAGGTGTGTAAACTCAGCAAAATATTCTAAAAGAGTTCAGAGGTCCATAATAGTATTGGGTCTTCCGCTTGACTGGCAATGTCAGAAATTGTTGACCTGAGTCCCCTACAGCTCAACATAACACCATGGCTTTACTTCTTATACTTTGTTTTTATACTTTTCTGCTGGATGTTTAAGACCAAGGTAAAGCAGGACCTATGCAAATGCAACAAGAGTTGTAGCTTTTTGGTCTGATAAGGTTAGTGAAATCCCCTCAGGATTTATCCTAAGATCCTGTACCTCAGATTGTAGAACCTTTGTCAATGTTAGCCATGTGGATGAGTCATGGCCATTGCTTGGCCAATGTGCTCTCTGTGAAAGCCTGAGAGAATGTTTTCTGTCCATTTGACTCTCCTTAGGCACACTCTACATCATCAATCACTTTCCTCTTTGGCCCCATAATCTCCTTGATCAGAAAATTTGGGGCACTACCGAGTTACATGACGTTACAGTACAGGTTCTCATATGTCCTGAGTCTTAATTGACCTTGGAAGGCTAGGGCCAAAATGTTGGCTTTCCTTGTGGTCCTCCTTTTTCTCTAATTTTGGTTTGCAAACTTAGGTTGTTAACCATCCAGAAGACAAGCTTATTGTTATTACCATACAGTTTAGGCTGTTAAGCTTAATCTCACTCTCTGTCTGAATATCAAACATCTTAGGCATAACATGGAACAGGTATTTTTCATCAAGTATTGATATGTTGAACTTTAAGTCCCTATAGAATATGATGAAAAAACATTTAAAAATTAGAATATATTTTTAAAAATAGTCATAAAGAATTATATACTTCTTATGTTTACACATAAGTCCAAAAATCTAACCATATACAACCTTGAAGTAGGACAGTCCCACAATATTCCTTTTCCTGTCTCTTGCCTTCATTCACCACCTTCTTCTTTTTGAATAGTCATCTACCTGAGGGACAGCACAGCAGCAACTGGCATGTCATTACAAGCAGCCTGTATTCAGAAGACCAGAATGACAGGCACTCCAAACATGAAACTACTATTACAGATTACCATCTTCAGTGCAGTTGCTTAGTTCACAGGTATCAGCATATATAGTTAGTCAGGGTGAGAGTCTTTCCAATTAACTGCTAGATTCAACAATCTTCTGGAGATTCTCAGGATCATTGCCTTGCCCATCTTCTACATATAACTGTATAGTATGACATGGTCATGTTTCCCAGCTCTTCTCCTTTCCCTCTCTTGATTAGTAAGTCTTTTTATGAGGTTTAAATGCGCTGGTAGAAGTCAAGTGATCAAAAAGACCGGCTCAGAGTCCAACAAAGGTTATTCACAGTGACACATAATCACTTCCTTCCTAGGGTTCAGATGTCTTCATCTGGGATATAGTTGTTACATAGCAAATGGCCTTGGTCACCAGGATCTTCAGTCTTAAAAATGATGAAAGCAGCATGTTACGTGGCAAACACAGTGGATTCCTTTCTCTGGTATATGAGCCACTTTCTCATCACTGGCCAACACCACTGCCACCTGTAGTGTAGCCCTTGGAGCATGAGACTTACCAAATGTGTCATCAAGGTGTGCAAGTGTGGGTCTGCCAGACCCTTGTTTACTCCTTAAATTATTATTATTATTATTTTTTTTTTTTGTGGTACCGGGGATTGAACTCAGGCCCTTGCACTTGCCAGGCAAGTGCTTATTCTACTGAGCCATCTCCCTGGCCCAGATTATTTCTATTGATCAATTATTAATTATAATTTTATCAATTTTATGGTATTAAACAATGAATACTTAGTAGAAAAAAAATCCCCAAAATGAAAGTATTGAGTTTCTAATATTTACTGTTTATTAAAAAAAAGCATCAAAAGTTTTAGCATCAACTGGTTTTTGGTGGGCAAAATCTAAAAAAAGAACATCAGAAATAAATTCCTGTATGAACTACAATAAAAATACCAATACAAACAAATAATCTTTACTTTAGTTATCACAGGCAGTCTGCGTACCTGACAACCATACTTCCATATGAACTCACTGTTTACAATGACAGCACGGGTCTTTTGCTTTCCTGCCTTTTTTCTTTAGGCCATACTTGACATCTCAGGGTCTTGTTGCTTTGTCAGGAGGTTCTTACTATGTTATATGGTGTGTAGTTAACAGGAATGTAAAATGTCAATAAAGTAAATTATTAAATTTTACTATGTAGTGTACATTTAGAATAGCCATCAACATTTTCATATCAGCTGTGTACTTTCTTAAAAAACCTAAAAGGTAACATCTGAAATAAATTCTCATATGAACTATAATGAAAATGCCAATAGAATCCTACCGTAATGATAAGCTTTTTTTCAGTTGTCACACCCAAGGGAGCTTTCACATATGACAACTCCATGTTCTACGCATGCGTCTCACGTATCCTGTCAGCACATGTGCTTAGCTTTCCTTTCCTGTGTGACAGTCTTGTCACCTCTTTTCTCTTCTTGTTTTGTCAGGAGCTGCCTACGACATTGTACAACATGCACTTAGTGGAGAAATAAGGTGTCAATAAAATGCAATATCAAATATATAATGAGTACTTAGAATAGACATCAACATTTTCACATCAGCTATTTATTTGCTTACAAAACCTAAAAGATAGTGAAAATCTATGTGAACTACAATGCAAACATAAACAAATGCCTGCCGCGGAAACAAGCTCTGCTTCAGCTGTCCCGCCCAAGGCCGTCTTCACACATGACAGCTGCATGTTCCATGTACAAGCATTGCTTACACTGATAGCACATATGTTTTGTTTTCTTGTGTCCTTTCTGGTGGGCCACAGTTGACATCTTTTTTGTTTTCCTGTCCCTGTACTAGGTCTTTGTGATGCTGGCCCTGCCTGTTCGCCTGTCAGCTCACCAGTGTGTTCCACAGATTTTTACATAGCTCCCTGAGTAGAAATGTATTTTTCCGTGACTGCAAATGATTTCTTATGAACTCCAATCCCAGTCCTCTAAGAAAGTTTCTCTGTGATGGTTTGCACTTATTTTCTTTGTAAACTATCAAACTGTTTATGCTACACATTTTAGGATCAAGTGAAAGACAACCATTGGCCAATGTTTTGTGTTACAAGTGACATCACAGTTGTCACTTAACTCATCAACATCCTCTATTCCATGTTTGATTTTGGTGTTGAAAGTTTCCATCTCAGGCTCCCATTCTGTCTAGGTTTCCCTATCAGTATTTTCATCACTGTGAAATGTTGCCATCAGCAGTACCAATTTGCTTTTCTTTGCCATATATAAGGTCAATGTTATATCTTGCTGAAATTCGAAGATTCTACTATACAGTGCTCTCTCTGAATCAAGGTCTGCAGTTCCCTGTGTCTGTATCAGTCCATTCTTGCTCCATGTCACTGTCACAGGAACTTTGGCTCATGTGGCCAGCATCACCTCTGCCAAGATCTTCACTGAGATTTCTGTTTGTCCCTGGGTACAGTTCCTGCACTGGTCGGCTTGTGCTTTGTTAGCAAATGTCACATTAGTTGGAAACTGGTAGAAAGATAAAATAAAATGCCAAATGTCACATTTCAATTAGTTGGGAGATAGGAACCAGTCTGTTCATAACATCATTTGACTTATTACTAGATGATTAAGAAGCTGATGGCTGAGTTCTAGGATAAATATCTAAATTTAAAGAATAATAAGTCTCCATAAAAACAAGGACCTAAATTTTTATGCCACAGTTTGACCCATTGCTTTTCTGTAAATCTTTTACATTCCTGTGATCACAATGAGAAATCCATGCTTACTACAGCAGACATGTGAATGCTTTCTGTTCAGCTAGTGAGGTGTCATATAAATACATTTTTTAATATGGCTATTGGTGTGTGCAGAACATTTTACTTGCATTTCAGCCTTTGTGTATTTACAGTACCTTGTATCATTTCATTGGTCACTATTTTCAACACTGAATGGAAGTGCTGGCATTCTGTGCAAATCCACTTCACCCCTGCCAAGACCTTCACTGTATTTTCTAAACTATCTCTAATGTTGGATCATTGTATTTGGTTCTATGGCCATTTTGCAACATTTTTACTAGTCAAATATGTACTCATATTGCTGGTTTTTTTTCTCATCTGAATCAAGAAGGTCTGCATTCCTGGTGTACGTATCAGTCAATTCTTGCTCCATGTCACTGTCACAGGAACTTTGGCTCATATGGCCAACATCAAAATCAGCACCACCTCCATCATCACCATCATCATCATCCACCCACACCACTCTTCTGTTAATGAAAACATGTATTTTGCCATAATGGATCATCTTCATTATCCATGCATGAGTAACCTGATGATTTACTTTTGACCTCCTCTAAAACTTGCAAATCTGTTTTTTCATATGTTACTGTACTGAACTGGGTTATTTGTATTAGAAAAATCAAAAGAAAACTTTTTCTATAAGAAATCCTGGAGGGGCTGGGGAGATAGCTCAGCAGTCTAAGTGCCTGTCTGTCAAGGACAATGACCAGGGTTCAGTCCCTGGTACCACATGCCATCCTGGCCCTGAAACCAGGCGTGGTGGTGCATGTTTGTAATTCCAGTTCTGGGAAGGCTGAGACAGGAAGATCACTATGAGTCAGAGTTGCATAGTGAGACCTTGTACCAAATAAATAAATAAATAAATAAATAAATAAATAGAAAAGAGAATAAATAAATAAATAAATAAATCAATCCTGGAGTGGTGCAGGTCTATTAGACCTTCTGTTATGCTCAGGTAAATATATGCAAAATCAGATAGGTGGAGCATAAAGATGAGTCAAAATCCCATTTTGACACATTTGCACCCATGCACCCTTCTTGCCATTTGTCCTACCAAGTGGGTAAACACATATATTGCTTCCTGTATCCCTCAGGGAAAGGTATTCAGATGTACACCTGGTTACTATGATGCTAAAGAACAAATTTATAGTGGGAAAGTAAGGGATGAGTCTTCTGGACCCAGGATGACACCTGGAGCTAAAGGAGGAGAGGGTTATCTGGTTCACGGTTTCTGAGGGTATAGTCCATGGTCAGCTGGCTCCAAGGAAGACATGACATGGCAGAAGGGCCTGGCTAGGAAGGTGAGAAAGAAGCAGGTTTGGGGAGAGAGACACAGAGACGGGGATAAGCAGACAGAGAGAAAGAGACAGAGAGACAGACCGAGGGACAGGGTGAGAACTAGGCATATTCCTAGTGACCATTTGCTCCACACCAAATCTACCTCCTAACAGCATGTTAAGCTAGGAGCTCACCAATGATTTATCAACAGATGAATATAAGGCTCCCATGAGCCAATCACCTTCCCAGAGCTCCACTTCTCACCTCATGAGACTTTGAGGGAGAGTTTTAAATCTAGACCATGACACTGGCCTGAGTCTAGGAGGCAAGAGTGCCAGAAGTGCGGAGCACAGAGCTGGCAGGGTCACTGATCATCTCCAGGCCACTTTGTTCCCAAGGCTGACCCCCACATCCTGGGAAAAAACCATGCAGATTCTTGAGCCCAAGATCAGAATGGCTAGGACTGTGGTGCAGAAGCCTCTTCTGTGCAGTCCACCCCCAAAATGCAAGTCATAATAATGGCATGCCATTTATCATCCATCTGATGGCAAAGTTTGATAATACCGTGTTGGAAAGGGTGTGAGAAAATGCGTGCTCCTAACCATTGCTGGTGGGTGCAGCCCCACTGGAGTGCAATCAGAGCTGCATAAGCTCTTTGCTTGGGAGATTTGTCTTGTGAAATTGCACAAAGAGGCCTGTCTAAAGATGTTTGTTGCAGGATTATTTAAAATAGTATACAGTTAGAAGCAAACTAAAGTATCAAGGAATATCTCCATAAACCACGATATACTGAATCTTGCAATATTAAGGCACAAGGTGAATCTCTAAATAGCAATTTAGGAAGAGTGTCAAGAACTATTATATTCTCAAAAGAAGATTCAATACAATACAATGTGGTTTTTATGTAAAAACAACAACAGAAAACATTATGCATATTTTATGGGTACAGTTATGTCCATAAATGCACAAAGATCTGAAAAGATACAAACTAATCTTATAACTGGCAGGACTGAAGAACACTGGAAACTGATATTTTAACTTTCTATAGAGCTTTCTGAGGCACAATGAGCATATAATATATTGCATATATTTAAAGTGTACAACGTGGGCCGGCGAGATAGCTCAGCAGACTAAGCGCCTGGTTAGGCAAGCACAGGGACCCAGGTTTGATCCCTGTTTTGCACAGGGGCAAACAGTGTGGGAACAAAACCATCATGCACGAGGGCCTCCGGTGGTACTGCTGAGCTCCTAACTCTAGAGTTACCTCACTGTGCAAGTAACATCACTTGGTAGAGTGCAGGGGACACGGTAAAGCTGAGGTAAGAGGCAGCATGGTTGTTTATTATTTTGTTCAGGGCGGGAAGTGTGACCCTTGATTCTGAGGTGGAGCCGCCCGAGTTACTCTTGGCCGCTCAAGTGCACAATTTCCCTACCAGCAAAGTGAGTACAGTGGCTCCTTGCCTCCGTACCTACCTACAGTGTTCTGGTGGAAACCGATTACGACTGGAGATGAGGTAGAAAGGGCTGCAAAATCAAAAAGCCATGCATGTCTACCATGCACCTTCTACCTGCCAGGCAAATCTATTGAAGCAAATCCCCTGGGGTCTGTGAGGAACTAGTACAATTTACAAGATGTGGGGGGCAGGGAGATAGCTCAGCCTCATAAGTCCTTGCCTGGCAAGCGCAAAGTCCTGAGTTTGATCTCTAGTACAATGAAATAACGAAGTGTACAAGATGTGGGTACAAGAAAGTAAAAAAAAAAAAAAGCAAAAACTTTTCAGAAAGCCTGGCTGCATATCAATACGCTTCCTGTCCGTGGCTGCTGAGTGTGTGTCTCAGGGTCCATGAGGGTAGAAATGTAAGCAGGGGACTAGGGATCTAGTCAGCGGCTGAATGCTTGTCTAGCATGCACCAGGCCATGGGTCGAGTCCTCAGCACTGCACGCACACAAACACACACACACTCACACACACACGGAAATGCAATCACTAAATGAGAGATCCGTGTGACCGCTGTGTGAGTGTCTATGTTTGCTGACAGCATGTGTGTAAAGTGTAGTCAGACGCAGCCATGCCTGAGTGTTGGCTCGGCGCTGCCCCTCCCCAGCTCTGTGATCTTGCGGAAGTGCTTCCAAGCCTCTAAGCCTCGGGAGCCTTGCCGGTAAGATGGGGCTGCAGTGGCTTGCAAGGGAGCTGAACCTCAAAGCTGAACTTGGAAGTGCTCTGAGATGTATATGAATGTGACTGAGAGTGCTCTGTGTGTGTGTGTGTGTGTGTGTGTGTGTGTGTGTGTGTGTGTGTGTGATGGCCCTGAATGTCTGTGTGGGAGGTGGGTATGTGGTTGTGTGTTTATATATATGGGTGCTAGATCTGAGGGTGGAATGAGCGCGTGTGTGAGATGTGGAAGGACAGAGAAAGGATGAAGAATGAAGAGGGAGCAAGTTAGGGAGAGGAAAGAAGAGAAGGGAAGAAGGCTGAGCTGAGAAATTTCTTCCCTCCAGAAGCCTCTGCCAGCTCCAGGTGCAGAAGCCCCAGGACTGCTCTGGAGCCAGGCCTTCCTCTGGCTCCTTTGTCCTAGGCTCACCCATCACACCTAGGGACGCTGCGCGGAGGCTGTGGTGGAAGAGGGCTGTGTTCAGCGTGCTGCGTCTCATCTGCGCCGGGCCACCTGGGCCACCCAAGCCAGGCGACTTGCACAGCAGGAGCTTCTTGCAGCCCCTGCCTTGGTTCCTTTCCTTTCCCCTGCTCATCAGGCTTGCTCTGCCAGTTGTGGAAGCTGCCCTCTCGCCTTCTGCTGGCCCTTCCAGGGATTCGGTTCCTTTAGGGAGGCCCCGACCTTCCAGTTTCCATCGGCTCTGTTCTCCATGCCCCGCTATTCCCAGGGAACGCGCGCTTCACTTCACAGGCTGTTCTAGACACCACTCCCTGTCTCTCAGGCTGTCTTCTGAGAACTGAGTTGCTGGTCCAATGTATGTTCCTTTAGAAGTCATCTGTCATATTTTTGAAGGTTGTCTTTAAGAGAAAACCTCTAATTTGGCTGGTTTGTGACAGAGTTCGCTTTATTTCAGCAGCGTTGCTGTTCTGAGTTTCCATCTAAGAAGGGGGAGTCCTGAATGCCGCATCTGTCCTATCAGCCTGGACAGACAGACAGAAGAACGTGCTCCCCTCCCAGCCGCATCTGAGACAGCAGAGTCCTCCGGGACAAAACCCTGGACTCACGTCTCTCTCTCTGCCCCTCCTCTTACCTCTAGCTCCTGTTTCACCACCTTTATTCCTGATTCTTTGCTGCCTTTGATACCTTCAAGCAGGTCATTATTTTTTTTATCAGCTCCTCTTGCTGTTCTCAGCTGGAGGGCAGGTTTAGGATTCTGTAGCTTTGCATTACTGACTCTGACCGTACCGCCTCACTGCATTTTCTTCACAGCCTTTACCGGTATCTGAGATAGTCTTGTCTGTTCCCTTTTGCTTTGCACAATCATCCTATGTAAGCCCCACAAGAGTAGCGACGGTGTCCCACTCGCTCCTGGAAGCTCAGCCCCCAGCTCCAGCCAGCACACAGTGGGCCTCTCCCTTCACCGCCTTCCCCATCACGGTCTTCCTGCCTTCTCTGCTTCTTGCCCTCACTGGTTGTCTAATTTTTCTCACCCCTCTTCAGCACAGCCTTCGCACATGCTGTCTTCACTACCCACCAAGTGCCTCCCTTTCTACTTTACCCACTTCATTCCTTAGCTCAAGCATAACTGCTAAGGAAAATAATTCATACCTTCATTGTCTTGCTTAATTCCTGTGTAAATACTTATGTAGTACTATTTTCATATCATTTGTTGTACTTTTTGGTTTACACATTATATATATATTTGTATATGAATACAACTTTGTACATAAATGCAAATTTCATGCAAATTTTATTCTAAACTCTTCCCTCAAAGAGTAACTTGTATGAGTCTGTCCTATATTGTCTCCAGTACTTAAGACAATGCCTCGTTCTCAATAAATACTTCTTGCATGACTGATTGAATGAATGAATGATAGGCCAGTCCTCACACTTCATATTATCATTATTTTATAGATAAGAACATGGGAGAATAGGAGAGTTTTAAATTAAATGTCTGCCACAGAAAGACATGTAAGTGTTCTTTCTTTGCATCCTGTGTGATATGAGTGAAATGTTTAGATCTTTTAAAGGCCTGGCCCTTGCTTATGACACAGGCTTGAGCCCTGTTTCACGAGATTGGCAGAAGTATTAAGTGAGCATGTATGAGCTTACCACAGCGCACGTGGTAAATGATCATAGAACAGTACCTTCTCTCTCTGCCTCCTTCCCCCCGGAGGACTCCTCTAACTTTTTGAGGGAAAGGAGCAAAAGTCACTTGGATCCAGAACCTCTAGAAGGGAGCTTTGGGTAGATAAGAGGAGTGAGCTACCTGAGGATTTAATCAGGGAGGAAGCTGAGGTTCAGAAAGAGATTAATTATAAGGCTCTGTCCTGGCTCTGATCACACACTGTCTGCCCTGCATCAGCTGTAAATATTTTTTTCCTAAGAAAGTCCCTCCACCTTTTCTCCATGGACTTGTACTGTGCTTTACACAGGCCAGCTGCAGACCTCAACTGATTTCGAGACTAAGCGATGTTCAATTTCTCTGACTGCTAGCAGAGTGCCCATCAAGGGTGTTGTGGGTAAGCGGTCCTGAAGCCCAGCAGAGGCCTGTGAAGTCTCACTGGAAGCCTCTGTCTCATAGTCCTCTGTGACTCCCTGAGTGACCCTGGCCTCACAGAGCCATTCTCGAACCTGCAGGGCTCTGGCCTGTCAAGGCACATGGGGACTGGTCAAAGTGGCATAAGACTTGCCCTAGACAGGACAGGAAGACCAAATGTACATTCTGCCTTTCACTCCTGGAAGTCTCAATTGCTTTTCATTTTTTAAAAAATTATTTTTATTGAGAAATAAATATCAATGAGATGGTTTCAAAACAGGTTAGTAGGACACTTACAATAATTAATACATTGCATGTTGTCTTCACAGTGGTTATTCATAGTACAAGATGCAGACATTATATGGAAAGCAGCGGTAAATGTTCCGGCAGAAGTGTGCCTCATGCAGTCTGCCTAGAAAGAATGAGCTCAGTTGGTCTCCAAGGCACACTGCTCAGGCAAGGCCAGGTGCCAGCTGTCACCAAGGGCCAGTGTCATCCAAAGGCCAACTCACAGTTGGTCAGTGCATCCTCTCCATCTTGGAATGATTATAGATCTGTGAAGCCAGGATTGCTTCCTTGCCTGGAGCCCTCACTACATTTATCAGGTAAAGGAAATGGTCTATCGATAACAATAACAATTTATACTCAGCAAACTGTTATTTAACTGCAGGTTGATTTCATTAAGCCTAGATCACAGTAATCATCGCAACAACAGTGTGTGGTTTCCACTTGACCTCTGAGAATGAAAGGATGTAGCGTGCAGCCCCTGCATGATGGGCCGACACTGAATTTGAACTATTAGCTTGTGATGAGAAAGAAAAAAGAAAAAAGGTTTGGGTAAATGTTGGATCCAAAAGGTTTGGGTAAATGTTGGATCTTAATGCCACGCCTAGTATTAAATCCTCATTCATTTATTTTCCAAATCTCTTCAAGCACCTACTATGTGCTATTCTAGATGCTGAGGATAGAGGAGCTTGATGACAGAGGCTTAATGTATTTGCTTTCTGTTGCCACATGGCAAGACTGCCACACACTTAGCAGCTGACGGTGGCACAAGCTTACGTTTGGTTAGGGACAGGGTCTTGATCTGTATTCCAGTCTGGGACAGAGCTCACTGTGTAGTCAGGCTGGCCTTGAACTTACAGTGCTTCTCCTGCCTCAGCCTGCTGCGTACTGGGGTGACAGGTGTGTGCCACCACACCTGGCTTGGCACAGGATTACGACCACAGTGCCTCTGTGGTCAGAAGTTCGAGGATGGGTGAATAGGGTCCTCTCCGAGGCTGCCATTGAGGTGTAGCTAGGATGCGCTGGTTCTCCTCAGGAGGTCTGGGGAGGTCTGTGGCTTTGTGTCCCTCAACAGTGGGTATGCATTCTGGAAAACGCAGTAGGTGATTAGAGGTTGTGAGAACATGTTGCAGCACACGCACACAGACCTACATGGCATGGTCTACTAGATACCGAGCCTACATGATACATATGTGCATATGTGTGGTTTGGATTGCTGGCCCTATAATCAGGGGGAACAAAATCATGCGGGATTAAATCAACACTAGAAAAAAATCAAGAAATGTAATAAACATGAAATGTCTGAGGCTGCTGTTTTATGGGAAATTTTTTTAATGAGTAGAAGGAAAGGACTCTGGAAAATAAAAAGTATAGAACAGTAAATAAATAAACCAGTAACATAGCAGTTTATTATCTGTTTCAGTCCATTTTTTGTTGCCATCACAAAACACCTGAGGCTGGGTTTTATTTGGCTCATGATTCTGGTGACTAGAGGTTCTAAATTTCATGTGCTAATTTAGTTACCTTGGCTAGGCCCCACCCCTAAGAGTTCCACCACCCCAACTTCACTTGTCCCCAGGGCCCAAGCTTCCAGCATGGGAGAGTCTGAGGGACAGACTCCAACACTAGCAGTATCATGACCTCGCGTGCTATGCATCATTGTGTGTGCTGTGCTGACTGGCAGAGCAGAGGTCTGCCTATAGCAGCACAATCATAAGCACGTGATTAGTACTCTTAGGGTACAGTGGCAATGGAAAATTTACAGCTCTGTCATAATCTTTCTTATCTTTTATTTATTTACTTGGTATGGGGTCTCACTACACAGTTCAGACTCCTAGTGAGCCTCCTGTCTCGGTGCACCTGGGACCAGCACAGCATGTGGTGCTGGGGATCGAACCTGGGTCCTTGTGCTTGCCAGGTAGGCACTTAGGCTGCTGAGCTATCTCCCCAGCTCTCTGTCATAATCTTTAGGAGCACTTCCATATATGTCATCTATCACTGACCAAAAAGCATCACTATGTAGTTCATGAATTTACTCCTGAGCTCACATAGTGGTTAGTTGGGTTCAGGTTCTGGGACAAAGAGCCTAGTTCCTGGTGAGGTGTTGGCCACAGGCCCCCTCAGTCCTGTGCCATATGGCCTTTCCCAACCTGGCCACTGATTCCTCACACCAGCAAAAAGGAGGGAGAGTGCATTAGATTGCCAGCACTGTGAAGAAACAGCCAAGGATGACAACGTAAAGGAGAAAAGGACTGCTCTGGCTTATAGTTGTAGAGGTTTCTGTCCATGGTCAGCAGGCTCTATGGCAGAAACACATGATGGAGAAGAGAGCGAGAAGGCAAGAGGAGCAGGAGCGAGAGCAAGAGTGGGAATGAGAGCGAGAGTGCGCCTTGCCAGCATGCTTCTTAGGTTCATTCCACCCGAGCTCACACCCACTTGGCTAGTGCCATAGGGGCCTTCACATGCAGGCCGGGTCTCCAACTCTTTCCGCCCCATATGCCAGGCTTCTCTGGACATGCTTGTGATACACCCTGGAGGCTGCTTTACTGACTTCGTAGCCGTTCTTCTATCCAGTCAAATTGAAAAGCAAGACAGATGCTGCTACCTTATACCTGCCCCTTGGCCATGTGTTTAGACAGGAGCAAGCGTACTTCCTGGCTGCGCCATGCAAGGTGAGGAGTACGCAGGGGGAGCCCACCAGGAAACGGGATCCCCAAGGCTCACCTTAGAGTTGTCTGTGGGGTCACTCTCTGCTGTCCATCAGCATACAGGGAACACAGCCATACAATAGTGAGATAAGAGCCCGGCTGGGCCGGGGGGAGAATTCAGGAACTGCCTCCATCAGTAACATGAAGGAGTGTTTAAGCCTGGTTGGTGGGATCTCGTGAAGGGCTTCGTGCAACACCCACGTCTGGTCCTACGCAGGACTCTGGTGAGCTGGTCTCAGATGGGCCACCCAGGCACTGGGAGTTTTAAAAGCTCCCCACGTGATATTAACACATGGCTAGCACTGAGAGCTACTGTCCTACTCCAGCTCCTTCATTGGATAGATTAGGAATTTGGAGCTCAGAAAGGAAGTAGATTTATCCAAGCGCATACAACTTGTGTTGGCAAAACCAGGGAGACAAAGCTGCGCTGGGCAGGGCAGGAGACCTGCGTTCTCCTGAGTGTCAGTTTTCTGTCTCTTGCTCTCTGGGGCTCAGTTCCTCCCCCTGTAAAATGACATGGACTAGGTGATGTCACGGTGTCCCCTAATACTGACAGCTCTCCGATCCTCTTTGGTTAAGTACCAGCTCCACTCCAGCCCAGAACTGAGACTGCACTCTGCTGTCCCCACACCGAGTGTCTCCTGGGAAGCCAAGTCAGGGCCTCTCCCAGGGAAGCTGCCTGATACCCTGGAAGCTCCCGAATGCACCCTCTTACTGGAGACTTCTGTCTGCTGAAGCGTGTGAGACGCTTGCCCAGCAAGGAGCTATTCTGGCTGGATTGAATCTGTGTTATGCTTATTAGACTGAGGGTTTTAATTAAAATTGACATTTCAAAGACTACCTTCCAGGAAGCCCTGCCTTCATGGAAAGCTTATCGTGGTGGCCTAGGCAACCTTCCCACACGACAAGCAGTTGGCCGTGGAATTAGTACAGGAGCACCTACCTCTCTCTCCTCTAGCTTCCTGCCTCTGGTTGGTGGGACCCATCCCCACTGAGTCCTTAGAGGAGGGTGTGGGTGGGGGAAGATGGAGCAGGGCTGCGGGGCTGTGGGGCAGGGACAGTGCTGTCTGGCTGTTTTTGTCGGGGACAGGGTGTGGTAGAGGCAAAAAAAAAAAAAAAAAAAAAAGTCAGTGAATGTAGCTCAGCAGCATAATGGCTGCCTGGCAAGTGCAAGGTCATGAGTTCGAGTCTCAGCATCCCCCCCAAGAAATCAATCTATGTGATAAAATGATCAATCGGGCAGAGGGCATAGGATGCTCCCGTGAGAACTATAATCCAGGGATGTGGGGTCTCACATGGGTGTTTGAAATCGTAGGAGAGGGGATTAGCAGTGTTTCCAAGAACTATATCCTTTACCTGATTGTCCAAGTGTTTATTGAAAGACAAAAAGGAAAAGTGAAGGAAATGCAACCAATGTTTGAGCACTGAGTACCCGGCATTGTCACGTGTGCCGCGTACCTGGCGTTGTCACGTGTGCCGGCGGCAGCGCGGTGCATGAGGCACTAACAGTGACCTTGGCCTCGCAGAGCTTGCTTTCTGCCAGCAGTAGGTGTAGTAGTAATCACAGTAGGAATAGGAGCAGCAGTAGGAATGGCTTCCATTAAAGACAATTATCGTGTGCTCCTTGCTTTCTTATTTATCCTGAAGTCCTGGGAATTGAGCTCAGGGCCTTCACACTGAGCCCTTTTTTTCATTTTTCTCTTGGTGACAAGGCTTCACTAAGTTGCCAAGTTCCCTCAGCGAGGCTCAGACTTGCACTTATCCTGTGCTAGCCTCCCAGAGTATGGGAATAAAGGTATGTACCACCACATCACATGTCCCATTTCATTTACTCTTCACCCATGACCTTATTAGGTAAATAGCTTATTGTTTTCTCCTGGCATGGATGAGGAGCTTGAAACTCATAGAGGGCTTGAGAACTTTGTCCAAGGTTACGCAGCTAGGAAGAGGCAGAGCTGGGATTACCATCCAGGGCTGGCTGCCTTAGAGCTAGCTGAATCCTGGCCCATTACCTCATTCTGGCTTAGGATTGAGGTCATTTACAGCAGCAAAGAGGTTATCTACTTACAAAGAAGTATGTATAAGTGTGTGCGAGAGAGAGACAGAGAAAGAAAGAAAGAGAGACAAAGAGAGGCAGAGAGAGACGAGAGACAGAGACAGACAGTGAGAGAGATAGACAGAGAGGCAGAGACAGAGTGATAAGAGAGACACAGAGAAAGACAGAGAGATAAGAGACAGAGACAGAGATATGAGAGACAGACTGAGAGGCAGAGAGAGAACAGAGACAGAGACAGAGAGACAGGTGGGGGCTCAGTGGAATAAGTGCTTCCCTCACAAGTGCAAGGGCCTGAGTTCAATCCCCAGTTCCGCAAAAAAAAAAAAAAAAAAAAAAGACAGAGTGACAGAGACAGACAGCAACAGAGACAGACAGTGACAGGCAGAGAGACAGACAGAGCAATAGAGACAGAGAGACAGAGACAGACAGAGAGACAGAGAGAGACAGAGAGACAGACAGACAGACAGAGAGACAGAAAGACAGAGACAGAGAGACATAGAAAGAGACAGAGAGAGACAGAGAGACAGAGACAGAGACAGACAGAGACAGAGAGAGAACGGGTGACAGATGAGGCTGCTCCTGACCATGTCCTTCTCCATGTGCCCTCTCTTCCCACTCAGGTTGTACACACTGGTGATGTGGAGAGACCAGTCCCTAAGACATCTGAAGGATTTCTCTATTTGAGAAACCATAAAAATTAATGGCGGCTTATTCAAATGAAATCTAAAGAAAAATTTGAAAGACTCTCTTCAACCATGGTTCAACCGTGGATTCCTCAGTACCAGTGTGAGGAGAGCACATGTTATTCAGCAAAGGCCACAAGTGCCACCAACACTTAGTATAGAAGTGGGAAGCGTCAGCCTTCAGAGGCTTCCTCCAAGGGAAAGAAGGAGATGAAGTCTAGCATTAGACTGGATGGGAGACCTGGACATCAGGTCCCTAACGCTGGTACCCTAAATCTGTAAACTCAGGCATCAGGTCCCTAATGCTAGTACCCTGAACCCACAGACTCAGGTGGATCATCAGCTGCACAACCAGAGGTAAGACTGCCTGACCCTAGACCAGTGATGGCAAACCCTTTAGGGACCAAGTGCCCAAACTGCAACCCAAATCCCATTTATTTATCATCAAGTGCCAACACTGCAATTAAACCTGAATACTGGGGTTTTAGTTTAGAAAAAAAAAATCAAAAGCAAATAACATGGTTGTCATAGCTTCACCACCACTGTCTTAGACCTTTAGGACCAGTCTTCAGGTGGGAATCTGCTCAGCCTGCTCTGGGGCCAGTCCTTGAGGTAACAGGAAGTGCTGTTAAAAACAGCTCTGTTTTGGAACCTGAGTGTGACCATGTTCTTTCTGTTCCTGAAGCTACACAGTGGAAGAGCTCTGGAGCCAAGATTTAAGTCCAGGTAAAGAAACAGTTCAGAGAGCTTAAATGTGTTTCAGGTCACATATCTCCAGAGACCATGTTCCTTCTATTATAGAAGACTCATGGAAAGTTCTGGAGGGTCTGTTGAGCTGCTGGCTGGGGACAAAAGGAAAGAGTTGGAGCTTATCAAGAAGTCCAAATGGTCCAGTGTCCTTCCTCAGCTCCCTGTGACCTTCCTGAGAATGTGGGAGAGCTAGATTGGGGCCTGGCATGGAGGAAGCCATGGGGCTTGGAGCAGCACATGGGTGTCCCTAGGACCACAGTTGATAAGTGATGAAGTGAGACCCAGAGCCAAAGCCTCCCCACCTCTCAGCTACAGGATCAGAGCACGTTCACCTGGGTGTCATGCCCCTGAAGAGGAGATGGCTCACCAGAAACCTTGGCGAGCACCCAAGTGTGACATGCAGCCTCTGCCAGATGAGCACAGGGACTTCTTCCCTCCAATTAATTAATTGATCATCCAAACATTTATTATTTGTCAGAGACTCTCCCAACCTTTTCCCACACACTATCCATTTTGTTTACAAACACAAGCCAGGCACTGTGCACACGTGGAGGTCCTTGCCTCACAAGGACCCTAAAAGTGCTGATTATTTCCCTCCTCCTACAGATAAGGCAACCAAGACCCGGCGAGGTTAAGGTGCTAAGAAGTGGCAGCGCCTTGAACCTCTGTCTCCCTTCCCTATTCTAGCATTCAGCTTCTCCTTGCAGTTTCCTGCAGTCACTCAGAGAGTGCTTTGGTTTGGCCCTCTGTCCCCCAAACCAGGGTCTCCAAAGTACTTGCCCAGGTTTCCATGATCCAGGGAAATGTTACAAGGGTGGACTTTATAGACTCTCACTCTGGTATTAGGATAGACTCTACAGACCCTCTTTCTGGCAAAAGACAAAAACAAACCAATTCAGGACCCTGCCACCCCTTCACACCACCAAGCACCTGTGGCCTCTGCTACTGAAGTGTCTTTTCCACCTCAGAAGATCCA
>NW_004524605.1:9782781-9797013 GCF_000260255.1 Octodon degus | reverse complement strand
CCCAACCCACTTCTTTAGAGAATTTTTCTTGGGTGTCTTAATAGATTCATGAACTTGCCTGTGTCTCCCACTTGTCAGTTCCGGGGGGCCAAACACCACCCATGAGGCCCCTGTTGCTGTATGTCTGCAGTTCCTGGTACACACTGTGTTCAGGAAACACGTGTGAGGGGAGTGCTGTGTGGCCTTTCTTTCCTCTGGTTTACATTCCAGCTACAGGCTTCACTGTGATCCAGCTCTGTCCTTACTCTTTATCCCTGTGGCTGCCTGTGGGTTTGGGCCTGAGATGCTTCATTAACTAATAATAATGAGTCACTGTATTAGCCTCAGGAGCATTGCAAATGATAAAGTGTCAGGAGCAGGCAGTGGGATGTGGAATTTCAATGAGGCTGGAGTGGTTCTTAAAACAGAGAAGATGCCATGTATAATCTTCTCTGTGGTGGCTTCAATCTACTCACCTCAGACACCAACTCAGAGCCCCCCACTATCCTCCTCCAGGCTTAATCCTAGGCTGATCATGAGGATTGCAAATTAGGGCTGCATGTCAAGAGCAGTAGCCTCTTCCCACCTGAAGACATCCCTGCCCTAATCCTCAAGCTGTGAATTCTACCTTCCATGGTAAAAAGGATTTTGCCAATGTAAGAGATTTCTTGACCTAGGGAGATTATCCTAGATTATCCACGTGAGCCGAAGGATAAAGCACAAAGATGTTTATAAGGGGGAGTTCCTTCTTACAGAAGAGGAGAGGATGGGATGATGGAACCTGAAATTGAAGTGATGTCTTTGAAGATGGAGAAAGGGGTCATGTGCCTTCAGAGGCCAGAAGGAGCTCAGAGAGGGAGAGAAGGAGGTCCTCTGCAGGCCCAGCAAAAATGTGACTTTAGACTTCTGACCTCCAGAAGAGGTCAGAGAATACTTTGTGCTTTAAACAAGAGCACAGTAATTTGGCACAGCAGCAACAGGAAACACCGACACTGGGCTGTCATTCAGTCTCCTGGAGCCCTTGACAGAATGTTGTGCACCTGTCTGCGGAAAGCCTCAGGAGTCTTAGCACAGTGAGGTCAGCAATCCTAACGCCTGATCAGAGCTGGAAAGGGAAGACGGAACCTTCTTGCTGGTCCTGAACAAGGCTATTTCCGCCCCCAGGTAGGGAGGTGGGGAGTCCACGGCATTGCAGTGACGCGCTCGGGTCCACACAGCACACGAATGCCAGGGCTGGGCTTCTTGGCCACTTTTTCTAATCTTTTGTCCTCTCCTCAAAAAAGCGCAGGCTGGTGGCAGAAGTATCACTGGTGGATCCTCGCTTGGATGGAGCGCTCCTGTCAGAGCCATTCTCCCTCACCCCAAGCCAGGGCCATCTAAAGAAACTGTCGTGCTGGTGGCTTTCTCTGGTTCCACTTTCTGCCCCTTCCCGGAAGGCCAGCCCCACAGCACGCTGGCCTTTCAGGGCATCGTTATCATCAAAGCTCTCACAGAGTTTCCTGCCACCCTGCTAATGACTTACCTGGGGAATCTTTCTGGTTGTTCTAATCTCTCCCTCAGGAAACCTGAGCTTGTGAAGTGAGAGTTGTTAGGAAAGCTGAGAACACTGTTACCTGAGAGGTGGAGATGCTGAGATACAGCATTCGCCTCCCGGCAGGTAGGTAAGGTTAGGACCCCACAGGAAACGACTGCTTCTCCGGGCAGACTTATTAGCCAGTATTTCCTTGGGCTCAGCCTGTGGCTAAGCAGGTCATCTGCTCCTAGACCCCCCCTCCCCACTGCTTTCCAGAACAATTTTGTTGGGACACTCCAAGCTCTCCTTGGACAGGCTGCTCCTTTCCTTTCTGGCTTTATTTTTTTCATGTTTCCTCTAGTGCTAGCGGTGCTGCAAGTGTTACTGTTCTTTCAGAGGGGAAATTGTTTGCTTTTAGCAGCAGGACTCGGGCCTGAACAAGAACATCTAAGTCCTACGCTTTCTCCGTAACACGCAACGCGGCAGCAGGTACAGCGTCAACGATATACAGAATGCCAAGTGGAGGTTGTAACCTTCATTGTTGTGTCTCATTTGGCTTTGCTTGTACCATGGACTAAATGCAGAGGAAAGATTTTGCAGGACAAGCTGGGACACATGGGCTTTCCCCCAGGCCCTGGGCTACACAGATGAGGGGTGATGCTGGCACGGCCTCACACACCGCCCTCGCGCACTTCGGTTCTATAGGCTAAAAGGGCTGGAGCTTTTCAATCCCACCCAGGAGACAGATTTCCTACCACCTCCAATTGCCTGGGAAAACTCTAGGAGTCCTAGTAGGAATGATTCTCTGAGGGTTGGTGAGAGCTGGGCTGGCTCCTGAGGAAGAAGCTGACCCAGGAGCTCAGTAGGATGAAAGACTCACTTGCTGGGCTGCAGGACTGCAGGGAGCTCTGGAAGGAGAGAGCAGAGCTGTGGGTCTCTGGTCCCCTGAGAGAGCACACCATCCAATCACAAATACCAGCGGGCCTCCACTTGTGCCATCGAGCTGCAGGTGGGGCGCATGGCACGGGCCAGATGGGAAAGGTCTCAAACAGGAAATCAGGTCTAGCAGGGGAAGGCGGGCATTGTAGGATGCAGTAACAACATCGAGTGGGGGGCTAGCCAGGGAAGTGGCCAGCCAAGAACTGTGGAAGGAACTCTGCCTCGGTGCAGGAGGCAGCAAGAAGACATCCTTCATCTGAGACAATGCAGGCATTTGTAAGTGAAGAGGACAGGAAGGGTGTTTTAGGAAAAAGTCCAGTCCAGGTAGAAAAATGTCTAACTCGTAGAGGTGAGAGGCCAACTAAAGACAAAGAAGAAGGGCTGGACCTGGGACACAGGCAGCTGCTTCGTAGCCAGCCAGCCAGAGCAGGAAAGCAGGCATCTCTGTGGCTGGATGCTGTAGTCCGAGAATAGGGCTTTGGCTGGAGACCTTCAAGGGACAGCCCTGAGGCCACCGGAGCTGAACAACTAAGGTCAAGTGAGGAGCACAGAGCCAATAACAAGCACACAGGGAAGCGATGGGATGTGGGCTGAGGGAAGAAAACAAGTCTCCATTAAGACAGGCAGTGAGGCCTGGGGCTTAGCCTTAGGCTTTTTATCTAGAAAGCAGGGCTTGCTCACAGGACTTTAGTGTGGATTAAGGAAGATAATGCTGAGTACCTTTAGTGCTTATCAATGACTTAGATGCACAATAAGTGGTTAATAAGTCATGACTATTTTAATCTGTTTTCTGGTATGGTGGCAATATGCCTGAGGTTGGGTGCTTTATAAAGAAAAAAGGTATATTTGGCTCATAGCTTTGGAGCCTGAAAGTCCAAGATTGGTTGGCATCATCTAGTTGGCTGCTGGTGAGTGATGCCTTGAAGTACCATAAGGTGCCAAAAAAGCAGAAAGGTAAGTGGCCATATATAAAACAGGCCAAGGCATGGGGTTGCTTCACTTCATAACCCCCCATTCTAGTGAGAACCAAGGCATTTCTAGAACTCCATTAATCCCTTCGGAGGGCAGCACCTGTGGTGACCTTATCGCCTGGTGCCAGGCCCCATCTCTCAAAAGCTGCAGTACTTCTCATCACCGCCATGCTGACAACCAAGTTTCCAGAACCTGAACTGTTAGGGAACACATTCAAGCAGCTCCCAGCAGTACCAACTACTTTCACTTTTATTGGTTCATTCATTCAACAAATATCTATTTTTTTTGTGCCAGGCAGAGAGAGCAGGAAAGCAGGCATGTCTGCCTAGCCACTGAAGGCCTGCTTATCTGGACAGACGTGCAGACAGAATGCTGCAGCCTTCAAGGAACAGCCCTGAGGCTGCAGGAGCTCTTTTCTGTGTGCACCTGTTATGTGCCAGGAACCACTGCTGGTGCTGGGATATCTCAGGGAGCAAAACAGATGGAAGTCCTTGTCCGGTGGAGTTTACCTTTCTGTCGTCACTCATTCTATACACACAATGCAGCGAGAGGAGTTTGACTGTCCCTAATTTATAGCTGAGGATTGGAAAGTGAGAAGCTGAAAGCCTTCCAAGGTGTTCATTCTAGCAAGAAGCAGCGGCAGAACATAACCCACACTTGTGTGGGCAACACCCAGTTCTCCTCCAGCTCCTTCCCTTTGACAGGCAATCTTGACTGTCAGCCTGCCTGGATTGAAAGATTCCTGCACCAGTGATCAATTCTGAAGGTGCTGACCTTATCCAGGGGGTTAACCCATTGATGAGCCATCAGGGACCAGGCTTCACTCAAGGAAGTGAGTCAGGGATACTTAGGTCCTTGATCTCTTTCTTGCTGGTGTTGTCACCCAGCTCTCTGCTTCCTCGTCCCCACAAAACACACTTTCCACTAGATGCCTTTGCACCCCGGTGCTCCTGCTTCAGCGCCCATCTGGCACAGACTGAAACTGACCTAAGACAAACTTTGCCTTCTTTAACCACAAAGGTCTGGTATTTTGTACCAGATATTCCAAACACCCAGTGTATTGGTTCCATTTAGGCGCTGGGGAATCACAACAAAGAAGGTGCCATGCTCTCTGCATGGAGCTTATGCTGTGTGTGTGTGTGTGTGTGTGTGTGTGTGTGTGTGTGCACGCACATGCACAAGGGAGAACTGAAGGGTGGGGATGTGAACCATCAGCAGAAAAGGGCGTCTATTCCAACAAAGAACCTTTCCCTGCACTTTGCTCCCCACTTTTGCCTCTTGATTCTGTTCCCCTGCCTTTGGCCTTTTTGTGCCAACTGGAGGGAAGGCAAAGACTCCTGGAAGCTGCCTGTGTGCTCTGGAAGTCCTGATGCTAGGGTGGAAGCTGCACTGGGAGTGGGGTGCCTCAGCTCATCCTTTGAGGCTGCTGTTCTCTTTTGGTGTGGGTCTTTTATCTACTAGCTCAGTGCAGACAATCAATGCTAATCCAATCTTCTGGGACCAAATGAAACAGCCTGCATTTAAAGGGCTCAGGCTCTCTTTTCTGATTACCAAGTGACCTACATAATCACTCTCACCCCAGCCTGCCCAGGAGGACACTGCCATTGACAGAGCTCAGGCAAGTGCACTCTCCCTGCTGGGAACTGGCTGGGATTTCTTCTGAGCTTGCCAAGCAGAAAGGGGAAGAGGGCAGCGGGAGCCTGGCTAAAGCCTCCAGAGGCCTGATTCTTGCCCTTGCTCTATAATTAGCTCTCTGTATGACTCTGAGGATGTCTATTCCTACTACCCCATCGCCAACCGTGGCTCAGCCTCTCCACTTGGAATATAACTACCTTAACTGTCCCACTCTGTGCCATTATTCTAGGTCACCCAGTGTTACCAGCTCCTTCAATTTACTACTTCAGCCTGAACATGTCCTCAGGGGCCACTCTGGTTCGTGAAGGTTTAGTGTGATGGCTAATAGCATAAGGATGTGTCATGGGTAGGGGTTTCGCAAGGGAGCTGTACAATGTGGGACACACTTTATAGGAGTATTTTATAATGAATCACCCAAAGAATCATATACAAAGAGTGCAGGAAATCCATTCACACACTAAAGTCCAAAGACTACAGCTGAGGGCCTGGATCCCAAATACCCTGCATGGGCCTAGAGCCCACAACAAAGTCTCAGACAGGTCTGCTTCACCAATCTGCACTGGGAAGTCCCAAAGGTCAGAGGTGGAAGCTAGAAAGTCTGTGCCAGTGGGCTGAAGGACCTGTGCTAGCAGGCTGAGGGACCTGAACTGGAGCCAGGAAGCGATGCTCAAGATGAGGATCAGAGCTCCCCCAAAGTGCACTGTAGCCATTCTCAGTGACAACAAGGTCCCAAGCCCCTCCAGTGATAAGGAAAGCTGAGTTCCCCTTAGGAAAGCCAGCGTGACAAGCTTCTCCAGGAGACTGAGCCGTGCACTATTTTCCCCTCCAGAGCCAGAAAGCGATGCTTACAGTGAGGACCAGAGCTCCCCCAAAGTGAACCGCAGCCATTCTCAGCAACAACAAAGTTCCAAGCTCCTCCTCCGACAAGAACATCCATGTTCACTAGGAAAACCAGCATGACAAGGTCCCTCAGCAGAACAGCCCAAGAGAACCAGCAGCTTCCGAACAGCTTTCCTAACAGCCTCTTTATAGCTTCTCCAGTTCTGCCTCTTCTGCTGCTGACAAGAGTGCTCAGGTGGGCCTCCCACACCCAGCACTACACTGGTTCAGTGCAGCTGGTGTAAGTGCAGCTAGGTGTAACAAGTTGACCACCAGTTAACAAACCATTACAGGGTGTGCATGTGTGTGTGTGTGTGTGTGTGTGTGTGTGTGTGTGTGTGTGTGTTGCAGGGTGACTTATATACCTACACATACATCACACATATGCATATCCATGCACACACGTTTAGAACATCCAGATATCTCTGGGAGGACAGGAAAGAGCCTTGTAATGCTGGAGGAAGAGAACTGCGTATCTAGGGAGATTTAAATTTCATGGTATCTTTTTATACTTCATATCTATTGCTACTGCTTGTTTGTTGCTACTTTGAATATCAATAAATGAACTTAAAACTAATGTGTAGAGTTTACCACCAATCTGTTCATTTACTTAAATATTTCTTGAGCACCATAATGTGCTCCACTTATGTAGCAGGCACCTGTATAGAAA
This sequence comes from Octodon degus, assembly GCF_000260255.1. Taxonomy (NCBI): domain Eukaryota; kingdom Metazoa; phylum Chordata; class Mammalia; order Rodentia; family Octodontidae; genus Octodon; species Octodon degus. The sequence goes on along the minus strand of NW_004524605.1, from coordinate 9,790,426 downwards.
CTGGTGAATAAGATAGACTTTACCCTTAGGAAACCTATATTCTAGAGTTCAATGAATAACTGTATCATTCAATGTCAGCTGAACTGACTTATCAGGATTCCTAGTAATCTCAGAAAGCACAGAGACCAACATGAAATTCCCTATGTCATAAGTCAGTGCCTCATTGAGAAGTAGTTCAGGGGAACCTGAGAGGTTTGGTTAAGGAGAGAATGTTGGCCACCGTGTTTCCACGTTACTCCTGAGCGCGGCCAAGGGGGCTCCTTCTGATGTCCTAACCTTCCTCTGTGGCCATGCCAGACGCCTCTCTGTTGGAGTCACTTCTGATGCACAGGGCAGGTGACAATGCCTGGGGAAGACTGTCAGAAGGGATCCACAAAAATCTGGATGCACCCCAGGAATAGGGAGGGAGGGCTTCCCTCAGCTTCCCAATCCTGGCCAGGCTTCCGATCTCCCAGGGAGCTGCTCACAGGGCAGGCTTCCTTCCTGGGCTGGCGCAGGAACACAGGATGGGGCTCACGAATATATCCTTGGATACCGTGCAGCCACACATGCATAAAGACCTATGCTTCTCAGGAGCAGGGTGGGAGCAGATCCTGCTCACCGTTGCTGGTCTTTGCCAAGATACAGACTCTGGGATCCATCCAAGAGTGAAATGGCACTGGCTTAGTGCAACTCAGTGACTGAAAGCTCAGTGGATGCATGTGCATGTGTGCACACGTGCGTATTTGTGTGCATGCATGTGTGTGCACACACATATTCGTGTATGTGCATGTGTGTGCACACATGTGTGCAATGCGGGGGAACAGGGACATAGGAAGGGAGCAAGGCCTGGCAGAAGGAGGAAGCCAGGGAAGTGACACATTAGCTTTTCAAGAGAACCTGACATTCAAAGAGATCATTGCCGCTGGGGACTTTGTGAACCTCGCTGGCTCTCAGTGGATCCCAGGGAGTGTCACTGCGTGCAACTTTTTATGCAAATCCACGCAAACAAGGTCTGGACCCTACTTGCAGTCCTAGGTGGGCTGATTCCATTTCAGGAGCCATGGGGGTGAAACTAATAGGGGTCCCTCCTGAAGGCTGAGCTAAGATGCTGACCAGAACCCCCTGGGCTTATTGGACAGCTCTTGGTGATGGCTTCCTAGTCACTAGAAAATATATAGCTATGGCTTTGGGACACAAATCCAAAATGTCAATTTCTTTTCTGAATTGTTTTTCAGCAGCAAAATTTCTTTCTCTTCCTTTTTTTAATTTGCAGAACTGGGGATTGAACTCAGGCCTTGCACTTGTCAGGGAAGTGGTTATTCTACTGAGCCATCTTCCCGGCCCCCAGCAAAATTTCTTTTTGTCCAAAGGAAGTTTTGAATGGTACCCTGAGACAGAAATGAGAAATAAAGACAGGCCTCTGTGGTCCGCATGAAAGCAGGGCGAGGGCCCGTGGCCCACCGGCTCGGGGCGTGCCTCGACACCCACCATGTCCATGCAGGCAGCAGAGGCTGTTGCATCCTCCACACCGCTTTTTGCTCATCCAGGGCCAGGTGGCATCAGTTGGGCTCAGGGCTGCCCAGGTCGGGGACCAGTTCTTCCTTGAAAAAGGACCCATTGAGAGGCCTTGGCCAGAAGTTCCTGGTTCTGTCACCTCTTCGCTTACCCAGGACACAGGCTCCACGCTCGGACACTTGGAGTTGTGTCACCTAGGCGAGTCGCTGACCTGCTCTCAGGCTCTGCTTCCTCTTCCTCTTCCACCAGATGGTCGTAGCTCCGATTTCACAGGTCTGTGTAAAGAATATTAGGGTAGGAGAAGCAGGTTCCTACACAGCCCGGGAAAGTATGACGGCACCCAGCCACTTGTGCCTGGGGAGAGGGCAGGCCCAAAAATGTATCTTCCCAATTTTTCAAGAAAGAACAGGAAGCCCAACATTTTCATAAAGCTGCCATGTTGTTGGCCTTGCCAAGGAATTCATAGTTTTAAAGCACGGTACAGGTCAAACAAAACCCACCCGCAGAGCCAGGAGCCAGCGAGCGCTGATGCCCGGTGACGGTCACAGCTGCTAGGTGTCGCTTCCTCCACCTCCTCCATTTCCTTTCCCTCCTGCCCATCCTCTGTCTGCTGAGCTCCAAGTTTTCCTTTTGAGAACAGAAAGAGACCTCTGCAAGCCCTCAGCTGAGCCTGTGACCAGGCCTGAGGTACCCTGCCTCATCCACACTCTAGTTTGTTTGCTCTGGGACATTCCCTTTGGCAAAGGGAATGTCTGTGGTGAGTGTGCTGGGCAGCTTCAGAGCGTGCGCCTGAGTGTGTGTGTGGGGGGTGTGTGGAGGGACAAGGCTTCCCAAGCGTCATCTCTACTTCCTGACACTTAAGTTCAAAGCCAGCCTCTCAAGGAGTGATGCTTGAGTCATGCTGAGGAGGACTAAGCATCCTCTCGGAGGGGACTCTCCAGGGCTCTGCTGGGGCCTCGGCAGATACACATCTGGAGCCACCCTGGCTACCTTCCACTTCTTCGCTAGAGTGAGCACATGCATGTGTGTTTGTGTGTACTGTTCATGTGCATGCAGTGTGTTCACATGTACACATGTGTTGATGTGTGTGCACATGTGTGCATATGTACCATGTGTGTTCATGTATATGCACAAAGGCAGATTTGGACACGGACTGGCCTTCTCTTCCATTTTATTTTTATAAACAATACTAGGCTTTTTATACAAATGATGCATACCTGTGGGAAAAAATTTACCTCAGAAAAGTTCAAAGAACACTGAAAAACAAAAAAGAAAAGCAAAGCCAAAAACACATTTAGAAATCTTGCCTCACAGAAAAAAATAATCACCAACTCCTATGGGGTGAATAGCTTCTCAGATGTCCTTTCATATGTAGATAAGCTGATGTAGAAATGCGTATTTAATGTTAGGCAGTCAGGCTCAGAAACTATCCCTGCAGGCAGTCGTGCGATGGCAATCTGCCTTTTCCACCAGAGCCGCGGGTCTGTGCGTTCAGGCTGCTCCGGAAGCGGCAGCAGAATGTCGTGGATGTGCGGTGATCCCTGCACGGGTCTCCTAAGGCGAAGACACGCACGCTCTCCCATCTGGACCCAGAACACAGCGAGTCACTCGCGAGAGCCTCCTGAGTGGCCTTCCTACTCTCTGACCTTTCCAGATCATCCGTCCTCCACCCGCGGGCAGCCCGAGCTGCTTTTAACCACGCCCATGAGACCACATCTGAAAGGGGTCTACAAGCCTTTAAGTCTCTTCCCGTCATTCCTGAAGTCCAGGTCTCTTAGGAGGCTGACAAGACCAATATTTCGTACGATCTTGCCTTGCGTAGCTGGCCTTTTTGCCACCCACGCATCATTGATTTCTGGCCGAGAACCCCTGCGGCAGTTCCCTCTGCCTGATCCTCTGCTCGGCCTTTGATAACTGTCTTTTTTTTCAGCTCGGGCAGCTCTTTCCTGGCACCCTTCCCGCAATCAGTGTAGCTCCTGAGTCACTGTCCCACTATTCTGTTTCCAAATTACAACACTTACTACGAGAAAAATTACTGATTCATTTTCATATGTACTGCCCTCCTAGCCCCACTCGCCAAAGGGGAGGGATCTTGCTCACAGAAAGCGGACCCAATTTTTTAGTAATTATTTGTTAACTGAATGAGCCAACCAACCTCCACACTCTGCAAAATCCAGCACTCTTAAAACCCCTGTGTCCTGCTTTCCCGGACTCTCCCTGCACGCTCCCTTAAAATAACTCTGGTTTCCAAATTGAGCTTCAATGTTTCAGTGTTCCTGTGGTCCTGGAAGATTTCGCCGGATCCCGGTTCAGCCCGTCTCGCTTTCTGGCCGGCTGCTCCTCAGGAGCGCTCCATCTCCTCCCTACCTCTGCCAGGCAGCTCCCTGCACCTTCCTCTCCGCTCCTGTCATCCAGGCTCTGCTGCCCAAGTGTTCCTTCCCTTCCTCGCCTCGCTGACTTGTCCCTGCCACCAAGAGCCTGTCACATTTTGGCTTGCACGAGGATTTATTCTCACCAATGCTTTACCTGTCTCAGGGGCATTAGCATTTTATGTCCTCCAATATTGCCATTCGCCTCACTTGCTTAATCTCTCCTGCTAGATTACACATTCCTTGCTTGCAGAGACTATGGCTTTTCTACCTTTTTAGAGTAATTAACATAGAGAAAGTGTCTTGCATATGTTAGCACTTTTAATCCTCACTGGGACTATATGAGTTAGGAGCTGGAGCTAGCCTCCCTCTATAGAGGAGAGTTTAAAATGCTTCCAAAGGTCATGGGATGAGTAAGTGGCGAAGCTAGGATTCATAGTCCATAGAAGCCCTAACTGTGGGGCTAACGCAGTCAGGCTGTGGCCCAAACCCCTTGCTGTTGTTTTCTGTGTCTTTGTACAGTAGCTTTAGCTCTTCAGCTCCCAAGCCATCAGGGCTTTGAAGTAAGGGGCCTGCGGGGATACTGCTCCTGTGAAGGAGAACAAATCAGAGGACTCAGAATTTGAATTCAAATCCAAGTTTCTGCCTGCAGGCCCTGCTTCTTACTAATAACTCAAGGGTCAGGCTCAGGATCCAGATGGGGAAAGGGTGTGTTCTGCTAAGTTGCTGTACACTGAAATGTTTCTAAAATATTCTTAGGTCTCCCTTCCCCTCCTTATCTGTAATTTTACTCTCTGTGATGCTAATTACTGTGGTCGACTGCAGTTCAAAAATATTAGTGAAAATCTCTAGAAAATAAATGATCCACAAGCTTGAAAAGATGTGCCATTCTGAGTGTCATGATGAAATCTTGACCTTCTCATTGCGTTCTGCCTAGGACACGTCTCATCCCTTGACTGGCGTATCCACATGGTATGCACTGTCCTCCTGGAAGTCACTCTGTAGCAGCCTTGATTAGCAGGTCAAATATCACAGCACTGCGAGCGTTTGTTCAAGAATCTCTCGCTTTACTTCATAATAGCCTCTAAAGCATGCAAGTGGCGATACTGACAATTTGAATATGCAAAAAAGGCATAAAGTCTTTCAAGTGAAAATATAAGATGTTTTCTTTTCTTCTTTTTTATATTTTATTTTATTGAGAAACAAATAGCAATGAGACAGTTTCAAATCAAATTGGTAGGACAGTTTCAATAAACACATTGCATACTGTCTTCCTAGTGGTTATTTGTTGTACAAGATGCAGACATGATATCCTATTTACAAACACTATTAGAACAAATCCCTCTATTCATTGAATTAAGAGAATGTAGCTATATATCAATCCTATTTGAATACACAGATACAAAATGGTCATTAATCTGCATCCCCTTTTTTTGTTTAGTTCCATAAAAATACAGAGCGCTTCATGAATTTGCGTGTCATCCTCGCGCAGGGGCCGTGCTAATCTTCTCTGTATTGTTCCAATTTTAGTATATGTGCTGCCGAAGCAAGCACTAAGATGTTTTCAAGAGGAGACTACATTTATATAAGTTGTATTACAGTATATTGTTATGTCTGTCCTATTTTATTAGTAGTTATTGTAAATCTCTTAATGTACCTAGTTCATAAATTAAGCCTTATTACAAGAATGTATGTATAGGGAACAAACAATATGTGTAGAGTTTAGTACCGGGCGCCACTCAGACACCCACTGGGAGACCATGGGACGCGTCCCCTGTGGCTAAGGAAGAATGCTGTACCATCACTTGGTCGCCCATGCTCCTGTTGGTTGACATTCTGATTGTTTCCTGTTTCAGGTTATAAATAAAGTCACTAATATGTTCTTATGCATGGCCTTTCTATAAACAGGTTTTCACTTTTCTTATGTAAATATCTGAAAGAGTGGAATTGCTGCGTAGATATATGTTTACCCTTCTGAGAAATTGTCAGAGCTGGATGTGGTGGTGCATGCCTGTACTCAGTCCTAGCACTGCAGGAGGCTGAGGCAAGATAATTAATTGCAAGTGCAAGCCCAGCCTGGGCAACTTATGGACTTAGACCCTGTCTCAAAAAATTTTATTTTATTTATTTAATTATTTATTTTGGCTGGCTCAGGCTGCCTTAAGGGCAGGTCTGGTAAGGCAGGTGGAGGTGGAGTCGAACAGCAGTATCCTGCACCTGACTGCATTTGCATGAACAGGCGCTTAAACAACTGAGCTAACTGGCCAACCCCCCTAAAATTTTAAAAAGGGCTGGGATGTAGCTCATTGTGAAAGCCATAAGTTCAATTCCCAGCATCATCAACAGAACAAAACAAAATGAAACAAAATCTGTCAGGCCATTTCCTCAAGTGGTTGACCAAATTTGCACTGCTATCCACAGCACATGATAGCAAGTCCCTATCCTTGCCAGCATTCAATGCTGACAGTCTTTAAAGTTCGCTGTACTGGGGCAGGGCTGTGGGCATGTGGTGTGGCTGCTCTTGTGCCACTACCGCCACTGTGCTGTCACAGCTGGGCATGGACCCTACAGGCGAGTAGCCTCCAGTGCCATGTGGCAGAGTGGGGTCTGCAGGTTGCAAGAGGAAAAGCTGCAGGGCTCCCGCGTAGAGCTGCAATTCAGCAATCATGGGAACAGGAGTGGTGCTCCAGCTTCAGTTTCCACTTATAACGGTGATGTGGAAAAATTACCATGAGGTGCCTGGCAGGAGTCCGGGATAGTATAGCCCACTGACAGCCTCCCCTCGCTTACAGGCACCACACGCTGCTCATGGAGCTTCTGAAATGAAACACAGAGCACTGGAGAAAAGAACAGCTCTCAGCCCAAGGAGGATTATATTGAGAGAAGAGAAGCTGGAAGCATCTTGAAGAAAGCTCAGATTGGATAGGGGACTGGTCAAGTTGGCCAGAAAATGTACCCAGCAAGCTCTTTTTTATGCACCTGAAGGGCACAGCTCCTCTCAGCAGGAGAAGCAAGGAGGTTATGAAGAAAGGGGGCGTTTGCTCAGCAGAATTGTTCAAGGGTTTCCTTCCTCTCTGCTGCTGCCTTGTCTACTCGCCACTGGATCAGGATCTACCCTGGAAGGCTTCTGACTGCCTCCACCAGCCCGTTTGATGAAGACTCGGATCCAACTTGGCTGGCATGGAGGGCACTTGTGCCTGAGCTTGTGGCCACTGACTTGAAAAGCTGTCACCGTCACTGGGTGGCCTCACCACTGTTTTTTTTTTTTTTTTTTTTCTGTACATACTGAGTTCTTGATTAGTAAAGTGAAAGAATAGATACTAAAATCATGTTGATCTATAATTATACTTAAGGGATCAATTAACGAGCATGGCATACTATTATCCACCATAAGAATTTAGCAATACATTTTCTTTGGATATTAGATATAAACAGTATAAATAATTTTAATATACTGGTCATGATGTATGTAGTCTTTTAAAATGTCTAACCTTGATTCAGTAAGGATACTTTATATTTTAAACAATGAATCACTACATCACTGGGCGTGGTGGTGCACATGTATAATCTCAGCACTTGGGAGGCTGAGGCAGGAGGATGATCATGAGTTTGAGGCCATCGTGGGCTATAGCAGTGAGTTCAAGACAGGCTTGAATTAGACAATTAGATCTTGTCTCAAAAAAAGCTGAATTACTGCCGCGTTCCGGGGAACCCCCAGACCCAGTCCTAGCCCGGGTCCTGTGAGTGTGTGGGAGAGCTTCCTGCTACCCTGCGCCGGT
>NW_004524605.1:9758754-9775411 GCF_000260255.1 Octodon degus | reverse complement strand
AGTAGGTAGAACTAGTCAATAATAATAAATCATTGGCTGCTTCTAAAGAAAAAAAAAGCTGAATTAGACAGTGAGACCCTGCCTCAAAAAAAGGGGGAGGGGAGTACACACACACACACACACACACACACACACACATATATTAGCTAAGATAACTGTACTACTGATTTCTATTAGTTCAGTGAAGGAATAATTAGTTATTTTACTGTTTGATCAATGTTACATGCCTAGATCTGAGCCTACTTTGAAGACAACAATATGCACTATAATAACCATTGTTCATTTCCCACCATCATCCTTGAAATTCTGTATTGTTTTTATAATTATCTTTTAAAAATCTCTTCCTTAAGGGGTTTGCATCAAAGAACTATTGTGACCTTATAATTATACTATTGTAGAATATGTTTAATTTAGATGGATGCAGGTTGTCTATAAAGACCACCCAACGACAGACACAGAGAGCAAGGCCCAATGACAAATTCCACTAAGCTGATGCACTAAGCGGGTGTTGTTCTCCCAGCGTGAGGACTCCAGGTGGGCACCTTGGGTGTCAGTTTGCTGACAAGGCATCTATCTCTTCAGTATCTTTAACTCTTCATTACTCTGGATTGCTGGATTTAATTGTATTGATGTGCTTGCTTTTTGTGTGCTCTTAAAATTAGCTTATTGCAAGCAAATCTGCATTTATTTCAGAAGACTGGAAATAGAAAAATACTTATTTCCAAGTCCCTTAGAGATTACTGTACTCACATAGGGTTAAAAAATCAAATATCATAGAAGTTTCTTGATTAAACTAGTCCTGCTCCCACTGTGTTACTCTTTGTTTAGAAAATATTTATTTGATACAGGGTCTCACTACACATGTTGGACTCATACTGATCCTCCCATCTCAGCCTTCCCAGTACTGGGATTACAGGTGCACACCGCCATGCTCAGTTTTGGGGCCAGTACAGCTAGCCCAATGTTCTGAGGCCACCACGTGTGGCATGTGGTACTGGAGATCAAACCTGGTTCCTTGCGCTTGCCAGGCAGGTGGTTAGACTGCTGAACTATTTCCTCAGCCCCACTGTGTTTGCTCATTGGCCATTCATATCTTCCTTTAGGAAGTATCTGTCCAATGCCTTTGTCTACTCTAAGAACTGAATTGTGTTTTTTGGTACCTGTACCTGCGATCCCGCTTGGGACCTTGTGCTTCCCAGGGAGGCACTTGAGCCCCTGAGCTGCCTCCCTGGCCCCTCAAATTGTCTTTTGATTTTTGGATATAGCAGTTCTTTTCTGGAGGGGAATTTTAAGAGTTCTTTATGAATACTGGATAAAAGTCCCTCATCTGACACATGTATTTAGACTAGACTATATTCTTCTAGTCATAGTTGGTCTTTTCATCCTTTTCTGATGTCATTTGATGAGAAGGTTTCTATTTTGAGGATGATGAATTTTCCAGCATTTTAAGATTAGTTCTTTCTGCATTCTAGTCAAGAACTCTGCTTATTTTGGGCTTCTGGTGCTTACTGTTTACATAGTATGTCTTCTCACATTCATTTACTTTCAACCTTATCTGTGATTTTATAGAACATTTTCTGATGACAGCCTATAGCTGGGTCTCACTTTTTTATCCCATCTGAGAACTGCTGCCTTGGATTTGTGGAATATTTAGCCTATTTAAATTTAATGTAAATTCATGAAATTATTGATATTGTTAGCTCTGAGTCTACCATCTTGCTATTTGTTTTGCATTTGTTCATAGTTCTTTGTTTCTTTTTGCATACATTCTGTATTCATTTGAATTATTTTTCATATTTCATGTTATCTCTGTTGGTTTTTTGCTATGCCTCCTTATTTTATATTTAATGGTTGATTTAAGGAAGCAACACACATCTGTAATATATCACGGTCTACTTAGAGTTAATATTATATCAACTCATGTTATGCCAGAAATTGGCAACACTACCATTTCCATTTACTTTTCCCCTCATTTCTTACTTCCACATGTGTTCTGAGCTCCACATTACATTACTGCCTTTGCTTTACCCCACCCATCATATTTTTAAAATTAAGATGCAGAGGGAAAGCCTTTTATATTTACTTACACATTTAATGTTTAGTTCTCTTCATTTCTATATCTAGTTCCATGTTGCAACTGAAGAACTTTATAATGCCTTACAGTTGAGATGACAAATGTTTTCAACTTGTCAGCCTTTTTTCCCTGGAAATCTATATCTATATTTATATCTATAACTATTGGTACCAGGGATCGAACTCAGGACCCTGTGCTTGCCAGGCAGGCGCTCATGCTGCTGAGCTATCTCCTTGGCCTGAACTGAACCAGTGTGGTGCTGGATTTGGAAGGTCCTCCTGAGGATTGTTGCCAACAACATAAAGGGAGAACTGGAGAAGAAGAAGAGGGGCATTAGGGCACTGCTGGTTCTCCTGGAGGAGCTTGTCACACTGGCTTTCCTGATGAACCTGGCTGTACTCATCGTTGAATGAGCTCAGGACCTCATTGTTGCTGAGAATGGCTGTGGGTCACTTTGGGGGTGCTCTGGTTCTTACTTTGAGCATTATTTGTTTCCGGACTCTAGTGGGGAAGATGGTGTGCTCTTCACTCTCCTGAAGACACTTGCCACCTGGCTTTCTTGATATGAGCTCAGCTGTTCTCATCATTGGAGGAGCTTGGGACTCATCGTCACTGAGGAGGGCTGCGGTACTTTTCAGGGTAGCTCTGCTTCTTACCGTGAGTGTTACTTCCTGGCTCCTGTGCAGGCCCTTCATCCTGGCACAGACTTTGTAAGCATCCACCACGGAGCTTTGAGCATTCCCAGCATGACCCATGAAACAGGCCTGTATGAGATGCTGTCATGGGCCTTGGCCTCCTGTTGGAGTCATGGGAGCCATTGCCATGGGCTCCAGGCCTTCAGCTGGACTCATGCAGGACACTGCCGTGGGCTGCAGGCTCTTAGCTGGATTCGTTGGGTCTTTACTTTGCAGACAATCTCCTGCATTCCTTTGCACGTGACTCTTCCGGTGACTACTATAAGATAATTACATAAATTATGTGTCCTGTATTAAGTTGTTTTCCTTGTAAACCCTGACTACAGTGCAAATCAAATCTATAGAACAACACATTCTTAGATGTCTAGCTTGTATGCTTATATTTTTCTCCTCTATTTCAACTTTTTATATTAAAAATACTAGTTACGCCTTATGTTCCCTTCCGTTTCGTGCATATAAGCAGGTGTGTGCGTTTATGTACATGCACATGTTCTGTATTTATAGCCTGTGTATATACTCACATACTTTCCCCCAGCTTGCGTTTCCCCCCATGTAACTACGTAATCTTGTGATTTCGCCACAGTAGGATTAAGAGATATAGCTCATTCTTTTGTTATAGTTGCATAGTTGTCAATTGTAAGAGTCACTAATCTGTCCTGGTTTTCCAATTTTAGCATCTAAAGTTCCATGTGTCTTGAACAAACCAGCATGATTTTTGCCCTGTTATTTTATGGGTGTGCTATATATGATTTGTTCCATCAGTCTTCCTTGAATGGATATTTAGGTCATTCCTAATTTTTTTTTTTTTTTTTTTTATGACAGGGTGTCGCTATGCAGTTAAGGCTGGCCTTGAACTCACTACATAGCCCAGCTGGCACTGAACTTGAAACAGTCCTCCTGCCTCAGCTTTCCAAGTGCTGGGATTACAGGTGTGTTCCACCATGCCTGGCTTCCTAATCTTTTTTTTTTTTTTTTTTTTTTTTTTGCAGTACCAGGGATTGAACTCAGGACCTTGCACTTGCCAGGCAAGCACTTATTCTACTGAGCTATCTTCCTGGCCCCTAATCTTTTACTAGTACAAAAATTCTTCAGTCAGATGCAGGGACCAGTTTCGATCCCTAGTATGCCATGCCAGCCCCGCCTCCAGGACACGCTGAGACTGTGACTGAGACTGGGCGTGGTGGTATGCACCTGTAATCCCAGTGCTGGGAAGCTGAAAACAGGAGGATCACTAAGAGTCCAATCTGTGTAGTGAGACCCTGTAGACCCATACTAAATACATTTTTAAAAAAATCTTCAGTGAATAGTTTTGTGCGTACATCTCTCATATTTGCAATTATCTTTTCTGTGTTGTATATTTTAAAAATAGGGTTATTGGTTTACAGATAAGTGTGTATGCAGTATTTCCGGATATTATCAAGTTCTCCTCCATGGGGACGTATAATTTTTGCAATTCTACCATCAGAGTTTGAAAGCCTGTTTCTTTCACTTGCCAAGCCTTTGTTTTGCCCAATTGAATACATAGGAAATCATGGCCTGTATAGTTTGAATTTATAGTTCCTCTTAGTATTAGTCTGAGTACATCTGCAAAAGGTTAAAGCCTCTTTCTTTTTCGCTGGATCATCTGTACAGTTAGCCAGCCTATATTTCTATAAGCTTATGGACATTTTTTTCTCAAAATTGAAAAGTTCTTTTATATACCAGGGATATGAACAGTTAAATACAAGCTGTAAGTTCTACTACTGGATTGTCACTCATCTTTTTCTTATATCACAACTCTACTGTGTAGAAACATTTTAAAACAAAATACATATATCCATATATTCCCTAGTACATATGGATTTTAGGTCATAATTAGGAATGGTTTCTACACTCCCAGGCTATAGAGAACTTCACCTGTGTTTTCTTCTAGTTCTTGTATGGTTTTCTCTCTTTTTTCCCTAGTACACGTTTGCAGTACAACACCTGCAGTTTACAATTGTCTTGGAGAATGTAACATGTACATAACACAGCTTGGTTCTTTCCTTAATTCTTCCCCTCCTCTAAAGACCTTTTCCACATTTTCAATCTTGATATCACTAATCTTATCTCATGTTTATGATATATGATGTTTATATTCATTGAGGTTATTAGGTTCCTGGACGTGGCACATATTTAGTCTACCTATCCCCCCACCTTCTGTTGGACCTCTTTCCATTTGCAGAAGACCTATCCCCTTGTCTCCTTCTATTCATCCTCTATTATGTTCTTTGTTTGTACTTTGTCTTTATTGAGAGATTATATGGTATTTAAGCCCGTGTGCCTGGTTTATTTCACTCAACATTTTCCAGGCACATCCATTTTCATGCAGATGGCCCCAATTTGTCTTTCTTTCTAACTGAGTAGTATTCCATTAAGTACCACATTTATTTCTGTTTTTCTTTTTCATTTATGTATTTGATACAAGGTCTCACTATGCAGCTCAGACTCACAGTGATCCTCCTGTTTTCAGCCTCCCCAGTGCTGGGATTACAAGCATGCACCACCATGCCCAGACTCGTTCACTGACTCACTGTGCCCCTGTGCAGGGCTGGCAGGGCATGTGGGACCGAGGATTGAGCTCTGGTCCCTGTGTTTGCCAAAGCAGATGCTTAGTCCACTGATCTATCTTGCTGGCCCTAGTACATTTCTTTATCCACTCATCTGTTGGTGGGTATATGGACTCCTTCCAGGATTTGGCTACTATGAATTATATTGCTATAAACATTCACACGCATACGTCACTACAGTATGTTTTTAGCTCTTTGGGATGATACCTAGAAAGGGGATAACTGGGTATATGGAACTTCTAATTTTAGTTCTTTGAGGAATTTCTGTACTGATTTCCATAATGGTTGTACTATCCTATATTCCCACCAACAGTGTGTGTAGAGGGTCCTTTTTCACTACAGCCATGCCAGCTCTTGTTTTGTTTTGTTTTTCCTTGATTGTCATTCTTTCTGACTATAAGATGGAACCTTATAGTTGATTTAATTTGCATTCTTCTAATGGCCAGGGATACTGAATATTTTTCCTATATTTGGGCTAGCAGTTCTCTGGGCACTAGATAAGCAGTACAAGTCACAGCATTGGTAAAAGCTAAACCAGGACAGAGGCTCTAAGCTCTTCAGAAAAATTGTCTCAGTTTTGCCATAGTCGCGGACTGGCTGTGGCAAGCCAACTCTTACCCATATGCTTGCTCAGCATGAAAATGTTCAAATTTTTGAGTTTGTTAGTATTTAGAAATTAATACTAATTTTGCATAACAATGTAGATTTTCACATTATGTAAAGGTATCACATGCTTAGGCACAGCGGGCTACACCTCCCCTTGCCAAGACCAGCAGGAGTGGAGATGGCGCCTGCGGACCAGAATGAGCTCCCTGTTGTCCCCACCTTCACCACAGCTACCTGGTGAGGCCCTGGGCCTCTGAGTCTGTGCTTCCTCTGTTAAAAAAAAAAGCTGGAAAAGAAGAAATGCTAGCCACCACCACCCCCGCCCCCCGGCATAGCATGAGTGATCAGGAAGTCCCTGGGGGTGAACACATTCCCACTTAGCAACCTGCTTCTGAGAACTGAGCAGAGGTCGCGTGGCAGATGGCAGAGGAAGGCATGCAGGGGGTCCTGCCTGGCTGGCAGCCTGGCCGGGCATCTGACTGCTGTCCAAGAGCTTGCCCACATGTTCTCTCTCACCTATTAGCTGGCCAATGGCTGTAGGCTTGGTCTCGGGTCCTTAGCTGTCTCAGCTGTTTTCAGTTGGAACATTAATTAGTAACCGCCCCATTAACACGGACCCGACCCTCGGGAGAGGAGGCCTCAGGCCTCAAAGAGAAAGATGGTCTTACGTGACTTTGCAACTTCTTAGCGCCAGGCTCAAGTCTCTTTTCCCTTTCTGTTCCCTCACAGCTCTCCGCAGCCCTGTCAAATCTGCCCACAGTTGGCCCTGGGGACAGTGTGAAGGCAGAACGAGGGTGGCTCCAGACACAGTGGGAACAGCCTGTGCCCGTCACTCAGGGCCTTCTCAACCACCTTGGAGGGAAGATCAGAGCGCTTGTGGCCTCGCAGGCCCCAGGCCTCTCCTGTAAGGTCCTGGAGCTTTACCAGATTGTTGCCTTAAAACAAACTAATAAAACAAAAACCACTTAAAATTCGACAAGAAGTGTTGAGCTCTTCTGTGTCAGCCACGGTCCCGTCAGCTGAGGCCAGGAGAATTCCACAGCTGTGGGGGGAGCAGAGTGAGCCTGGAGGAGGAGGCACTGCACAGGCCGAGGCCCTCGGGTTGCCTGACCAAGGCAAGGCGGCCCCAGTGATGGTGTTCCCAAGGGAGAGGGAGTGGACTGAGGCCCTGAGCAGATAGGAGTCCCTGGGCCCAAAGTCATGGACTGGAGCTCAGAGACAAAAGCAAGAAGGCAGGAAAGCAACCCAGCAGCGAGCGCTTACCACTTGCTGCCCCTAAACATTTTCTCTGCATATCGGGATGATAGGGAAACACATCCTTTACCCAGGACCGGAAGAGTAGCCTGCTGCTTTCTCCCTCTTTCCATGAGGACTGCCAGCGATAGTGTCTGGACACATTCTCCTGGGCAAACTGGAAGGCAGCAGAGTGAATCTCGCCACCCCAGTTCCCTTTTTTCAGTGATTTCAATAGCGACTGAAAACAAAGGGAGGCGGGAGTTGGAGAACAGTGTTCCCAGGAGGGTTCCTTCCCTCCCTCCCACATCCCACCCCAGCAGCCAGTCCTCCAGGGCGGATGGGATCCCTCCTGGAGTTTTGGGAGTCTGCAAGGAGACAATTGGTCACCCTCAGCTTGACCCTGCTGAGCGGCAGCAGGAGCCTTCTGCCCCACCTGTGCTGCCCTGGAACTGTGCCTAGTGAGCTAGCTGGGCCTGCAGGTGCCGGCTCAGCTGGGTTCCCCAGAGTTTAAATGTAAACAATGAGACTGATGCTAAGGAAGGGAGGAAGGACAGCTCAGAAGTGGGGAGTTGGGGTGTAGTGTGTAACCAGAGTTCCTACAGCTGCCCTTGAAGGGAACTGGAAGCTTCCAAAAAAGACTCAGCCACCCAAGGGAGATTTAATGCACCCTGAAAGGAGAAAGACTATTGTAGGGTCCTACAAGGGCTGAAGGAGACAGAGGCTGGCCCTCTCTGGGGGGTCTTCAGGACTGCCAGGAAGCTCAACTAAGTGCTGCTCCAGGAAAAGCGGAGCTGTCACCAACATACACCAAGGTTGTCACATCAGCAGAGTCACGGGGAAAGACACTGGCCTTCTGAAAGGTTGGCGATGCCTCCTTGTTTATACCAGGTGGACACATGCCTGCTGCCTTGGACAGTGGACACTAGAGGAGAAAATGAGTTGCAGAGCAGAGAGAGAAGATGTAGATATTGCTCCAAGGTGCTAAGGAAGAGAAGGAAAGAGGAGGCTAAGCTCCACCCCTACTTCTGGTCCTATTCCTTGAGCCATCAGTCCACACCATATGAGGAGGATAAAAAGAAATGAGATTTAAGCCAAGCAGGAGTTTTCAATTGGTCTAACCTGAGTGCTTTGGCATCCGCTGAAGTCATCTTTATGAAATACATAAGGTAGTGAGCTTGACTGGGTATAACTGAAGGCAGAAAATAGAAGGAAAGGAAAGGTTATTCTCATGGCCAGTGAGTCAGTTATTCATTGAATATACCACCGAATTCTCAAAACAATCATCCGAGGCCAGGAACTGCTATCATCTCAGTTTGAGAGATGAAGGAACCAAGGTTCCCAGAGATTAAGGAGTTCAATCAAAACCCAAGCTAATGACTGAACCACTGTTGTTGGACTGTAAAGCAACATCACTGATTAATAACCACCCTTCCCCACAGGAGAGCTGAGGCCGCACTCTGCTCAGGCGGGGCAAGCCTGTTCTCTTTCAGCTACTGTTGGCATGAATGCAGCCATGAGGGCCCTACCGCCTGCCCAGATTTCTTATTCCATTTTCAGGTGCCCTTTCCTTTATATTCCAGTATTGGGGGTTGAACTCAGGGCCTTCACGCTGGGCTATCACCAGTCCTATTTTTATTTTGAGACAGGGTCTTGCTAAGTTGCTAAATTGTCCAGGGTGGGCTTGACAACTCCATCCTCCTGCCTCAGCTTCCAAGAGTGCCTGGATTGTAGGTGTGGGCCTCGCGCTCAGCCGCTAGCTGCATCTTCCTGGGGCCTTGAGGCCGGCACCCGCAGCACTCACTCAGGGAGCACCTCCCACTATGCTGAGGGCCGTGCCAAGTGTCGGTTCTCCTACCCACTCTAAGAAGAGGCTCAGCAGGCAGTTTTTTCATCCGTCTTGTGCAGATGAGGTAAGGGAGGTAAAAGCCTGGTGGCTTGCTAGGTCACTCAGAGCCACCCTTGTCACCACCACCATCACACTGCTCAGTGTGTGCCAGGCACCCTGCTAAGTCTCTTCCTAGCTGGGCAGTGTGTGAGAACTCCTGTCCGTTTTCTTGCTGTCCCAGCCAGCTCTCCCACACTCTTCCTCCTGTCTCTGTATCCTCTGGCCAAAGGACTGCCTCTCATCTGGGGGCAGGTCCTGCAGAGGAGGCAGGGCGTGGCAGGAATGCTACAGAACAAGCAAAGAATTTGACTTCTTTCCCCAGCCCTGGCTCATCATGCCTGCTGCTACAGGAGAAGGCACTGACAGTTCAAAGAACGGCCCTTGATTAATATCTCATCCTCTATAAATAAGTGAGTAGAGGCACGCTCTGAACGCGCGGCTGGGCTGCTGCCTTTGTGCCCGTGTGGCTCCCACACCTCAGCACGGCCCTGGCCTCGAGCTTTACAGCTTGAAACTCTCAGCCCGGCTCTGGCCAGCTCCTCAGCTTGCCAGTGGGTCTCTTCTGCTCTCTGCTGCTGAGGAGCTGTCTTCTTTCTGGCTTACCGATTGCCTACATAGCCGGTAATCAGTCTACCATGACAAAGTAGTTGACAGCTGGGCTTGCATACGTTCAAATTCCAGCTCTGCCACTTCTTATTTTGTTCCTTAACTTGTCTGACATACTGAATAAAAAATGATGGAAATAGTGTATATCCTAGAATTTATATCCAGATTAGGAAGGCGGACAATAAATAGGCAGTCACAAATATACGCATTTCAGCTAGTGGCCAGCACCACGTTGGAGAGTGAGTGCAGCTGGTCTGAAGAGGAGGCCCTAGTTACGCTAAGGCATCAGTGATGAGAAAGAGCTGGTCTGAAGAGGAGCTAAGATGGCTGGCTCCAGAGTCGGGTCAAGGCGGGGCTCCGAGTGAGCTCTCTGAGGAGCACCAGGCCAGGGAGAGCAGAGGTCAGAGAGGGACCCAGGGCTAGGGGACAAGGGAAGGTTGGGCAGACTTCACTAGAGGCGTAGTGTGTGGCGGCATGTGGGGAATAATATCTGAAATGCTGGCTGGGCTGCCAGTAACAAAGTGGTCAGATCTCAGGGGTGGAAGAGAAAGGGAAAGGGCTTAGTGGGCAACAGTGCCACAGTCAGGAGGCTGTCAGTCCATCCCGGGTTCTGCCCTGAGGCAGTACCTTCCAGCCTCTGGGGTCAATCCAGCGGCCAGGAGAGGTGGCTGGTTCTTGTGATTGTTAGTTGATTTGTGTCACGTTGCATGAGAAAAGCTGGACTAAATTGGATCAGCGTAGCTCTGGGTATGGCTGAGGGGATTTGCTGGGTGTGGCAGCGACCAAAGGGCTTGCTGCCCACAGGGTGTAAAAGGGAATTCAAGAAGGGAGGAGCTCTGGGTTCCCCTTCACCTCACTGCACCCAGCTTCAACGCAGACCCTTCGGCCTCCCTACGTGGACCTGCGCAGGACACTGCACCGAGCTCCTGGCGGCGTCCTGTGGTCTCCTGCTCAGACAGACGGTTGCCCTCCTGCATGCTTACTCTGTGGGTGGCCACTCCAGGCCAGCATTGTACATTCTTAAATATTCGTATGTCTTAGGCAAAATGTGTGGGTCACCCTAGCACATGGAGTGAGGGGTGTCAGTTGTGCTTTTCTGACCCCAGGCCCCTCACCTTTGTTCCCCTGCTACTAACATAAAATAGTCTCCAGAGCAGGTCTCATTTTCTCATTTACACAGCAAGGAGCTAATTAGAGACTTTCCAAACAAACACTACAGCTACTGATTTATAGTTTTTGTCAATTATTGTGTAAATACTCCCACTATGACCGATTTTAAGCTACCTGTCTAGTATCTCCGGTGCTTCTGTTGGCAAAAGATGCACACCATCTGTCCTCAGGAGCTGGTGCTGGCTGGGCCCAGCACACCTCTGCATTTATGCCTGGAAATGAGGACCAGCATTTATGAAGCACTTACCGGTGCTGGGCACAGCGGTAAGTACAGTGTATGTAGCAACAGATAATCACACTTTGGGGAAGAGCCATTAATATTTCCATTATATGGGGAGGAAGTGCAACTTGCTCAAGAGATTCATGCAGCTATAACAGATGGAGCAGGAACTGAACTCCAAGAATCCAGCTCCCAGAGCCAGTGTTCTTTGGATTCTCTTTTTAATTTTGACTTTTTACTGTTAAAACTTTTTATTGCAATGTGAGATATGCAGAGTGAATGAATCCCAAGTGACAGATTAATAGTCTATCTATCTATTTATCTGCCTGTCTCCTTGTAACCAGACTGAGGTGGAGCAGAACATGTGAAGCGCTGTTCTATCATCTCTCCGCTATATTCTTCCTGTGAAGGAGCCACCACTCAGATTGGTCTCACCATAACTTCATTTTATCTGTTCTTGAGTTTTATGTAGACAGAATGATTCAACAGCTCATCTTTCTGTCTGACTTCTTTCTCTCTAATGATACACCTGGGAGATCAATCCATGTCATTACATTTATCAGTCGTTCTTTTGCACTGTCGTGCAGTATTCTATGGTGTGTGAACATGCCACAGTATATTTATCTGCTTTCCTATGGATGGCCACTGGGCTGTTTCCACCAAGTGCCTTCACACTTTAGATGATAGATAGCCACTCAAAATTCCCAAGATTCCCTGGGTCTTCCTGCCTTTGGGGGAGATGCATCCTCAGCGTGTGGGGTGAGTGGTGTCACTGGATGTAGTAGTTCCTGACCGTATCTGTAACAAATTACTGCAGACTCAGTGGCTTAGAGAAACACAGGTGTGTTATCCTACATCTATGGGAGTTAGAAGTCTAAAATGGGTCAGCAGAGTGGTGCTGTTCCTGGTGGCATTATGGGTAAAAGCCTTTTCCTTTCCCTTTGGACTTCTGGAAGGTCACCTGTGTCACTCCAGCCTCAGCTTCTGCCACATTTCCTCTCCTTCCTTCTTACAAGGATCCTGTGATTACATTGGGCCCACCCAGATAATCTGAGAAAGTTTCACCAATCTTAAAGACCTTAACTTAATCAGACCTGTGAAGTCCTTTCTGCCACGCAGGGTAACACATCCACAGGGCTGGGGATTACAGCACACATGTTTTGGGGAGGCCACTGTTGTGCCTCTGACTCTGAACTATCTGCTGAATGAAGAATCTTGATACAATTAGTGGAGCCTGGGGTGGAGATCAAGAGCCTAGGGGCTAATCTGGACCCTGTGCTGACTCGTGGTGGGAAGCTGAGTAATCCTTTGGCCCTCTGAGTTTCAGGGAGGTGTAAAGTGAAGGCTGGGCCAGATGATCTTTGTCACACGTGCCTTCGAGTTCCACTGTAGGATTCTGCAGGCAAGTGTTAGGATTGGGGTTCTGACCAGCTACATCCCAGCTGCATGTGTCCACTTCTTCCTAGCCCAGGGAAAAAGGAGAATATTTTCTGAGAGGACACCCCTACACACACAGATGTATGCGTGCGTGCACACACGCACACACACAACACAGTCTTTTCTCTCTTCCTTTTCATCTTACGGTCTCTGAGCATTTCATTCAGAATACCTTTGAATCCCTACTATTGATTCTCGATCTCCTCAGGTCATACCCTCCCACTCTCAATTTTTCTTTAAGTGGAGATTTGAAAACCCAATTTGGGGAAGAAAAAAAAGATTGCCTACATGATTTCAGGGGCTGGGCTGATGGAGCAGCTCTCCACGGAATCTGAGAGCCATGCACTGGGGAAGAAGTAATGGAGATGTCCTAATTATTCATTTCTGATATGAACTGGCCCATTCTTTCATTTTTTTCAATGGCTGTTTGAGCCACAGGCTCCCAATAACTATTAAGAGAGAAAGCAGAACACAGAATTATTTTCTTTTTTTGCTCAGCAGAAAGCCTGCTTTGTTGCAAGCTGAATAAAGCAGAAGCCTGTTGGCCCTCCGTGTTTTCTAGTAGTCAATCAGTTGATCTTTTCCAGCTGGCAGCTATGGCGGCTCTCTTCCTCCATCCACTCTTCCACTGATCAGGCCATTTATTGCCCTCCGCTTTCTCTGATTCCATGTTCATCAGTACACGTGCCGTGGGGTCAGGCGCTCGTGCACTCAGTCAGTGCTCATTGTGCACCTACTTTATGTCGGGTGCAATGGCTGGCCCTAGGGACAAGCACAGCAGACAAGAGGTCTGTGCCCGTGAAGCTTGTACTGAGGCAAAGGAGAGGTGGTAGCCTCATAGTCTCATGAATGTGGGGTTACAGACTCTAGCAGACACCACAAAGGAAAAGTTAAGGAAGCTCTGAGAGGTGATCATGAGAAGATGGGATTTAATTTAGAGGTGGGGGAAACCTTTGGAGCCAAGATCTGAAGATGCTGAGGCAGAATTAACTGGGTGAAGGGCATACATACAATGCAAGCAGAGGGGCAGCTCAGGAAAAGTTCCTAAGGCAGGCGGGAGCTGGGGAAGCTTGGGGCCTTGGAGAACGCAAGAGTGAATAGAGAAGAGAGGAGCAACAGCACACCATGGGAAGCTTTGTGTTTCTTAGCTCTTCAGTGTCCTCATCCGTAAAGTGGGTATAGCAATCACTTCCTTGCAGGGTGTCCATGAAGGGTCCCTGAGACACGGGCTGCAAAGTACTCAGGTCAGAACTACTTCTCTACAGCAATCTCTGAATAAGTGGCAGCAGCTGGTCTTGTGACTGCAGTATGCACTGCTGTTGGGAGCTCGTAGAGGGAGTGTGACTTGGATTGGTCTGTGCTTTCAGCCTCTGATACAGTGGGGGAGGGCAGCAAAAGCTAGTCCATCCGGGTGCTCTGAGATTCTCCACATAGAGTTGTTAGAGGAAGCACAGGGGAGGGTATGCTGACTCCTGCAGGTAGCTGGGAAGGCTGCTTGGTGGGGGAGCGGGGCACACCGCAAAGTTGATATGAAATACACATAATTCTAGTCAGACAGAAAGCAAGGAACATCTTAGCCTCCCTGGGAGCATCTGGGAAGCAGAGAGCAGCAGCTGCATTCCCTGCCCTCCCGCCGAAGTGAAGGAACTCAGAGGTGTTGCTTTCCTTATTAATCCAGCTGTGAGCATTTTTTAGACCAGCTGTCCTTCCATCTCTGAGCCCCCAAGGAATGAGTTATGGAGCCTCGCAAACCTCATTAAAATGCTTCCCAGACAGAGTCCAAAGCTGGTGGGTGAGACGCTCAGACGCTCAGCACAAACAATGTGAGCGGTCAGGAAGAGACAGAGACCGTGGCTGCAGCAGGAGATGGTTCCGGTTTAGCTCACAAGGACTCAGGGAACAATCTTGGACGAGTTTGCTCACCTCTGGGCCTTGGTGTGCAAACCCGCGCCATAAAAGGATCGGCCTGGATGATCTCTGATGATATTTGTCCCACTGACAGTTTCAAAGAGGAAGCTGAAATGGCTGCTTTACCCTCTCGTTACAATTTTAGGGACAATTTCACTGACACCGTAGGAGACAGTGGAGGCGATTGTCCAGATGGGTCTCAGTTCTCACCTTGAATCTTTGTAAATGTAAAATCTGCACAGCTGTAGCCTCAGTTCATGTGGGGCTAAAATCTACACGTCTGGCTGGTGACTGCGTGTTGTTGCCCTAAACCTAGCCCTGCCCTTGGTGTTTCCTAGAAGTGTCTGCTCCTGGGCAAGTCATCCAGCTTTCCCAGTCTCTTTCTCCTTCTCACCATAAGGACATTCCATGGAGTCCTGTTTTGCGGCCCCCTTTGGCTCTCACATTGTCTACTTCTGTGTATTCACCACCTTGCTCCTTGTGCCGGTCACTTAACTCTGGAAACCGATGGGATGGGAGAAGGTCAGTCCAGTGGGCCACCATTGCCCTCCACCTCCTAATGTGATCAGAACAGCCAGATACCCGGTGGTGCCTCTCCTGGGTAAGCAGACCAGCAGAGCAGCTATAAGCGCAGGCGTGATGTGGGCAGCCAGGGATCAGATTGGGTCTCTGACACTTTCTCTCTGAGTGGCCTTTAGCGAACACTGATGAATGGAAAGCAGCTATAATTTTAGCTAGGCAGAAAAGAAGACTCGTTTCCTTGTCTGTAGAATGAGAGCTAGGACTTCAGGACTACACATTGTTGCTGTGGTAGAAGTCAGCTCCCTATTGCCTACTTGGTCTTTTCTGGGAAATGTCTGTCTGCTGTACAATAAAACAGCTTCCCTGCAAATATGAAACTGGCCCTCAGCCGTAGGGGTAGGAAAACAGGGAGAGGCAGGGTTGGTGACTGTCTTAGTTACTTTTCTCTCATTGCTAGGACAAAATACCCAACACTCAAAATTAAGGAAGGAAAGGTTTATGTAGCTCATGGTTTGTGGAGGTTTCAGTCCATACTGGGCTGGCTCCAAGGCATGGTGACACATGGCAGAGGGCAGCCATTCATGGCAAAGGGAGGAGCAGTGGCAACAAAAGCAGTAGGGGCAGAGAGCAAGCATCTCTCCCTTATACTGCATCCAGGCTATCTGCCCCAGGGTGCGGGTAGCACTCACACCCATAATCCCAGCAGCACTCACACCCACAATCTCAGCATTGGATCATGATTTAATCACAACCTCTGCTCATCTACGTCTACCCCATGACTGCATGAGGCTTTGAGGGGACTACTAGACACAGACCATTAATAGTGACCAAGTTAGAGTGTACATTCCCTTTAAAAGAGGCAGCTATTTCTAGCAACTATAATATTGTAGGTCCCAATGCAGTCAGATCTAATTTTTTAAGAGACTTAGAATTTTAGATTTTTACATGGAGTCGCTTAGTTTTTAAGTATTAGCTTGCAATTTGAAAAAGTCATGCATCTCAAACTACAACATGGCTGTGGCCTAAGGGGGCCCACAGCTGTAACCTTTATTAAGTGCTTGGTGAATGGAGAAACTTTCTTTACCTAGTGGAACCTTCTCAACCCCCTCATTGTACAGATACAGAAACTGAGGCCAAGGTTGGAACAGGCATGATGACTTTCCCAGTGTCCCATGTCTGGATTGTGTTAGAGCCGGGGTTCTAATTTAGATCTTTGACTCCTAATCTGGTGCTATTTCTGCCAAGCCATAAGAATCTTCTGGAAGCCTCCGTGCTAACCTGCCTGGGCTGACTAGAAGCCCCACAGGAGCTCAACGATGGGCGACACGCTGCTTCTTTCTCACACGTCCTTTTCTTTAGTTATTACAGATAGCAGTAGTTTGAGAACCTCCACAGATTCTCCTCCTACGCACCTGCATGTAACATCCATAGCCCAGTGGGGGCTCAAGGCAGGGGCTTTTCAGATCTGCCAGGCACTGGGCTTTTCTCAGACGTGCCCTCACTCCAAGCCTTCCTGTCCTATCCCCTTTCCTGAAACAGCCACAGAGTAGCTTCTAGGTTCCTGGTGTCTTATCAGGATTCAGGACAAATAATCCTCAATATGGTATAATTATGGCATAAGACATACTCTCTTGTAACATACTTGAGCTTTAGCAAATTTTAAGCTAAAATGGGTGATTGTTGGCTTTTAACAAACAAGATTTCCAAATG
>NW_004524605.1:9749059-9758654 GCF_000260255.1 Octodon degus | reverse complement strand
TTTTTTATCAGCAAGATCTAAAGCACTGCTGGCTCTACTGGACCTTTTTGTACCCTTTCCTCACACTCATCCACCTTCCAGTGCATTCATTTTTGGGGGGGTAGGAAGGAGGCTGATATTGTCTTCTAAAATCTGTCACGTCTCCCCAGTTCCCAAACTTTATTTCCTTCCCTTTAAATTCTAGTGCAAACTGGCTTGGCATTCCAGCAGTGTCTGTTTGTTCTGACAGGATTTCTCCCCACCAGGAAGTCTGCTTTCCTCCACTCTGAGAGCCTCGTTAGGGATGACTGGCCTGCATACAGTGGGCAAATCTCTTCTGGAAATGTGGTTCTCTTTTTGGCAGGAGATGGAGCAGGGGCTCTCCTGCTGGGGACCAGCATTGATTATCATCCTGAGCCCCAACTCCATGAGCTTTGCTAGGTGTTCATAATTTCTTTCCCTTGCAATTGCTTCCTCTCAAAGGTATTTGCATTTAAACAAGAGTTTGCACCCCCGCTGATTATTTTCCCCTTCTTTGATTCCAATGCAAAGGCAGGCAGAGTCTCTGGCTGGTGTGTTGGTGTCTAGATGGGTTCCATGGCAACAGCCAGGGAGTTGAATGGTGTGAACTTTACCTCTTTCCTTTTGTGGATATGATTGGCAGAGCAGACACATTTAGGAGAAATTTCAAGGAAGTAAAATCAGAAATGTTTGTCACCTCTGGGTCTCCTGGGCCTGCTTCAGAAACCTCTGGCTGGGTTGTAGTGAGTAATCTTCAGGGAGGAGGAAGCTCCTTGGGCTGTGTTTTAAAGCCAAGGGCACGTGCTTCTCTGGGGAAGAACAAGGCTCCCTGGTTGGCCACCACCTGGTACCATGGTCACAGTGAATGTGGTGCCTTGCACAGAGCAGTGCAGGACGAGTCTCACGCTAGGGGGCTTTGCTCATCACTAAGAGCTGTGCTAGGCCCACAGCTCTGGTCCAGAGTCCAGCTGCATCATGTACAAGGTCTGTGACTTCAGGTAAATGATTGAACTGTGTTAAACCTCCTCGTTCTACAGGGTAAGTGGAGCTGTAGTCACTGGAAGTGTTGTTTCCTGTTTTTCATTGCCTCTTTCTGACATACGACTCTGCAAGACACGTACATGCACAGGAGTATGTCTCATTGTAAAGTGCTGGCGTGTGAGTTGGCCTTGGGACTTGTTTGAACCAATGGAATGTTATGAGCTTAGTGTAAAGAGAGAACACAGAGCGCTCCAAGGTTTGCTTTGACTCCCCACCCTTCTCCTCCCCTCCCCTCTTCCTCTTCTCTGAGCTACTGCTGGAATCATGCACTTTCTAGTGCCTGCTCTACCAAGAAAGAGGGCACATGTAGAGCACACTGGAACCAGCCGTGAGCGTGGGGACATCCTCATGCTCAAAGTTGAGTCATTCCCAAACTGGTCTGCAGGACCATGAACTAGGACAGTGAGGTGCTTTTCACTGTCATCCCCTAAGTCTTAAGGGTAGTTATTATGTGACATTATTGTGGCCAGAGCTGACTAACACAGAGAAACTACAACAGTCAGGATTACAGGAGAATATGAGCGCTTTACCCAGACGGGAGTATCCAGATAACTGACACAGCCTGCACCAGCTCCAAAGAAGAACTCTTCCAGAGCCTCCCCTCCTTCAAATCTAGAACATGACCTCATGAAATAACATATATTTTACTAGAGATTTTGATGGGGAGATGGAGAAGAAGGTGCAGCAGTGTACGTCAAGGTCTCTATAGATATCTTTTCCCTTTAAAGCTGTCCTGGGCTACCAACCATCTGATTGTCACACTCTATCTGTCCCAAAGCCCTGTGTGCCTCCGAGACGCTCCTCATCTCTCCCTCTATCCTCAAACACAGAAATTAGCTTTAGCCTCCTCCTCCTCCTCCTGCAGTCTTACATCCCATGCTCATCAGACACACCCAAGCCAGCAGCAAGGGACTTACTTTGTCCGTGTCCTCCCTGAGATGGTATAGTAGGAGCTATCCTTGTTCTGCTTGGGGCTCCTTTGCACATGCCATCCCAGACTGCCACTTTTGCTCCTTTACAATCACAGTGACATTTTGGTCTGGAGACTTTGTGCAGCCTAAAACCAGGCAGGCTAGAAATGAAATGCCAGGAGTTGACCCTGTCGGGTGATAGGCCGCAGGTGGCAGATAATATCTCAGCTCCCTCATTCTTGGATGAGGCAACTCTGAGGCACATTCCACACGGTCTTCTCCAGGAGCCGTGCAGACTTGAGCCCCAGGTGCCTATAGCTGCTACTCCAGACTGGCTTCTTTCCCTTCCCTGTCTTTCCTAACCCTCTACCAGCACCTCGTAGGGTCACTTCCAAGATGAACTATGTACAGCTTGATGTTTGTGTCAGGGTCTTTGTTGGAGGAAATCAACTGCAAACTATATGTTGTTTGTAAATGCACATAAAATGATATGAAGGGCAAACAAATCTCTTGTCATAAGATGGGTGTGGGGGCATGCCCCTGTAATCCCTGCACTCAGGAGGCTTGGGCAGGAGAATTGCTGTGAATTCAGCTAGCCCAGGATACATAGTATGCTGAATGCCAGCCTGAACTACATAGTGTATCTCTGTCTTAAGAAAATAAAGAATGATTTTCCTTGCTCCTAATCCAGGGCCACATGGACAGTATTCAAAATATATTGACAATGACGACAACTTGGAAGCAGGTGAATTTCTATGCACTATAGGTGGGGAGTGTGTGGCATGGTTCCCCAATATTTTCTGAGTAGACGCTTTGCTTCTTCCTTGAACACCTAAACACAGGCATATCTACTCGTGGGCCAGCCAAATAGCTCAGCGGATTAAAGCGCCTGCAAGCTGGCTCAGGGGCCAGGGGTTCTATCCCCAGGCTTGCTGTGCTGGCCCCGCCCCTGGAGTGTGCTGAGACAGCAATTGAGACTGGATGTGGAGACACCCTCCTATAATTCCAGGTGTTGGGAGGATGCAAACAGGCGGATCACTACAAGTCTGATCTAGTAGTGAGACCCTGAACACCCTGTAGACCCTTCCCGAAAATACAAAAAAAGAAAAGAAATTAAAAAGGAATATCTACTCTATTTGTAGCCTCTGGTCTGGCTGTAATAGTCACAATAATCCATAACTTCTAAAGAGCATTTAAAAATGTATATAATGATTTAACATTCAGTAATGCAACTGTTATTTCTTTCTTTCTTTCTTTTTTGGGGGGGGCGGGGTGGAAGCGGGGATTGAACTCAGGCCCTTGAGCTTGCCGGGGAAGCACTTATTGCACTGAACCATCTCCCCAGCCCACAACTGTTATTTCTTATATGTCTACTATGTAACAGACATTGACTGAGGTGCCAGGAGGACAGTGGGGACCATGAATAGCAAGGTCTGGGTCCTTTTGGAGCTCAGATTCCAGAGGAAGACAGACACACAACTTAATGATGAATTAACTGAATCAGTTAATATTCTAAACACATGTTTTCCAACCCATATATTACAAACAAACAATTAAGATCTTCATCACACTATGGTTAGTGGTGCATAGAAAATAAAGAGGATGGTGTGATGGGAGGGTCATGCTCTCATTGGGTGACCAATGACTTCAGAGAGAAGATGAGCCCAAGAGTTCAGGTATTAGAGATGATTCATTTCATTTTGGAATTTTTTTTAAGTCTTAGATTCTTAAAATGACCTCACCAGGTACCTATTTTTCTTCCCCTTTGTCTGTGCCCCAGAGAAATCTAGCTTTTTGCCCTTGGTCCCAGAGGAAGGAACTGTGACTTTAAACCGGTTATTTCAGGGTTACTCAGACAAAACAGAGCAGGAGCAGAAGATCCCGAATGAGGGCATATGAAATGCAGATGGTTTCTCCACCTACCCAAATGCCCAGTCCTCAGGCTTGGGGATGTGACCTATTGCACGCTGTCACCAATCGCTTCCCGCCCCTGTCTGCTTGATGCTTCTGACGGAGACCCCCTGGCAGGAGGAGAGGAGCCCTCACCAGCTCTGCCCCAGCAAAGAAAGCTGGGTGCCTGGAACGACAGATGCTGCCCAGCCTATCGTGGCCCCCTTAGGATGATGCAGCAGCTTGGGGAAGTACGGTGCGAACCCAGGTGCCACCCAGCATGGCTCCTGCTGCCAGCCACTTCCCGCGGGCAGGCCCATTTCTGCATGCAGTTGAGCTTTCATGGCTTCCATTCTTCAGGGCCTGAACTCAGGATTCCATAATACAACCTTTCTGAATTTACTGCTGTTTGGGCAACTAACTAGGGCAGCCTGTTGTCTGAAGTTTTTCTTTATGGGCTAGTAGGAGCAGTGACTTATTTCTAATCCTGGCAATTATGAGCTCCAACTAGACTTTATTTATTTACTTATTATTATTATTTTTTTTTCCAACTAGAATTTAGAGACCAGATTTAGTTTGTGTTCAGGGTTCAAATCGAACAGAGACCAAGACCAGAACAGATTGGAATTTAGTGAGTCTTTATCAACCGGTGCGGTGGCTGGCCAGCCCTACTCCACACAGGGAGGCGTCCCACCAGCCCCGAACCAGAGTTACCGGCAGTCTTTTATAGCAATGACACAGCTGCAAGCTGTTTATGACTGGGAGGTTCACAGTTTTTAGCCATAAGTGGAACTTGCCCCAGCGGGGGCCTGTTAGAAGATATGGTTGGGTGGAGACATCTCAGCTGTGGACAACACTAGCAGGCTGAAGGATCTGCACTTGAGCCAGGAAGCTACGCTCAAAGAGCTAGAGCTCCTTGCCAGCTTTGCCCAATAGAAAAATAACAAGAGTCACATTTATTTCAACCCATTACAGTTTGAGGTTTTATTTATTTATTTACTTATTTATTTATTGTGGTACCAGGGATTGAACTCAGGACCTTGCGCTTGCCAGGCAAGTGCCTATTCTACTGAGCTATCTCTCTGGTCCAGTTTGAGGTTTTAGATGAGGTTTTCTTATGCCTCCTAAAAAGGCTTGGTTTCCAGGGAGGTGATGCAGGTGTCATGCCCTTGCATTGTAAGCTACGTAAAACCCGTGTTATAAAGCGAGCCATCTTAGACATTTCATTGTAGTAACACAGAGCTGACAAGTATAAAAACCCTTTTAAGTTTGTGTCCCCAGCCACATTGTGTCCACTCCCCAGTGAGTGCCTGCTGCATGTCAGGTTCTGCCCTTGGTACTGCCCTCGGTTCTGCCCCAGGTACTGACATCTCACCTGTGCTGAGGAAGGCAGAAAGATGAATGGTGGTGAGCATCGCATTAGACGTGATCATTACATATGTCAAATCCGGACCAATAAAGTTAATTTAAAAATTCTATCACTTAACTCTTAAAAGAAAAAGAAGTGTTGCCATAGGAATGAGGGTGGGCATCTCCAGAGGGACCCCAGAGCAGGGGGCGGGACTCCTCCATTAGTGACGAGGACAGGCAGAGCGTGTGGGAGTCCTGAAATTCTGATGCGAATATAATACTTGGGCTGTTCCCTGATCTTTTCAGTGAGATTTATCAGTTTTCCTTGTTTAAAATCATTTTATTAAAAGTATCCACCTATTTTGTCATTGGGTTCATTTTAAGTTTGAGCATTTAGTAGTGAAGGAAGTATTACCATTAACTGTGTGAGCTTCAGCAGGTCCATAACCTTCTCTGTGCCTCAGTTTCTTCAAAGGTCCTTGGACAGACTGAAAAAAAACATACAGTGTGCTTCGAGTAGGGCCCTGAACTATGCTGTGATTCTTGCTGTCCCTGCTAGAGGAAACCATAGGTGAAAATTGGGTGTGAAGGGACAGTGGTAGCAGCAGACGCCCGTGAGCTCACTTCCTGCCCCTGGGAGCTGCGGGAGCCCTGCTGGTCGGGTGAGCTGGGGTACACGGATGAAGCATTGCCTCCGCAGCAAGCTGTGAAGAGTGCTGCAGGCTACACTTGGGTGTGTGGATGTGATGCATATTGCTTATTGCTTCTCAAAAATACTATGAGACCAGGGGGTTGTTGTTTGCCACAGGTCAGTATTTGTTTTGTTTGCTAAAAGACACACAAATAAACCAACCTAGAAACCCAAGCTGGAGTATTCCTATTGAGAGGCAAGGAGCAAGCAAATCAGGGGATGAAAGAGATCTGTTTCCAAAGCCATGTCCAAAGCCTGCTGAGCTTGTAACTGAGCTTAGAGAGGCTCTGCATGAAGAAGTGACACCTGACATGGGCCTGCTTGGCACTTGCCAAGAAGCTTGCAAACGAAACTGCTTCCTAGCACCATGTCGGAGGTGCTGACAAAGACCAGGAGCAGAGCAGGTTTGGGTTTCAGAACAGAGAGGTAGATGAGAATTAAATCCAGAACGACATTGTAAAAGAAGTTCCAGGGCACTAAAGACCCCCAAGAAACACCTGGAAGTGTCAGACCCAGCAGCTGGCTGAGCTCAGGTGTCAGGGGTGGCTGCACACAAGCTGCATTTGTCTGGTGCTCAGGATAGAGCATCCCGAGTCCTCACAGCTGAGGGATCTGGTAAGAGAAAAGATGAGTTTCTAACTCAATTTTAGCCCCCCGTAGCAGAGCACACTTGAGGTTCTCAGTCTCGTGTCTTTCAGGGTGTCCCTTTTCCCCTTTTCTTTGGACTTCGTGCTCCAGAGAAGGCCATCTGCCTGAAGCCAACAGGTGAAACCCTGCACAGGTTTTGTTAACTTAATCACAGCACTCTTCAAACACTTCCAACAATTCCCTAATGCATGGAAAGGAGAAGTCCAAATCCTAAGCTCAGCATTCATGGCCTTCAAGGCCTATGACTGCCTCCTGCTCGGTTCTACCCCTGGCATAAATCTCAGTAGCATTAAAACAAAACACCTATATTTAGCATCAGGGCATTGGCTGGCACTGTTTCTTATGCCTGAAGGTCTTCTTTGCTCTTCTCTCATCTTAATCTTGTCGTTGGCATGACACTATGTGCTAGACTCTATTCTAGTGCTGTTTGAATGCCCATTGCAAAAGTCTACAAATTCTTCCCTTCTTTGAACATATGGTCCCCCTTGCTGTGTCACTCTGAGTACCCTCCAGTCCTGGATCTGAGTTTTATCATGTGATTTGTCTTGGCCAGTGGGCTGTTAGGAAATGGAATGCAAATAGGCATGAAAAGTGCTTGCATTATGTTTGTTTATCTTAGAAACCTTCTTGCCACCATGCAAAGGAGCCTGAGACAAACTGCTTGTTGGAGGCTGAGGAAATGTGTGAAACACAGCCGCACCACCACAGCTGAGGGGCTGTGCCAGGGGGACCCACGCTGACCCAGCTTCTGCTCGCAGATGCATGGACGGGCTCAAGGTGCCAGCCACCCCGAGTCCCACGCTAAGGAAATGGTGGCTGTTTTAAGTTATGCATTTTGAGTGGTTTGCCAAGCACAATAGGAGGCTAATGTAGCTCTCAACGGTTCTCAAATTAATATCCAATGCCTCTCTGCTGACAATAGTGGCCTGATTTATATTGCTAACTGCCTCTCCCTTTCTCAGTCCACGCTACATGCTTGTGGTGAAGATGATGAGATCGCTGCTCCCACTCCCAGAAGCAGCCAGGCAGTGCTTACCGGGCCCCAGCTAAACACATGGTCCAGGGATGCTGCACCCTGAAGCTTTCTTGTGGGGATCTATCAAAAACTGATGGCTTCTTTCTATTGAGACAGAAACCATCAGCTTCCAGCAGCTGGCAGCAATCTTTCCACACTAAGAGAAGAGCACACAGGAAACTGGAGTCAAGACAGAAGAAAGAACACCTAGGAGACAGAGGAGTCCCACAGACAGCGCATATGCCCCTAGGTGGGCCTGTGCCCACAGTCCTCTCTCTCCTTGGGGCTTTCACTTACACATGGCAAAGAAACCAAATCCTATATTTTTGGTAAATCCAATATGCATGAGTCCTCTAACATTTATAACCAAGCTTTAATACATTGTTCAAATTGCTATCTTCTCCAAGAAACTCTGGCAAGAACAGAGGTTTTACAGATTATCTTAAAGACATGGTTTTTCTACATAGCTCAGGCTGGCCTGGATTCACTGTGTAGCCCAGGCTGACCTCAAACTCATGGTGATCCTTCTGCCTCAGCCTCCTGTGTAATAGGATTATGGACATGCACCACCATACCCAACTGCATACAGATTTTTGCAATGATCAAGAACACTAAATTCAAATTAAAGGCTGGAGAGATGGCTCAGTGGTCTAAAGCACCTACTTAGAACAAGCTTAGCAAAAGCATCAGGGACCGCGGTTCAATCCCCCAGCACCACATGCCAGCCAGCCCCGCCCCCTGGTGGGCTGAGCTGGCCACACACACACACACCACACACACTCACTCTCTCTCTTTCTCAAATAAATAAAAATTATTAAAAAATAAAAAAAAAATTCAAATTAAAAACACCAAGGTTCAAATCCTTCATTTGCCATTCGTTAGCTGTGGACACCAGGCAAGCCATGTGACATCACCAAGACTGGATGGAATGGCTGTTTTAATATGATATATCTCAGGATTGCTGTGAAGATTAATGGAAGAGACTGTCTCTAAGTCACTTGGTCTGTATCAACAATTGTGACTATCATAAAAATGATTCAACTATCCTTTATTCAATTGATGGCAAGATAGAGGCTTAATTAGCCCTTTATTTGTCACTTATAGTATCTTCTTTTTTTTCTGCTTTGGAGGTACTGCATAGGAATTTAAACACAATAGATGCATATCTTTGAAAATGTGGGTTTCTCAGCAAAGTGACAAGGAATATGCTGTCTCTGATTACTTTCTTCCAATCAGCTCAAAGAAGGAAATGACTGTGCTTGAGAAGGTGTCAGGCTGGCATGTCAGCTACCTAACATAATTCTCAGGTCCCTTCCTTCAGGTCCCAGTGAGGTCATAAACTATTATCTCTGTGATTACTGCAGCATGGTCCCAAAGCTCAGTGAAGTATATGGTGTCTGTCAGGTACTGAGCTAAGTGATTTACACTTGCTAGTGGGAAGAGTGGAGCCACATTGCCAATCCTACAGAAAACCCCCTACTATTATGAACTACTAAACTATCTTGGAATATTTTGCTGGATTCATGCACCTACAATATTTAAATGACAATGGAACACCCTTGTCTGACAAAACTAAACAAAAAAGGGGATACAAATGAAGGACCATTTTGTATCTGTATATTCAAAATGGTTAGGATAGATATACAGCTACATTCTCTTAATTCAATGAATAGAGAGATTTGTTCTAGTAGTGTTTGTGGACAGGATATCATGTCTGCATCTTGTACTATGAATAAGACAGCAATATGCAATGTATTAATTATTGAAACTGTCCTACTAATTGGTTTTAAAACCATCTCATTGTTATTTGTTTGTCAATAAAATTATTTTTTCAAAAAGAAGAAGATGGTGACATACTGAGCACTAGCTTTTTTTAATTTTAATTTTTTCCCTAATTTTATTGATAAACAGATAGCAATGAGACAGTTTCAAATCAAATCGCTAGGACAGTTTCAATAACTAACACACTGCATACATTCTTCTTAGCGGTTAATTGCTGTACAAGATGTGGGCTTGAGATCCTATTTACAAACACCATTAGAACAAATC
>NW_004524605.1:9737979-9748675 GCF_000260255.1 Octodon degus | reverse complement strand
GCCATGTGGATGAGTCACGGCTATTGCTTGGCCAATGTGCTCTCTGTGAAAGCCTGAGAGAGTATTTTCTCTCCATGTGACTCTCCTTAGGCACACTCTACATCATCGATCACTTTCCTCTTTGGCCCTGGCTTTTGTTGCCTGTCCATATCCTTTTCCTCCTTAGCTGCAGCTAAGTCTAGTTTCACTAGGGAATCGCGCTGCCCTGCCTCTCGGTCAGCGTATTTGGCATCTGGGCTTCCCCCAGCTTCAGTTGCAGGCTGTCTAGTCAGGCCTATCCAGCTTGTCTTTATTCTACTTCTTGACCTCAAGGCTTGCTTTGGAGACCAAGACAAATGGATACCATTTCTGGGACTTCTGCTGAAAATATCAAGGAAGAAAAGTTCTCACCGCACAGGGGTTGTCAGACCAGGAAGATGAGGCTAGTTTGAGGTCACTGCCTTGTGACCATGAGGAAGAGCCTGTGTTCTGTGAGGCAAGAGGGGGCAACATGGGAGAGCCAAAGCCAAAGATGGACCATCACAGCATCTTTCATCTCCTCCACAGAGCTGTACCCAAATACCAAACTGCCCCTAGACATTTACACACTTGACTCAATATATTTCTTTTCTTATTTAATCCAGTCACAATTGGGTTTCTAGGACAGAAAGGATGCTAAACAACCTCTCTGAGCCTCAGTTTTGTCTTCTGCTAAATGGAGTTGATAATACCTCTAGACAAAGAAAGTACTTCTCACAGTACTTTCATACAGTAGTAACTGTCCTCTTTCTGAGCTCTGAGGGTGAGAGTAACTCTGCCCCTCTCTTCCTGGGAAGCAATTCACCTTTCGTTGCCCAGATGATTAAAATTTTCTGGAACACCAACAGAAAGGTCAACCACCTTCTTTCCTTCAGGCGAATAGTACCATTTCTTCTGTGTGGCTGGAGGAGCTCAGTGCAATGTGTGTTTGTTACTAAGTTCTGGTTTCCTGTTGCTTTCAGGATGTGTCCAGAGGGCAGCATGTTGTGTTCTACAAACCATGGCTAGATGATAAAGCTTGGACTTTTGCTCTTTTCTGCTCCTTGGGAATAATGAGTGTAGAATGAAATATGCACCTAATAATAGCTATAAGTGTAACAACGCCAGAGAGAGCGAGAGAGAGAGCGAGAGAGAGAGCGAGAGAGAGAGAGAGAGACAGAGAGAGAGAGAGAGACAGAGAGAGAGAGAGAGAGAGAGAGAGAGAGAGACAGAGAGAGAGAGGAGAGAGTGTGCAAATCATCCACTCCAGTGAAATGTGCTCACTTGGTTCAGTCATTCTTGTTCTAATGAATGTCACCCTTATTTTTTTTTTTTTTTAAATTCCAAGCTTTTAACAAGCAGTAGACTTTCAGTGGAAAGTAGAGACTGAAAACCACACATATGTGAAGTTTTAGTCTTGGTTTGCTTTACTCATTTTTCTGATAGTTTCTTGATAAATTAGAAATTAGGAAGTACATCTGCCTCCCTTCTAGCCAAGTATCTTAGCAGCCACCCATCTGTCCTGTGGCAGAACCCACCCCTCTACCTGGAGAGTCATTTGTACTCTGTCCAAGGTGCTGGCCAGTGGTTTCTTAGGGCGCTCACCACGGTGATGCCTTGGTTTAGCCCAAAGGCTGTACTACATACGTCAGCACATCGGGTTCGGGTTCCAGGCTGCAAGGGTTGGTAGACAGAGGACACTTCAGCCCCCATGAGTAAATCACCCATGAGAAGCACATTTTCTTGATCTCGGTTCTCTCTGAGATGCTGGAATCCACACAGAACCAAATGACAAGCAGTGCAGAGTCAGGATGGTAAATACATTTTCTTAATCCTAAACTGGGATGGCAGGTAAACACAAGCAGAACTGGTGCTAATTATATTTAGCAGCTGCCACGAATGTGTGCTTACTGAGTGCCAGGCACAGTGCCAAGTACCCAGTATACATTTTCCCAAACAGCAGCCCAGTAAGTTTGATATTAGCATCCCAATAGTATAGTCAAGAAAACTGGAATTTAAGAAAGTGACTCACTCAGGAAAAAAAGTTCGGTTCTGTACTTCGCCTGGTGCTATCAGAGCCCACCTCTTTAAACTATCATGTTCTGCCTAGACATAGCTCCAAGCAAGGGAAGGCCAGCCCTGGGCCCAGTAGGTTTCTTTTCCTATCTGGGTTTTGGATTCCCCAGTTGTAAGATTAGTGGGTTAGCACTACATCTTCCCACTTACCAGTCATCTTGGTTTAATGGTGAGCTTGCTTTTGCTGGCTGTGAGTTTGAGTCATAACCAAGAAACTATATGCCTATAATGTTGCAGGGGTGGGGGGCTCAATGACAGGATGGTGAGATGGGTCCATTATGGTAACCTATGGAAGCCTGAAGCCACTATGTTTTTCACCTATTTTCAAACTGGAAAGGCCAAGGTTTGTGCTTTCTGGAGGCAGCTCTGCTTTCTTTCCTGCAGGGATTTGCTCTGGTAACTCAGCAGGAGGTAGGGAGGAGGTAGGTCTGCTCCACCTTCCTCTTAGAGACTTTGCCTGGCCAAACACAGGGACACTGGGTAGGAGGGTCTCCTGGGTGGGAGGGTCCCAAGATAGTTGCTGGAAATATATTTGTCACTGACATTCCTTTTGTCTTCAGCAGACACCAGATTTCCCCAGCTCTAGCAGGGTTCGCATTTCCTTGAACACTGGAACACCCATTAGGGAGGGTTGTCACTTTCTTATTTGTGGGAAATGTCTGACATAAAGGGACAGGTACAACTTAAAATGTCAGGGTGGCAGTGCAGTTGACAGGTAAATTTCTATGTAAAAACCCACCTTTTGCTTTGGAGCAGGGAAATGATGTAAGATTCGGTGATGACAGTCATGCATGGGGCTGTCTTCACAACAGAGGAAGGAGTAAACAGTCTCAGTATCCTGAACCAAAGATTCCGGCGCTGGCTTCCTCCACCTCCACGTTTCCAGGCTCCACTCAAGGCACCCAGCTCTAAGATTCCTCTTTTAACTTCCCCTATTAGTCAACATTTCCTCCATAATTGCCTCCTCTCCACGTCTACTGCCATGTCCACATTCCTCTTGGAATTATGCCTTCATTTATCTTTCTGTCTCGGATTTCTCTTTATGACAATCTATTGTGTAGGCAGCTGCCACCTGAAGGTTACTAAAAAAGGTCTGAGGAACAGCTTCCCAGTGTAAAATTTCAATGGCTTCTTGTGTGTTTATAAGAAACAAGCAGTTCTGCCCCACCCACCCCAGTCCCTAAGCCTAGCACTTACAAACGCTTGCTACATGATGTCAACAAATACTCTTGGCCCTTCATGCAGTAACCTGTTCATCACAACAGTGCTAAAGGAGAGTACTAAGAGCTTCATATATAGCTAGGTAAACAAGATGTCCAGAAAATCCATGTGTGCATTAGAGTTTCAGAATTGTTTGCTACATATTCAGCTAGGAGTGGAACACTCTCCAGAACAAATCAGCGAGTCACCCACAGGCAAGCGCAGCAAACACTGTCTGCCCCATTCAAGCCCCATTTTCTGGACATCTTGTTTTCTGGACATCTTGAGGATGAGAGATTGAACAACCTGCCTAGAAGTTCCCTAATGGTCTGCCTTTCTCTCTCTTTTATTATTATTACTACCACTACTAAACAATGCTAAAGCAGCTTCAGGTTTACAGGAAACCTGAGCTGCAAGTATAGAGTCCTCGTATGCCCTCTTAGCCTCCCACACCAGTTTCTGCTATTGCTAATGTCCTGCATTATTGTGGTACATTTGTTATAGTTGTTGCATCTACATTAATACATCCTAAGCACTGGAAGTCCATAATTTACATAGAGAGTCACTTTTAATATTGTATGTTTGATGGATTTGGACAACACACAGTGACACAGCCACCATTATAATCCCATGAGCAATAGCTATAGTGCCCTAAAAGTCCCTTTGCTTGCTTTATTTATCCTGTCCTCTCTCCCCACTAAGTCTCTGGTGGCCGATGGTCTTTTCACTGTTTCCATAGTTTTGCCTTAACCAGAGTGTCACAGAGTTGCAAGCATGTAGTATGTAGCCTATTGATACTGACTTCTGTCACTTAGCAAAATGCATTTGGGGCTGCTCTATGCCTTGGTGTGGCTCGAGAGCTCATTGCTTTCTTTGCTGTGCAACAGTGCATGAATGCATCAGTGTTTTCCCAGAGATGCATTGCGAGCAAAATCTACAGCCTCCTTAAAAGCAGACTAATTGGGCTGGAGTTTCAGACCCTTCATAATCTGTGTTCACCTTTCTAATCTTCTTTCCTATATTCTATCGACTTTATTGTTCTGTATAAAAATCATTTCTCCAAGCCTGTGCTCAAACTGTTTGCATATCTAAGTCATATCTGGTTCTTGGGTGTCAGATCAAATGCTATGTCTTTAATGAACTTTTACCTTGGCGTGTCCCTCCCAGTAGGAAATGATCTGTCTTCCTCAACACAACCACTGCATAGGGTTGATAGGGGAAGCTGTATCTCAGACATTCAGCAACTCAGTATTTTGTTTCTGTATCTGAAGGGTCTACTCTTCCATAAGAATTTGGATTTGGCTTACAAAGTTCCAGCAAGGCCAGCCGTCACTCCTCTCCCTTGAAGCAGGTGGGGAGCATAAGACCAAACCCAAACCCACACTTAAAATGCATTTACCAGAGGATTGGTTTAGGGGTGCCTGTATTACTTAATCAAAACCGATGAGACTCACATTTAAAGTTCATAATTCTGAACCTGAGAGGACAAGAGAGCAAGGGAGTGTGGTCACAGTGCAACCACAATAAAAAACGCGCTTGTTTGAAAATAGAGCCTTACGAGGGAGAAAAGATGGAATGAGATTAGTTCTGAGGATGTAATTTGCATCCACAATCAAACTGTACTCATGTGAGCTGATGAATTCCTTTTCATTCAAGTCTGTTTTAGTTGGGCTTTCTGATACTTGCTAGCAAAAGATAATTTGCCTACAGGAAGAGAATGGTAGGTGTTGCAGAGTCGGCAGGGCTAACTTTTCTCAACAGATTACCTGAGGATTATTTATTTGACAAATATTTATTATTATGTACTATGTCCTGGATGCTGTGGTGGGTGTTAGTCCTGAAAATGACTAGAAAGAGTTTTCTGAAGCCACAGAAAGACTGAACAATTACAGGTCTTTTATCTACATTAATAGAGATGCCAGTGCACTTTTAAACACTTTCATTTAGCAAATGTCTATTTCTAGACCTGCAAGAGTGTTAGGAGGAATGTTTGGAAGTAGCAGCTCAGCAGTCTGACTCTAGACCCGAGTCCTAGCGTCTCTGCAGCATTTATCTTCTTCTCTTTGGAAGAATAATGCACCACAAAGGTCATCAAAGCCAGACCCACCACCATCACCACTGGTGAGAAACGGCTTCTTCCAGCAACCAAATCTGGCTCTTATAGGACTTGTAGGTAGCTAAAATCTCATCATTGTTTGTCCCGCTTCACAGACCTGGGAGGTGGCTAGGACTGGAGAAATGGGAGTGACAAGCATTAATACCAGAGTCAGAAAATTCAGCTTACAGAGCAGGGATGGGACATGGCCCCCACCAGTTATTAGGTGAGGGGCTCATGCAGGCTTGAATGGGGCAGACAGTGTTTGCTGCGCTTGCCTGTGGGTGACTCGCTGATTTGTTCTGGAGAGTGTTCCACTCCTAGCTGAATATGTAGCAAACAATTCTGAAACTCTAATGCACACATGGATTTTCTGGACATCTTGTTAAAAAATGCAGACCCACATTCAGTAGCTCTGTGGTGAGGCCTGAGAGTCTGCAATTCCAAAAAGATACCAGGTAATTCTGCAAGTAAAAGGGTAGGAAACCGGAAATGAATCTATTGTGGGCAGGCACATTGCCTGCGTGCTATTGGGCTTGCTGCCTAATTTCCTTAAAAGCTCTGATTGTTTCTTATGCTTCAGAGAAATACTTGCACCTGGATGAGTGCAACTCTAATTTCCACCGTTATGTAGAGACATTTCTAACCTACAGCATGGTTAGATGAGAACATATGGGCTGGGAAATGGGGTCAACTACTCAATAACCAATTTAATCACTTAGTATCTGCTCAGCTTCTACAGTTGTTGGGCACTACACTTGGTCCTGGGATCACAGCCATGAGCTAGTGACACAGCACTCTGTACTCCTGAAACTTCCAGTCCAGTCAGAGAGCCAATGCTACACAGAGTCTAACGCAGTGATTTTAAGTTGTGGCAAGTACACAGAAGGATCTTAATAATAAATGTGAATGTGAGATTAATGAAGGAGAAGGAAGGAGTGTATGTAAGTGTTAATTTGTGGTAATTTTCACATGCTGCTGTACAAATACCACAGACTCAGTGGCTTAATGCAACAAAAATGTATTTTCTTAGAGCTTTGTAAGTCAAAAGTTCAAAACCAGACTTACTGGGCTAAAGTCACGGTGTCTCTGGGCCGTGCTGATCTGGAGGCCCACGGGAGAATCTGTTTCCTTGCTTTTGCCCACATCTGGGGGCCGCTTGCTGCCTCAGCTCCTGGCCCCTTCCCTGCATTGTGCCAACTTTGGTGTCTCTGCCCAAGTCTTCTCTGATTCCTGTCATCTTCCTCGGATAGGACTCCTGTTTGCATTGGGC
This sequence comes from Octodon degus, assembly GCF_000260255.1. Classification (NCBI taxonomy): domain Eukaryota; kingdom Metazoa; phylum Chordata; class Mammalia; order Rodentia; family Octodontidae; genus Octodon; species Octodon degus. The sequence goes on along the minus strand of NW_004524605.1, from coordinate 9,742,034 downwards.
TCATTGGAGTAATGCAGGACAGTCTCCCAGATCAAAACACTTATCCCCTTTGTGAAGTTCCTTCTGCCATGTAAGGATGTGACATCTTTGCATAAAGGAAGTAGGCGTTATTCTATTCACCCTGGCAGTCCAGGAGGCCTTTCTAAGGAAGGGATATTAAGCCAACCTCTGAGCATAAATCAGATGTACAAAGACTAGCAGAAGAAGCTTTTCCAGGGGAGTAAGTAATGTGGGAAAAGACCCTGAGAAAGGACGGAGCTTTTAAATGCAAGGACTGGTGAGATCGTCAGCACGGAGGAGGATAAAGAATCAGAGCGGATGAGCAGGCAGGGGCTAGACCTGTGTAGGTTGTGGGCTATGGTGGGGCCTTTGCATTTTACTCCGAGTATGACTAGGAACCACTGGAAAGTCAGCACAAGTTACTGACGTGATCTGCCTTATGTCTGGAGAGGTAGCCACAAATATGACTCCACACTTCCCAAGAAGGGACACCAGCCCAGGGTGACCAGGCAGGTCTTTTGACTGTCCAGGAAAAACTGATAATCTGGATATTTCTAAGAGTGAACTCTCAATTTTAAATTATTGACACTACACTGGAAAAATGCAAAGCACACAATACAGGTCAGCCTTGCCAAGAGCTGCAGGGCATCTATCTCTGAGGACACTCCTGTCCACACTACTGCATGACCTGGACTGAGTGCTAGAAGCTTCTGAGCCTCAGGCTCCTGGTCTGTGCAGAAGAGAATATAATGGTGGTGACTGCAGAGGGTTGTCATGAGGATTCCAAGAATATCAGTGGGATACTCCAAATAAAATACTTTAATTGTACTTATAGGTTTTCAATATGCGCGCGTGTGTGTGTGTGTGTGTGTGTGTGTGTGTATTTGAGAAGATAAGGAAAAAATTTGAAAATGGGTGACCTCTAATATTGCTTCTGGCTCTATGATTGTGAGATGATAAAGTCCTTATCAATCAAACCATATGTTTAATAGCGGAAGAGTTGAGCAGTCTTCCTCAGCTTGTATTTAATTTCTTTATCCAATACACATTGCACAGAATGCATTTTTGGTAAGATGACAGTGGGCTCTGAGACAACAATGGTTGGTGGCACAAACCACATTGGTGAGGACTCAGGCAATCTCTTGCTAATGATGCACAACCTCTAGGGGTTAAAGCCCCAGCAGTCAAGTGGTTAGAGACCCAGAATCTGCTCAGTTTGCAAAGGGTTTTGCAGCTGGCGTCTCTGTATCTGGTAACTCAAGTATGAGTCCTTTTTCCTGCTAACCCACTGACACAAAGTGGGAGTGGGGTGGATACATACAGTTCACTGTCTGGCTGCAGGAGGGTGAGCCTAAGGATGAGAGGTCTTTGTCGGGAGGGCCTCTTCTGAGAGCCATGCTAGGTCCTGGCCATTTCCAGGCTCCGTGCTTCCCTGGAGTTCAGAGCAGAACTCCAGGCAGGAGTGGTTTGTTTATAGGCTCTGGAAGATGTGCTGGTTGGGGATGGGATATCATCAAGCAAGAGCAATGCTTATAAATGACAATGGCAGAGGGTTGCCAAGGCACTTGGGATACCATACAAGGACGCACATACAGAAACCTGCCCACGTGCTCTCAAAACGTGGATTTCCTTATCAGGCTCAGAGGAAACTTGGATTTGGGAAGATAAAAAGCCATTCCTGATCCTGACACATCTATAATTCAATATTCCCAATAGCTCTGAGGTCATAGCTTTAGCCCTGGGGGAGGGCAGTTAACTGAATCTCAGGTTTCAGGATCTCTACCAGTGACAGGGGTGAGGAAACCGCACACCACCATACAAGAACAGGCACAGGTTCTGTTGGTCCTAGTGCCCCGGGACAGCATACATTCTACCAGCTTCAGTGGTCAACACTGACCGTGGCTTCTTCGCAAGCTGCCCAGCTGACTCAACTTACCCCCAAAAGGAAGGCTCAGGGACTGGCAGAGTCTAAGTGAAGGTAAACCTCTGAACAGCCTTAGCAGAACCAGCTCTGGCTCGCTTCCCCATGACTCCCGCGGCACACGGTCCTTCCTTTCTCACTACTGTCCTCATTTCCTGCAGTGCACATCCCGCTCGGACTGGAATTTCCTTGCTGCCCACTTTGCCATGCTCCTCAAGCTCACACCCTTGATCTAGATATCTCTGCGTCTCTGCCCATCAAGCATCAAGGTCTGGATCGAAATGTACATGGCTTGAGGGTGGACTACTGAGAAAAGAGAAAACTTCCCAAGTGGGTCCTTCCATTCAATGGAGGTGCTTTCCAGACTGGTGTGGCTCCAGCAGGGACTCACTGGTCCTGGTTCTTCTCCTATTTATAAAGCAAAACTGAGAGAATAACTTTAGCAGAGGGTTGAATACACAGGCTACTTAATGCTATTAGTGTAGCTTGTGGTACCAACCATTTGGAGGAATATTCTGGAGACATAACTGTTGCACAATTAGTCCTATAGTGCCTATAAAGTGAGGCTCCTCCCAAGCAGGTGAGGGAGCTATCAGTGCTGTGAAAATCTGAGTCTGGGGGCAGCCTTACTGGTTAGGAGAGGGGGGTAGGGTCTTGGTCCTAGCTAGCTTGTTTCCAGGCAAGTAGAATGATCCCCAAGACAACTTTTGGTTAATTCTGCTCACTCTACCTCTATGCACCCAACACAATTTTATTGTTCTTTCACAGGCTCAAGTCCTAACTGCCTGATTAGCTTTCATTTCTTTGGACTTTTGATAAGATTCCCTCAAGAATCTGTTCTTTTTTTTTCTCTATCAGTCTCTATCCATTTATCCCAGCATCGTATGCTTAATTTTAGATGTCCACATCCCTGCTCCTCTTTAGACTATCACCTGTTCAAGGGTCTCTCCCACATGTCTATCTTTACACTCCTGTCAGTGACTGAGAACATGGCACATGTAGAATATAACATAAGATTTTTTTTGATACAGCATAAGATTGATGATGCATGAGAGGATTTATTTGCAAGATAGAAATCTATTTAGAGGTGAAATGCTCCCTCAGAAATACAAACAAGTGGGCTGGTGAGATAGCTCAGTGGACTAAAGTGTCTCCTTAGGCAAGCTTACAGAAGCACAGGGATCACAGTTTAGTCCCCAGCACCACATGCCATGCCAGCCCTGACCCCAGGGCGGGCTGAGCTGGCCAGAGCCCAGGCATAGTGGTGCACACCTGTAATCCCAGCTCTGGGGAGGCTGAAAGCAGGAAGATTGCCACAAGTCTGAGCTGCATAGTGAGACCCTGCAACAACCAGTACATGTTCTTAAAAAAGAAAAAAAGTGGGCCAGGCTTGTGGTGCAGGCCTGTGATCTTAGTACTCAGAAGGCTGAGGCAAAAGGATAGCACATTTGAGCCCAACACAGATTTAATGATTTAGTAAGAACTTATCTCAAGATAAAATAAAAAAATGAGATGGGGAAATAGCTGAGTGCGAAATAGCTCAGTTTGGCTTCAACTTCCAGACACACAAGAAAGAAAAGAAAGAATGAAAGAAAGGCAGGAAGGCGAGGAATAGGGTGAGTGACCACACTACCAGACAGATGGGAGGAATCCTGAATGCCATGAGAGCAGGATGGTAGGGTGGCAGACATAGAGTTAGTAAAACTCTTACTCCAGAAAGAATGGCCATCATCAAGAAATCAGATATTATCCAATGCTGGTGAGGTTGTGGGAGGCCAGGAACCCTTCTTGGAAACGTGAACTAGTGCAACCACTATGGAAATCAGCGTGAAGATTCCTCCAAAAATAAAACTAGAAACTCCATTTGACTTGACTATTCCCCTTCTAGGTATCTTCCTGCAAGAGTTAAAGATGCCATAGTACAGTGACATATGCATACCTTGGTTAAAGCAGCACAATTCAGCAACCACAGTTAACAGTGTACGCCATATCAGGGCTGGGACGCATCTGTGGACGACACCAGAGAATAAGCCTTTAGTAACCTCACCCTGAGAGAAGTAACTGGAGAGTCTTTCACTTCCTGTTATTCCTGAGAATGAGTTTTCTTTGTTCTCAGTACTCTAAGTTAAAGTGG
>NW_004524605.1:9722507-9736739 GCF_000260255.1 Octodon degus | reverse complement strand
AGCCCCTAGAAGTACCTCTCTGGCCTAGCTCCTCTCTGACCTAGCTCCTCCCTGGCCTCACTCCTCTGTGGCCCATTCAGTCAGACCTTGGCAGTCAGACCCACCCTGCATACAGCTCAGGAAAATAACTTATACTGTGGTTGGTTGTAAGGATGTTCCGCTGCTTGCCAGTCCATTTCCTCAAGGATGAGGAGCCCAGACTGCTTGGAATTGCAGCACTCGGGCCCTAAGGCAGAGAATCAAAAGTTTGAGCCCATCAGGGACAATTTAGTAATTTAGAAAGACCCTGTCTTAAAAAAAAACAAAACAAAAAAAAAAAAAAAAACAGAAAAAAAAGTTCAGAATGTAGTAGCTTAGTACAGAGGCTTTAGGTTTACTCTAGGACCTCATTTCTGTCCCTCCCTCAAAACAATGACAAGCCTATCTTAATTTTTTCTATAGTAAATGTCTCATAGATGAAAAATAATTCCCCCCCCCATATTATAGTAGTTACAAGGAGTTGTGAGGGGTTCTAGAGACAGAGGGGAACAGGGAGGCATACAAGTGGAAAGGGAAGAGAAGATACCAAGAAAGAGAAAGAAGGTAGCGCTCCAGGTGGCTTTGCCTCTGATTCCAGGAAAGCAGGGATCAGAACTTGCCCCTCCCTGGAGCTTAGAGCGGAGAGTGGATTCCAGTTATCACTCTCTCTGAAGTGCTAATGAGAGGATTAGCCATTGTTCAGAGCTCCTTTGCTACTCTGTATCTTCTCCAGCCTCACTCTGAAGGGGATGGCTTCAGGGGGGATTGCTTTTTGCACTGTAGCCCCAAAGCCAGCAGAGTCCTACAGGAGCTGAAGCAGATCAGCTCGCCTCCTCAGGTGGACTGGGCCTCCTGCCCCAGGCTTTGTCTCTCTGGTTGAGAGTGAGGTATTTGCAACTACCTGATCATCCACAGAAATGGATCTCATTCTCCTGTAACCACATTTGACAGCTGAGAAAGTTAGAGACTCACAGGTGGGAAAGGCAGAGGAAGGAAAAGTGATCTTTTGGTCCCTGTCTCTCATTTAGTAGGCACTTGTCTGTCCCCTCAACCATGTCTAGCAAGTTACACACAATGCCTCTTTCTTCACCTCTGTGGCAGGCACTTTCGTCTTCCCCATGTACAGATGGGGAACTGAAGCTCAGATTCAGTCCTTTGTCTGAGCTTAGGTACCTGGTCCCAGGAGGAGCCCGTATTGGAAACCAGGATTGTCTGGCTCCAGAGCCCACTGCATGTGGCACAGAGATATAGGATCCCCGTGGGTAGGGGTGACAATGATGGTGACAAGGATGACAACAGTGTGGACAATGATGATGATGTGATGATACACGGCAGCTCAACCGTTACTATTAAACATTTGTCTCGTGCCTAACACTGTACTAAAGGATTCCCATACATTGTCTTATTAAAACTTCCCAACATGTGCTTGCTTCGGCAGCATGTATATTAAAACTTCCCAGCAAAACTTCCCTCACTTCCTCCATGAGGAAGATGAGCAACATGAGGCCCTAATGCGATTTAGCTCTCACTCAAAGTGGCGTGGAGAATTACACGGTGGCTGAGCTCAGAAATGAAGCAGAATTGTCTGAATCTAAAGAGGATGCGAAGGCCAGGAGGGTTAAACCAGAGGACATCTTTGCTGAGGGGAATTCACTTTGATTTATAGAACCTTCTCAGATGAAGGGTTCTCTGGGGACCTTTCGGTCCATCCCTCTGCCTTTGGATAAGTAAGCCATTATTACTCCTTCTAATACTTGTAATGGGGCCTGAGATAGTATAGGGGGGTCACCCAAGGTCATTCACCTCAGATATTCAGAAATGAGTTCAATACTGTCCTAAAGTCCTCCACAGATTGGTGGGTAGCTAAGAGCTCTCTGCTGCATCTCGTTATAGCCTCTTGGCCTTTTTTTTTTTTTTTTTTTTTTTTTTCCATGTAATTCCCTTACCTGATGCTCAATGTCCATTTGCTATTCCTGGCGTCTTGGGGCCTTTTCACTCCTGCCTTTGCTGCCTTTTGAATCCCTCTTCTTCACTGGAATTCGTGTCTGTGTCCCTTCTGACCCTGTGAGGTGACCAAAGTCAATTTGATTAAATTCATTTGCACTGAAGCATTAATGGCTTATTAAAGTGATCCTTCTGGGTATGTGCTGCATTTTAAAACACCCACCCAGCTTCTGGGCCACAGTGGCCGCGGCAGCATGGTGGCAGGCGGCCTGCGAGGGCTCTCTAGGGCAGGCTGTCCTTCTGGTTGGGCTACAAATGAAGGCTGGTCTCACAGTACCAGACCAGTTTAGAGGGTCTTTCACAGCACAGCTTCGGTTGCCTTAACTGGCCAAGTGGGGTGGGGCTTTCTGCCTGAAAGCAGGGGGTGGGTCTGTGTTTCTCCTGCACATTAGGATCAGTCTAATTCCAGAGATCTAATCTACAGAGGCGAGGCTGTCAGGCAGCCAGGAACACGGATGATGGAATTGGAGGAGCACCATGTTGTCTTGTGGAGGGGCTGCGGGAAGGTGACTTGTGCTGGCCTGGAGATCCAGGCTCTCTGGGGCTCGTCTGCTTGGTGTGCGTGCCTCTTTGGAGGCCTCGGAGGGCCTGGGCTAATGAATTCACAGGCACGGATGAGGGCTTAGAGGAGAATGCCTCTACCTGGAATGCTGCTGGAGAGCCTTTCATTTACTTGGATCACATCTTAGATCTGCCCTCTGTGATAAAATTAATAAGGAGCGTGCGCGTGCGCGCACACACAAACACACACACACACACACACACACACACACACAGACCCTCTGTGAGGGATGAAAAAGACATCATGCTCTGTAGAACGGTGAGAGGGAGAAAGCAGTGAGCGCCTGCACGGCTCTTGTGAGTCACCAACTGGCAGCACAAAGGAGGGACTTTTCTTCTCTGCACACTGGGAAATTCGAACACCAGGAATGAGGAAAAGCTGCCATTTGATTGATTTCCTTGTAGTGGGAGGATCTTCTACAAAACATGTACACAGGAGGAGCTGCCATTTCCTGGGAAGCTGTTTACTTTAATCAATCCAATATTTCTATTACTAGATTTTTCTTTGGAGAGGCTTGCTTGACAGGAAACAGGCATGGGACGGGTGATGGGGTCAGTTCATGGGTATGCCCTCAGGATGAGAGCAGAGAGGGGCCCGGATTGTCCCCTCCACAGCCCCCTTGCTGCTAGGGACTAAACCTTGGGGCCTTTGCACTGAGCTACATCCTTAGCCCACCGCACCCCCTTTCAAATTATGAGATAGTTTCACTAAATTTCCCAGGTTGGGCTTCAACTTTCAATTTTCCTGCCTTAGTCTCCCAGAGTGCTGGGATTACAGGAAGGAGACACCATATCAGACTAGATTTCTTAGTCACTCTAGAACCTTCAGTGAGCTGCAAGGTGAATTAAAAGGGAATGCGAGATGGAGAGGGGGAAGGGGAGGGGAAGCAAGAGGAGCAGGGATAAACCATGTGGAAGATGAAGATCCTACTAGCTCCAACCAGTGCAAGCAGTGTACACCACAGCATGTGCTAAGACAAATAATACCAACAAGTAAGGAAAAGGTGATAGAGGACGGGGACGGGGAGGAGAGCCGAAGGGGATGAAAAAAGCCAAGCTGTAACTTGTGCAACTAAGCGCTCCTCAACATGACTGTAACTGCACAAACTGTGAACGTGTGCTAATAAAATGAAAAAAGAAAAAAGGACATGAGCTATGCTTTTAATAATGGAGAGGAAATATAGCATAGTGTGTGCTCGCAAATGCAGGTAACACAGACGTGCAAATTAGGCGAGTTCAGCAGTGTTAACAGGACAAGCCTAAGAACAAATAGTGTTTAGCTAAGAAGCCAGTCGGGGCTGTGGTAGACTGCACGCACTCAGACTGCCAGGGCTTAGCCTCTGGAGAGTAGACGGAACCACTAAATCAGAAAGGCTGGATTGGAATTCCAGGTTTCCAAATGGACACCGAAGCGAACAGGCCCTCCTCAGGAGCAATACAAAGAGTCTACATAGCTATAAATGTTCAACATCATTGGCTATGAGAGAAATGCAAATTAAAGCAATACCGAGATTCTACCTCGCTCCAGAAAAATTCTGCCATCTCGAAATCAAGTCATAAATGCTAGTGAGGCTATGAGAAGACAAAACAAAATCAAGCGACACACTTCTGCATTGTTGATGGGGCAGTAAGCTGGTGCAACCACTGTGGAAACCAGCATAGAGACTCCGCAACAAACTAAGATTAGCTGTGCCATTCGACTCGGCTGTTCCTACTGTGGCATTCCTGGTGGTCTCTGGGGACAAAGCGCAGGGAATCAGGGAATCGAAGAAGAGGAGGTCTCACCTGGTGGCAAGCTGTTAGGACAGAACAATCGTGTGTGTGTGTGTGTGTGTGTGTGTGTGTGTGTGTGTGTGTGTGACTCAGAACTGTCCTTAGAGACCAGAGGAGGAAATCCTGTGTATTTTAAAGTCTTAGGCTAACTGCACTATGTGACTGATCAGGATCTCGTGATTTAGAGGGCTTCTTGCACACTGCCCTTTGTCAGTGATTTGTACTTTCTAAGCTTCTCAATAAATATGCTGCGCTTGCTCAGTTCAGGGCTCAGACAAGACTTCTGAGACCCACCCCTGTGGCCGATTCCATCCAGCCTTGCTGTCACTCTTCTTGTGGCTCTGACCGATGGGTGACAATGCCTCTCTAGGTATCTTCCAAAAAGAGTTAAGATTACTGTACTACAGTGATAAGTACATACATTCATAGAAGCACAATTTACAGTAGCTGAATCTTGGAAGCTGCCTGTATGTCCATCAACAGATTAATGGATAATACAATGTTATATTTATATACAGTGGAGGGCACTGAGGATGTAGCTCAGTGGCACGAGCACCTACATAGCAAGTACAAGGTCTTGAGTTCAATTTATGGTACCCCTCAAAAAAAAGAACAATTTTATACACAATGGACTACTACTCTGTTATAAAGAAGGATAGATTTGAGTCATTTGTAGGAAAATGGATGTACCTTGAGACCATAATGCCAAATGATATAAACCAGAAAAACAAGTTTAACTATCACACATTTCTTTCATATGAGAAACCAAAAATATATATAAAAAAATAAAGAACAAAATGAAGACAGATAATGAAAAGCAGGGCATAGACCTTTTGCAAATGTGAAGAGGACTAGGTGATGGAAGGGGAAGGGTAAAGAACTGGTCATAAAGAGAACTATGATGTGTTCCGCTCCCCACAGTGAGTGTAACCATGCTGTGCTGCAAACATGTACTAACAAAAAAAAGTTTTAAAAAAACTGTGATCTTCCTTTGGCCACAGCCCTGCTCCCACTGCTGGGATGTGGCACGTGGTACCCACCAGTGGAAGGTGAAGAGCTTTAGTTCTTTTTTTTTTTTTTCCCTGTATTTTAGGGAAGGGTCTACAGGGTATTCAGAGTTTCACTACTAGATTAGACTCATAGTGATTCTCCTATTTACAGCTTCCCAAGTGCTGGGATTACAGGCACATACCACCACGCCCAGTCTCCATTGCCATCTCAGAGTGTCCCCGGGGTGGGGCCTGCATGGCAGGCCCAGGGATTGAACCCCCTGACCCCTGCACCTGCTTGCAGGTGCTTTAATCCGCTGAGCTATTTGGCCAGCCCTCTAGTTCTGCTCACAGTTTCAGTGCTTGGTCGGCCAGTCTCCAGGCAGAAGGGGCAGAGAGGGCAAGCGGGACCGAGGGAGCTATCGGTAGCACAGCAGCCAGGAGGCAGGGGGAGAAGGGAGAGGTCACTGGGGAGGAAGGCGCACCTTCCAGGTCACAGCCCCGGCGCCTCTTCTGGCCAGGCCTGCTCCAGACAGCACACTCAGCTGGGAACTGCAATGCCCTTTTCCTGACTTTGTCACCATGGCAGAAGTTATTTAACCTCATAAAGTAAAAATAGGGCTTGTGGAAGGGGAAGTGTGTGAGGGAAGAGAAAGTAAAAAGAGTGAAGATGTATTATGTGCAGCACCCACTCCCCACGATGAGAGCAACACTGCGGACTGCACGTGTGTACTCACAAGAAAAGTAGATAGGAGCCAAAATATAGCACCAAAGGGCTGGCACACGGGTTCACGGATACAGGCTGAAGTCCACTGCAGCAACAAACAGCCACTTTTTTTTGATGGAATGCTAGTATCACTTCACTAATTCCTTTCAGCTGGCTTTTTTCCAACCAGGTTCCCATCCTGGAATTCCAAATCAGGCTTTCATTTATGTACTAATTCTTTTCCCATTGTATTGCTTTCTATCTAGTGTGTGCTGGAAAAGCTTCTGGCTATAACAGAACCACTTCAACAGAAACAAAACCAGTACACAAAACCCAGGGAGGTCAGGTAGCAGCCCTCCCAGGCTCTGCCCAACGAGGTAACTCATCAGGACAGTGTCTGCTCTGCTTTTGCCAACACGTAGCACACCTTTGTACGCTGCAGTGGCGTGCAAACCCTGCCAAGACGCCGAAGGGCCCGCTGGCAGAGCCCGGCCAGAGCCGGTGTAAGCCGGCTGCAGGACGTCGGCACTCCTCCCCTCGGAGCCTTTGCCCATCTTTGAGCCTCTGCGCAGACCACCTTTCACAAAACTGCCAGGACTGCATCTCCAAGTGTATTTCCAGTACATCTAATTGCCAAGGTTTGGCTCTGTTGGAAAGAGGACTATGAAACCAACTGACAAGAAAAAGCATTCTCTGTGGACAACTAGGGGTGACTGGACTGTAGACTGTTCTTACCGTCACACTCGCAAGGGATACAGTTCAAGGGCTGTTCAAGGACTGTTCCCAGGGTTTGTCATTATAATAGGAATAAAATTTGGTATATACTTTTAAAAATACTGTGCTATTTCTTATTCTGGAACAGTTGAGAGAAAATACATAGAATGGATCAATTGTTCATCGGCTTTATTTTTTAAACATATTACTTATTTTGTTGGAATTGTCAAAGATTGTATTTAGATCCCAATGCTTTCATTAAATGTTTACAACAGTAAATGGCTTGAATTCAGTACTTACTATTGGTCATTGTATTGATGAGTGCATGTTACCCTTCAACCATTTTACAGGTTCCCTCTTTCTTTGCATAAAAAAACCCAAACAAGATACAACTAGAATATGCTTCTAAATTTAAAGTTGACTTTTGTTACTCCTTTCATTATGCAGACAACCTCATCAGTCACTTAATGCAACTTATCCATCTTTGAACTTCTGCCACTTGTAACTGCTGGGCTGGATATTTAGTTGGACTGTATAGTTTTATTTGCTTCTGTATATAAACAGTCACTCTTATAGGTTGAGTTCTGTCTTCCTCAAATTTATAAATTATAGTCCTAATCCCCAATATCTCAGAAGGTGACCCATTTGAAAATAGGGTCATTGTTGATGCAATTGGTTAAGATGAGATCATTAACATGGGCTTTAATCAAATAGGACTGGTATCCACATAAAGTAGGAAGATTTGGACATCTAACCGCATGTGCAGGGACAATGCCATGTGAAGACAAGGGCAGAGATTGGGGTAATACTTCTACAGAGCAAGGGATGTCACACATTGCTGGCGAAGCATCAGAAGCTGGACAGAAGGCACAGAACAGATTCTCTATCATAGCTTTTGGAAGGAACCAGCCCTGCTGACATTTTGACCTTGGACTTGGAAGCTCCACAAGTGTGAAACCATCAATTTCTGGTGTGAAGCCATGTACTTTCTGGTGCTTTGCTGTAGCATCCCTAGAAAACCAAACTATCCATTGATACCAATTTCGATTTCTTCAAGCAACAGCTGGCTTCTTACATGTACCACATACCCATCAAGTTGCAGGGAGAGTGTGCTGCCTGTGTCACTCAGGTAGTAGCCAGGCTGACGGAGTAGTCACCACCTCAACTCAAAACGTCAAGGTCCAGTGGTATCTGAGAAAGAGAACATGGGCATTTTAAGAACATATTGCTCTTAAAAATACGATTCATATGTCATTAGCCAAAGTGATGCAGGGACAAAGGAAGAGTATCTGTACCCTGCACCTGGAAGGTGACAAGAACCAGATGACCTCTGTGAGTGAAGTCTATCTCAATTGGTTAAGAATATGTACATAGATAAAAGATTAGGGAAATTTACCACAAAGCACTTCTGATGTTGGAGTGTTTGGGCTATTATAATTTTCTCAATTTCCCCACAAAGGACTACAGTTTAATATGCAGGGAAGAAACTTTTCCTTTTTAAAATAAAATAAGAGTTATCCAAGGTTAACTAGTTGATAAGTGGGTGGACCAGAAGAAACAGCTCCAAGTGTCTTGCTTTTTTCTTTCTATTAAAGGAATAGGATAAAGTCAGCCTTATGTGTAGCAGAATTTTCTTATCTAAAAGGCTATATACATAAGAGGAATACAGACACCTCTAGGTTGAGCTTATTGTTGCCTGGAAACCTGGTGATAGAGTAGATAACTCTGACAGTAATACTCTCCTTTACCATGCTGGTGTCTGCAAGGAAACTCCCCTAGGAAGACTGATCCATGAAATGATTGGGAGGGGAACACAGTCTGTGCACAGGAAGGAAGCTGGTTAATGGGTGAGAAATAATGTTGGAGGGGTTTCACCAGCAGAGCCTGAGATGACTGGGTGTCGCTTACTGAGGCCTCGGAGGCACAGCTGGCAAGGGAATGCAGGCAGCAGAACAGGGTAGATGGAGTCAAGCAGAGGTGCCTGGGGCTCCCTGCCAGCGACATCTGGGGTGAAGCTCTGGAGTGTGCCCCACACTCTAGCAATGGCCCTCACTCAAGGCCAGGGAGCTCTCACACTCCTGCCCCACTGGGATTGGCTCCCAGACACTTCCAGTGAAGGGATGCCTCTGCAGATTGTGAGCTGTTAGGAGCGCAGCACACAAGCACTAGAAGGGGGACCCCAGGAACGGTGGAGGGACCTTGTACACTTATGCTGGGCAGGGTGGGGACTGTGGCCAGTACATTTGGGGCCTCACTGATGACAGTGGTGCTGGCTCTTCTATGTTGTGCTCCATGGCCTTGTGCAGAGCTCAGGGAAGAGAAAGAGCTTGCAGGAAAGAATTTCTCCGAGACAGAAAGCATGCTCTTAACCTGATCCATGTTAGCAGCGGTGGTTTACTTCTATCAGCTGTCACTGGCAAGAGCCGATAGATGCTTTCAATTCCTTGAGCAGCTGAAGGGAAAGGGCCATTATGTTGATTGTGTAGGACTTCTGGATGCATGGTAAGGAAGAAATGAAAACTTGATAATGCTGTTGAGGGAGGTCTGTGTCTTATGAGGATTTGACATGTGGGAGATGATTCCCAGCTCTTTCCCTTTCCCTTCTCTTACCATTGTCTCCACTGCCTAAGCCTGCTTACTGCACTCCCTCATTTCCTTCTGTGGAATAGTAGAGCTTCTCTGAGACCTCATGACAGGAAGCACAGGGAAAAGACCTAAACAGAGTCAGACCTAGGTTCAAGTCTTACCCTCCTACTTGCTATGTGAATCAACCTCCCTGAATCTGAACTTCCTTACATATAAAGTTGATACCTACACCTATTAGAGCTTCTGGAGTCTCAGCTTCATCTAGACTCTACGGTATAATAAGATTAATAAAATACATGATGCTGATAACCTTTTCTCCAGTCTGATGTGGAGGTTAAAGAACTAGATCCGGTGGATATATAATGTGTGGTATTGTACCTGCCCTGTCCTGGGTAACCCTACATCCTCAAGGCCCCAAGAAGGCAAGAAGAAAGGGTCTTGTCACTCTTGCCGCTTCTGGTTAGGTTATATTTCACATAGTCTTGAACCCCAGTAGCAGTGCTGCACACTACATTTTGTAATAAAAATCTTCCTCTTTTCCTTCCGGCTGAGCACTGACCAGTTGTCCCAAGGTGCGCAGAGGCAGAGCTCTCCAGAGGGAAAGAGCCCCCATTGGGCCGGGTCTACTGAGCCCAGGGGGAATAAGTGCAAATGAAGAGATGCTGAGGAACTTAGCTTTCTCCTGGTAAATGTCCTGAACCAACCTGGGCCTAATTTAAAGGTAAGAAGTGCAAATTGAATCCTTCAGTGCATGCATTCATCACCTCACAGATTCCTGCAAGAACCTAGCTGGGATTAATAGGCTTATTCTAAGAAGGAAAGGCATAGGGGAGTGCCAGTGAGCACACTGTCTTTTAAGGGCTGAGAGGATGAGCTTCTAACATGTCTAACTTGATCCTAGTTCAAGTTAAAGTCTGGAAAATTCCAGGCCAAAGTAAACAATGATAAACTGGAATGCCACAGAATTCAGAGAGCAGCTAAGTCAAACTCCCACACTCAGTAGATGGGAGGCCAGCTCACGGCAGGAAGCGGTGCATCCACAGTCGTGCACCACAGGGCTGCTGGCTGGGAGGGGCAGAGGCCACCTGGCTGCTCTGTGCCATCACAGCTCTGGCCAGTGGCTCCCGATGTGTCACTCACTTCCACACCACTGTCATGATTTGTCATATTTACACACTGTTGGCACCATTATTAGTGTGGTTTCTTTAATACTTGGGTCAATTCAATTTGTAATTCCTAAATAAGGGGCTGGGGAGATAGCTCAGTAGAATAAGCACTTGCCTGGCAAGCTCAAGGATCTGGGTTCAATCCCCGGTTCCACCAAAAATAAATAAATAAATAAATAAATAAACAAACAAACAAACAAATATTCCTAAATAAATTTATTTTGAAAAGAAACTGCTGTAACGGAAGCAAAGATCATTTGCTCTGAGTAGATGGAAATCATAAAAATAAATGCTCTGAAATGATGCCATACGGCAAAAGTTTGGACAGCGAGTCCTTTGCAGGGCCTGCAGTCTCTGTTGCAACTGCTCAGTCCTGCCAGGAAAGCTAGCAGGTGTCCTCATGCAGTATGTTAACACACGGGTATGGCTATGCACCAACAAAACTCTATCTACCTATGAAAAATAGGTGGCAGGCCGACTGGTTGGCAGGCTCTGGCCTCTGATGGGAGGTACAGGTACGGAAAACAGGATGATAATAAACTGTGCAAAATATTCACTTACATGACGACATCATACCTCATACCATATCCCAGATCTTGAACTTTTGACTTAAATCCCACACACCTGAAATACAGGTTCTGGTCCTAACACTCTAGTCTTACTGCATCCCATCACCTTAACTGTCCCCAAGGAGCCATGGTACAGAAAAGCACATGAAGCTAAGGTTGAACGGAGGTGAAAAGAATAGTTTGGTGTTAGAATGCCTCCCTCTGCAAGTGGCATTATTTTATTTTTATACCCCATAAATTGTAGCTCACTGGAGTAAAGTAATTTGCCCAGTGTCACACAATCAGCAGATTGACATCAGTTCACGAATGTGAAGTTAGGGTCTAATCCCAAAACCCCAGGGCCAGCGGCACATTGTCCTGCTGCTTCCTGTTCCTGTGTCTAAGTTCCATGATACAGGAGGGGAGAGGTTGAGAAGGATTCAGAGCTGGAAATAGTGTGGATATTTTAGGACCTGATTCTTACCCAAGAAGGAAGAACAGAGTCCCTGAAGACCAGGAGATAGAATAGAAAGGACCTAGGGCCTGACCTGCTTCTGTCCTTACTGGTCAGCCCTGGTTGTGGATCCAGGTATTTGGCTCACCTCTCTGTGTCTCACTTTCTCCAAATATTAAGAAGAGGTAGAGGTAAATTGAGTTCATACTCAGGGTGCAGGGCTTTCCCACACCTTCATCGCCTTATGATAGTGTTTGGGGCTTGACCTTGGCTGCACAAGTAAGGTGAAGCCCAGAAAGGTGATTTCGCTTCTGAGGGTGACAGAGCTAGTGAGTGGTGAAGCTGGGACCTGAGTGCTGCTCTGTCTGGTGCAAAGTGCAGGTTTCTCCCACACAAAGCCTGTATCCCTGCCTAAGTGAGCCCACAGCGTGGAAGGCACACACGTAGGGCTTTTGTGATCCTAGCGCTCACTCCTGCTGCAGTCTCACCGTGACTCTGGTACTGTGCACATCTAGGCGATCCAAATGACCTTCTCTATGAGTGGGTGTCCACAGGATCCTGCCTGTGGATCGGGAAACTAAGGCTCATGCACCTTACCCAACTTGGCCAAAATCACTCCCATCAGTGTGAAGCGAAGCTGGGGCTTGAAGTCAAACTCACTTCAAACTGCATGCTCCTAATAGGGTGATTATGTAGCTTCTCATCTAAACTAGGACAGGTTTGTTTGAGAATGAAAGCTGCTGTTATTAAATCAGGACAGCAGGAATGGCCAAGAACGCGTGGCCTCCTGAGCGCTTGAGCACTGTGGTCCTCCAGTGGTTTCTTCTCATCTCTCAAGACAACCAAGAATCATGGCGGGGAGAAGAGCATGATTGAATCTGGCATGAGCGCCATTTTGAAGCATTATAATTAACTTAGAAGCATCGTAGGAAAGAAATCCTGTGGAAATAAGGCATTTAAGGGCCAGTGCTTGAGAGTTTTGGGAAGGGATGAATTTAATTGCCTCTGGCAGGGCTACAAGAAACAGCGAAGGGCAGCGAGCACCCTCCCAACTCTTATTCTCTCTGATGGCAAGCACTGAGTGGGAGAGGTGGATTGAAAGAGGGCTCCAAGGAAATGGAGATAAATGACTTTAGATTCCATGAAGAGGAATAAAGGGCTCTTTTAGATACAGAAAAGATAGCAGGCCTTATCAGAATATTGCTTGAAACCACACACACCAGCCCCTCAGAGGCTAACATCACACAGGGAACATGCTGGTGGTTGTCTCCACAGTGGATCTAAGGGTATCCTGAGGAGGGTTTTCTGCTTCAGAATCCCCAGAATTCCACAAGGGCCTTGGCCCTTTGGATAAAGGTATCATTCCTTTAGGAGACTAATTTAAAAAATAAACTATTTGTGTCCCTTATCAGGTGTTAACATGAAGAAACTTGTTCCATAGGATTTCTTTTGACATTTATAGTTGTCTAGGCTGTTGAGAAGGTAAGTTTTGATAGTGGAGTGGCAGAGGGAAAGCCACAGGATATGAGTTTTGCCTGTGGAAGGTACCAGCATGTGGGGCCTGAATAAGTGGTGACTAAACGGAGCAAGAGTGTGGAAGGAGAAGATGGTGCTGGCAGGGTAGTTCACTACTGCGGTCTTGACCCCAGCGCTCTGGGACTAATAATCCTGCAGCATGGAGCGAGATCATGGGAGCTGGGATAGTTCAAGATAGAGTTCAGGGAGCAGACCCCCCAAGGTGCTAAGGGTACTTCCATGAATGTGAGTCTCCTCACAAGTTAATCATCTTATGATGGCCCATCTACCAAGCAAGAAGTACAGCTGAAAATGAAATAGTCCCTATGGGGTCTCTTTCAGCTCTGACACCAGATGCAACTGTAGACGTGTTGCTAAGTGAAGCCTGCTGTGCCTAAGGGGTGGCTTAGAGCTAAGAGGCTCTTGACTGGACAGCAGGGTAATAAGGGTTCCCCTACAGGATTCTCCCACCACAGGATTCCTTCCTCTCCCCTTAATTCTCTAGAGGATCAAGAAAGATTTCCCCCTTTCTTCATCTCAGTTCTCCTTTTTGCTCTCTAGGGGGAGTAGGAAAGAAAGGCCAGCAAATGGGGAGGGCTGCCCAGGGGCCCACCTGTAGGCAGGGTGGATAAAGAATTGGCTAAAGAAAAACTAGACAAAGTCAAGATCCTAGACTTCTTCCTGCTGAAGGAACACTTTATCTGCAGACAGCCTGAAAACTGGCCACACTGGATTAGGGTGGAGGATGGTTAGCCTCTTAACATGGTTTTTCATCTCTTATGGAGACTCAGCGTGGACCAGTGGACATTTACTTGAGCAGGAACTAGGCTGGGCACCTTAAATGTTATCTCATTGAGTCCTCAAAACAACCTTTCAAGAACAACATTATCTTCAGTTTGCAGAGGAAAAACCAACAACGTGGGGAAGATAAATCCCTTGCCTGTTTGTGCAGCTCAGCGGTGGTGAAGTGGGGATGCCTATCTGGTGTGACCCTCCTCCTATCCTGTTAGGGAGAAGTCCAGGGGCGCTGCCCCTCTAGCTCACTCCATAGCCTGTAGCTCAGAGGGCAGAGGCTGACCGCCTGGGTCTAGGCTTCACCGATTAACCTCTGGGAGCGTTAGTTTCCTCATTCCAACAATGGAGGATTAGACTACTTCTTATCTTAGTAAATGCTTATTTACATCTCTGCCTTTTTTTT
>NW_004524605.1:9651306-9722157 GCF_000260255.1 Octodon degus | reverse complement strand
TTGTATGGAAATAAGCCCTAGAATCAATAGAGAGGTGGGGCCTTCTGCTAAACCTCAGCTGGGGTCAGGTGCCATTTGTGAATGCTAAGACCATAGTCATGTCCACCATCACCAGCAAGTCATGCTGAGGTTTGCGTGGTTCATGAGGAATGATTGTAGTAATCTCACCATTCATTGGGCACAGCTATCCTGTGAGGCAGGGAACATGGAAGTGCTGACCCCCTTTTCCAGGTACCTTGAGTCCCATACCTACAAGTGGAACCAAAAGTTGTTTGTAAATTCCCAAGTCCATATCATCTACTCTGTTGTAAAGAATAAAAATGAATGTTTTAAAGAGAACTGGGTCCCATTTCTCGGCGCCTTCAGATGTATGGATGTGTACATGACCAGGCAGACAGCTCTTGCAAAGAGGACAGGGAAGAGAAGGGGGCACTGGAGCCTGCTGGTGCCAGCGAGGAAGTATTCCAGCTAGGTCCTTTGCCTTTCCCCTCTGGAATTCGTGGGCATTTAGTTTCAGGGTTTCAACTCAGACTCTTCCACTCTAATTCAGACTTAGCTTGGTCAGCCTGGAGCAGGCCAAGTTCCTTCCTTCAGTTTCACTTTGCCCAGAGCTCATGTTCATCAAAACCTTTTGAGGATCTGTTCACTCTGGTGCATTCCTGCCCAGAAGCTTGTGGGGGTGTGGCCTGTGTCTGCTCTCCAAGGGCCAACTGCTGAACTTGAGGCGACAATAAACACATTTTTAAAAATTATTTATTTTTCTTGGTGGAACCGGGGATTGAACTCAGGTCCTTGCGCTTGCCAGGGAAGCACTTATTCCTCTGAGCCATCTCCCCGGCCCTATAAACACATTTTCATGTCTCAGCCGAGCCTGCTTGGCCGCTGAGGGACCTTGTGTGGCTTCCCAGCCAGGACGGAGTGCTGGCTAGCACGAGGAAGAGCAGCCGCGCACCCTCGGCCACTCCGTGACGCCACAGCGGCCTCTCCTGGCCATCCCTGGACCTACCGGCCCTCGGGTCTCAGATTTCAGGCTTCTTTCTTTTTACAGGAGTATCTACTGAGACTTCTCAGACACCGTGGACAGAACAGAGAGGATGATAAAGCCCTCGTTCTCATAAGGTTTATACACACGTGCGTGGGAGTGTAAAGCGCACATATGTGTGTAAATATGTGCTGGATAGCCAGAACTACAAATAAAGCAGAAAAGAAAAGAAGAGGGGAGGACGATTGCGATGTTCAATAACGTTGTCAGAGAAGCTTCACTTGATAAAAATGATTTACAAGTAGCGAGGGAAGAATGCTGAGGAAGAAAACCCAGCAACGGTGAAGGCCTCCCAGCAAGGGGCAGCCTGGCCTGTTCAAGAAGCAACACCACCAGTGGAGTGTAGAGAAGATGCTGCCTGAGTAGGGACAGTATCTTAGTAAGAGTGTCAGATCCTAGTAAGCAGTGGCCCTCAACTGGGACCCCCAGCCCTGGAGCCCCTGGGCACGTGTCAGAAGTGCTCATGGTCAGCAGGCTCCTTCCTTCAGATGCTGCGGGGAGGGTCCAGCAGCCTGTCTTAAGCAAACGTTGCAGGTGAGTTTGAGGACCACTAGCTAATGTAAGGCTGCATGGGACTTTGTGGGAGATTTTTTATTCTGCCATCAAAGCCATTGGGAGTTCTGGGGACGGAGAGTGACGTCATCTGACTAAGCAATATACATCCTCGTGTCTGGGTCCTGCCTCCAGGCACTCTGTCTTCACTGACTGAGATGTGGCCTGGCCACTGGAATGTCCAACTTTCTAAGTAGCTCTAATGTGCAGCCGGAGGCAGGGTCATTCTGACTTCTAGATAGAGAATAGATTGAGGGGTCCAGGGAAGAAGCTGGGGGCTCAGTCAGGAGGCGTTGGCTAGAACACGGGCAAGGAATGAGGGTGGCTTAGCCCAGAGCTGCAGCAGCAGCACGCTGAGAAGCAATCACACTGTGGAACTATTTTGGGACTGGAATAGATTTGCAGCAGACTCGCTGGCAGACAGGATGCGGGGTATAAGAGAAAGCAAAGCTTCAGAATGGCTCCCAGGTGCTCCATCTGAGCAACTGCGAAGAGTGCAGCTTTCATTTATACAGGTGAGAAGACTGCAAAGGCCAGGGCTCACCACGCGAGGAACTGTGCGTTCCATGTTAAACATGTTAAGTCTGACACATTGATTTGAGGTTGACCTACAGAAGCTGAATGGGCTGCGTTCAGGAGAGATGTCCAGGCTGGAATTTACGCAGTCTCACAGGTCGATGGCATTTAGAGCTTCAAGGATAGATGAAGTCAGATAGGAAGGAAGGGAAGATGGACAGAGGCTTGAAGGCGCTTGAATACGGGAAGCAAGAAGAGAACCAAGAGCAAATGGTACCCAAGTCTCAAGAAAAATGTATTTCCAGAAGGAGGGACTGGTCAGCCACCCAAAGTCCTCACTAGTCAAGCAAGGAAGAAGCCTGAGAATTGGCCACTCGATCTAGCAGCATGCAGTCTTCAAGGGACCACAGAAGACCCCTTGTAGAATGGGGGAGAGGACACAGGGAGGACAAACACTTCTTTGGAAAAAAATTTAAATATGAAAGAATGAGTATGTTTATATCCTTCTTGGGAAAGATCCTCCAACACATGGAAAAATGAGGTACTTTAATAAAAATGAGTGTTTATTAAGTACATTAAGCTCCTGGCACTGAATCTAATGTTGTATATGAATTATTCTCCTTGCAGTTTTTCTTCTCCACAATCTTCAGTTTATAGATGGAGGAGCCTGAGTTCTAAAGTGAACTAACAGTCCCAAAGACACAGAGCCAATAAGATGGGGCACCAGAGGCTTCATCCTAATGCCTGCAGAGCCAGAATCCTTGACCCCTGCTCTGTATATCCCCGTCCTTCAGGTTCCTGCATGTTCTTTTTAAATTTCTGAGCTTGACATGGTGGTGCATGCCTGCCAAGTCAACACTGGGTGGCTGAGACAAGAAGACTGAAAGTTTAAATCCAGGCTGGATAACTTAAGTGATTTAGCAAGACCCTGTCTTAAAAATAAAAGCTTCAGAAAAGAGGCAGGGGTTGTGACCCAGTGTGAAGGCCTTGGGTTGAATCTTTAGTTCTGAAAAAAATGTTTAGTTTCGACTCTCAGCTAGACGGTATGAAATGACTCAGAACAGCACCAAAGAAATGAACAACTGAGAGTAATCATGACCATAGTACTGTGCTGTAAAAAGCTCGCATATTTATCTTGCTGTTTACTGTGTCATCCCTGGCATGGTGCTGCTGTTAGGCTGAACTGTTTTCTGCGGAGAATGCTCAGGTGCTGGCCTGGCGCGGCTCACACGTGGACCAGCAGGGAACAGTCTCCAGGACTCCACTAGACACGCCTCTGCCTTTGTGGCCAGCCCTGGTGCCAGACAGGCTCCCTACCTTCTTCTCACAGTCATCCTGCTCTCTGCAACTCCAACGGCTAGATCCTAAGTCACTTCTAATGGAAAGAAAAGAAGCAGTGTCTCTCCTGGGTTCAGTGGTGTCCCCCAGACTTCATGTCCGCCTGGAGCCTATTTAGAAATAGGATCTTGGCAAGTGTCATCAGTAAAATGAGGTCATGTGGACAAAGGTGGGTCCTACTCCAATGACTGGTAGCCTTTCTTACGAAACAGAGACACATAGACCCAAGAGGAGAATAATGCCATGTGCTGGTGGAGGCAGAGACTGCAGTAGTGCAGCTAAGAAACACCAAGGATTCCTGGCCACACCAGAGGCTGGCCAAATAGCTCAGGGGATTAAAGCACCTGTAAACAGGCGCAGGGGCCAGGGGTTTGATCCCTGGGCCTGCCATGCTGGCCCTGTGCCTGGGATACGCTGAGACAGCAATTGAGACTGTAATCCCAGTGGGAGGCTGTACACAGGAGAATCACTATGAGTCCGATCTAGTAGTGAGACCCTGAACACTCTGCAGATCCTTTTCTAAAGTACAAAAATGTCTAGCCTCCAGGGTTGTAAGAGAATACATTACCCACCAAGGTTTCGGTAATTTGTGATGGTAGCCCGAGGACCTGGCCAGGACCTGGCAGTGCACCTGCGAAGCACTCCATGGCGCCCCAGGCGCTGGGTGCAGGGATTAGCTCTGTGCTGGTTGAGGTCACTGCTAAGGTCACTTCCAGGACAGGCAGAGTGATACATCTGGGAGGGTCTTTGGAGAGAATGTAGTTCAGCGCAAAGTCTAGGAAGAGCAAAGGTCAGATGGGCTATTTAATTGTGAGTCCCATATCTGGTTCACACGGCAGCCTCGGAAACTTGGGATGCTGATTGGCCTCCTAGGAAGGGCTCGGCAAACATTTGTAGAATGAACAAATGTACAGAATGCAAATGCCCTATCTCCATTTCAGATTCCTTTAAATAATATGCTCATGGTTGCAAAAAAAAAAAAAAACAAAAAAAAACAAAACTACCTTGTGTAAGCTGGCAATTACTTTTGCCCAGATGCCCAGGTTAATGCGTACCAGCATTAGATTAATTTGATATTGTTGAAATGTCAAGGGTTTTGGAGGTTTAGCCAGAGAAAATTTCTAATATGGAAGTATGTTTGTAGATTTTTCTTTACAGCTGAATAGGATTTTCCTGTACCACTGGTTATTCCTATCAAATAGCTAAGCTTCTAAAAACAGTGCCACCTAAAATTTACTAATATTATACCTACACATTGACTATAGTTATTTTTCCCTCAGGCCCTCCAGATAAACTCTAGATTCGTTATTTACATGGCTAAAGGCACTAAGACTAACAGACACCATTTATCAGGCAACTGTGCTATGCCAGACATTCATTAAGCACTTCGTCACATTATCACCAATCTTCACAATAAAGATTAATGATACCTTTAGAGTATCGATTGAGCCTCTCTTGTCCAATAAGGCAGCCAGCAGCTTTGGAACGAGCTCTTTTTGGAGGTCTGACATTAGCAGTGACATGCTGATGGTTTAATGAACATGCAGGATGATATTATTTTGGGCTTTAAAACTTTTTTTTGGGGGGGTTTAAAATTTCTAAGAATTTATCCTACAGAGTAAGTCCATCAAGTGTATTAAAACATATGTTCAGAAATGTATGTAGCAGAAATGTTTGTCAAGGCAAAAGATTAGAAATATCTGAGCTGTCTAGCAATAGAGACTCGTGAAAGGATGTATTTTATTAACAGAACCCCAGCTGCTGAAAAGGACGAGACTGATCTATAGATCTATAGATCACAGCTTGGAAAAATGTTCAAGACACAGGATCTGAACAGGACAGGCCCATCTGTTTAAAATACATACAATTACATAGAATATATATGCAGCGAGGTGGGAAAGAAAAATGGCATAATATTTGTGTAAAATAAAGAATATAGGGAATATAAATACAGAAAGGAAAGGACAGATAGATAAAATCTGTGGAAGCATGTATAAAATACTGCTAATACAGACAGTATAACTAGGAAGCTAAGGTGGGAGCCAGAAACAACTGTTTCTTTTTCTTTTCTTTTTTTTTAAACATAAAAACATTCTATGCTTTTAATATTTTAAACATTGTGCATGCATTTAACATAATTTAAAACCCAGTTATTTAAAAAGTAATAAGAAAATAGAGGGCGTGTGACTTGTTATTAACACCCCTGGAGCCTGTGGGAGACCACAAAGAAGCCACACACTTATTTCTGCAGTGGTGCTCAGGGATGAAGAAAAAAAGTTGGCTTTTAGCAGAATTTATACTGATGATGTAAGCTCAGGTTAACACGTTCAGAACAGACCCGAGATAGCAGCAGCACTGAACATATTCAAGTGCTGTTAAAGGAAAGCCATTCCAGGGCACAAATTTTGGGCACATGGGCGGCTCAAGGTGCTTCCCGAAATGTTATGAAGTCTCCAACGGATACAGAAAAACAGAGGCCATGTGTAATATGTGCCATGAATTCTCAATTTTAAGATGCCTCTTTTTTTTCTTAAGGAAACATTCATTGTCAAATTCTGTCTCTTGCATTAGTGAGATAATATGTGAACCATTAGCTAGAGAATCACAGTGATCTGATTTAATGGTTTTTGGTACCCGGCATTTTAGCACTGACAACAGCCCAAGGAGGTAGGGGTCTCACAAGTATGTAAACTGATATCCAAAGAAAGAACTCGCTCAAGGCCACTGATGTAGGTGGTGCCGCCTTCCTCTGACCCTCCTGCTTGCTAAGGTGCATGCATCTCAGCCTTCTAGAGAAGAGTGGGTTTCTTCACCATCACTAGTCTATAGGCTAAGGTGACTCTGAAACTCAGGTATCCTTTCCACCCTAACACACTTCCTTAGGCCTTGCATCTACAGCAGCTATCTCACGTGAAGCTGAGTTGGACTAACTGTGAATCTAAATGTGTAATAACGAAATAGGTCTCCCACGAGGAGTCCTTTTTGAAACCGGTACTTGACGTACCTGAGCATCTTTTTGATTTCTGTTAACGTTTTCCCTTCTCCTGAGCAGTATTTGTGACTTCCATTGTCTGTGGAAGGTAGACTACTGTGTCACATGTGGACCCAAAGTGTATGAGAAAGCAGAGGAGAATCCATTACTTTGCTTTATTTTAACACATTTTGAAGGAAGTGTAGCACTAATCACACCACCCCTCTTTAAAGGCATTTAATTTCTTCTCAGGATGAAGATAAATTCCTAGCACCAGCTTGCAGGGCGCTCTGCAGCCTGGCCCTGGCTGACTGAGCAGTGGCGGCAGGAGCCACGCTGGTCTTTTGCTGCTCAGGTACATGGTGGCTGTCACTTTTCATGGCCCTTGGCTGTACCTTCCCTTCTGTCAGGAACACTCTCTTCCTGCCCAGTTCCTTCTTAGGAGTCAGCACACAGGCCAGTTCTCTGGAGACACCTTCCACAAGGAGCCCCTGGGTAGGTATGTGAAACTCCTGTCACACTTGTACCTTCTTAATTAAGGCATGTCTTTATCAACAGATTCTGGGCTCCAGGTGGGCAGGGACCATGCTGACCTTGTTTATCATTCTGAGTGTAATCTTCAGCAGCCAGCCTGATGTGTGCTATGTGCCCTAAATACCTGTTCATTAAATAAATGGGAAAAGAGAACAGCTGATATAATATACACAGAAGAGCTCCAAAAGCCTAACAGCTCCACAGATCTATCATTTGAAAGCTCATCACCATTTCATATGCAAATATAATTATATACGCTTATAATGACGTCCCTAGATTATTGACAAAAGGCTCTGTTCAAGGTAAGGTGGCACTGACATTCATTTGAAAACTCTTTCCATTACAATGTTCAAACAAACAAAATCTCTTAACTAGAGACATTGACATTTGCAAAAACAAATCATTTAGCAAATATCTATTGATGCCAGAGAAACTGTTATTCTGTTTTTATTTTGTGGTACTGGGAATTGGAACTCATGACCTCATGCTTGCCAGGCAGGCACTGTGCTGTTGAGCTACATCCCCAGATCTCTTTTGATTTAATGTAAATTATATTGACGAATTTTTATATTGGCAAAGGGTATATCTTCTTTTTCCCCATCTTAGTCCTCATGAAGTTGATAGATATGAAAACAAATTATTTGTCCCTCAGCTTGTCATTGCTACTTTCTACTGGCTCCCTGCCCACAGAGCCCAATATTTTTCTCATGTTAATTGGTAAAGCCCCTCCATATTTATCTTAAACATTTCCTTGGTTTTAGAAGAACCAAGTTATATACACACTACCTTCATCTTCATGAGGTGAGGATGCAAAGTGAGACCAAGATGCTGATTTCACAAGTCAGTATCAAACTATTTATCTTCATCAGTGGTGCAACAAATATCTAATGCTTGTCAAATGGATGCCAGGAGCTGATTTAATTGCTGGGAATATAACAAAAAGTAAGATGGTAAGGGCTTTGTTTGTAAAAACACCTGCTATTCTAGATGAGTGAAATCCACAATAAGAAAACAAAAAGATAATATCAATTAGTGATAAACACTGTAAAGAAAATAAAAGACAAGGAGGTGGAAAGGATGGGAAAGAGATGAAAAAGGTAGCAAGATGCATTCTGAACATGGACAACTCTCTATGAGGAACACTATTATTATGTACCGCAAACATAAAAAATTTTAAAAGATTTTAAAACTAAAATATGATACATGAAATACAGAGTTACTTGACCTTAACCTTAATCCAATGTTGGGGACAACTCCTTTAGTGTGTTTAGGAAGGCTTCTCTGAAATGTTCAGAACTGAAGTCTGAATGTGAAGCGCACATTTGGGAGAAAACCATTCTGGGCAGAGGGAAGAGCGGGATTAGTTTCTGGGGAGGATAAGACTTAGCATGTTAAAGGCAGAACAAGGAGGCCAACGTGGCTGGGAGGTCACAATGAGGTGGACAGCAATGGTAAAGAGAGGCACTCAGACACAAAGGAAAGCATCGGATCATGTAGGGTCTTCTGTAGGCCCTAAGGAGGGTAATGGACGTCTTCTAGAATTTTCCCCTAGTGAGGTAAACACTGTAGATTAAAGTAGAAGCAACAGTGTGATTTAACTTTGACAGTTCATCTTGGTGGTCATATGGAGAATGGCAGCCAGAGGACAAAAGTGGAAGCAAGGAGCTTAGTGGGGGCCACCGAATAGTATGGGTGGTGGAAGACGGTGCTGACCCTTGGATGGTGTCCACAGGGGCAGAGAACAGCAGGTAGCTTGGGCATATGCTTTTTGAAGTGTGACAGCAGGACTTGATGACCTACTAGGTGTGGACAGTAAGGCAGATATAATCAAGAATGATGCAGGGTTTTGACTGCACTAAGTAGATGTCAGAGTTATTTACTGAGAAAAGATGGTAGGCTGAGAAACTAATGTCTTCTTTTTTTTTTTAACCAGGGAAAGGACCCGATATTCTGTTTTAGGATTATTTTGAGATGCCATTTAGAGATGCCTGGTCAGCTGGAGCTGCCAAGTAGGGAGGTGTTAAATCCCCAACTCTGCAAGGGAGCTTTTGGAGGTAGACATAGAGATTTGGGAGTCAGCAGTGTGAAGATGGTATTTACAACTTTGGGAGCGGGTGATGAAACTCGTGCAGTGAGTACTGTCAGAGAGGGGGTGGCTGCATCTCCCAGGCCCTCACCCTACTTCCTCAACTGAGCCACTGACACAGTTGTGGGCATACACGTTTCACCCTTCCTGTTCTACTCACTATCCACATGAAATGTTGGCCTAAGAAATAGAAGCTCCAGAAGCAGGTGACTAGGCTGGCGAGACAGCTTAGCAGTTTAAGCCTGCTTTGGCAAGTGCTGGGATCAGGGTTCAATCACTAGTTTCACATGCTGCACTGGCCCTGCCCCCAGGGTGTGCTGAGCCGGGCCAGTAAACGAGTCCAGGGCGTGGTTGTGCATACCTGTAATCCCAGTGCCGGGGAGGCTGAAAACAGGAGGATCACTATGAGCCCCACGCTGCACAGTGAGACCCTGTACCAAATACATAAATGAAAAGCAAAACAAAACAGAAGGTGACTGATACGTAAGTGATGCCATTCTTCAAAGTTGTTCGTGAATGAGTAAGCAGAGAAGAACTATAATACAAAAGGTAGAGTACATTAAAATATTTCCAAGGGCATGGAAGGGATCTTCAACAGATCAACTCAGGAAGAGATGAGAGCAGTTCCTGGCGGGTCAAGAATTTGGAGTTTTGCCTGTGTCGACAATCGGGCATCACTGAAGATTTCTGAGTTATGTGATCAGATTATATCTTTTCTTCCCCCATCCATGGCTGTCATTCTCGTGTCTAGCTCAAATCTCACCAGTCCACACAGCACTGCCCATTCTCATTCTTCATCTTTAAATCCTTCTGCCTTTACTACCTAGTGCCAATCCACACAGCAATTAATGACACATTGTCTCTTTCAGATGGCTTAATGTAGGAACATTTTTATTTGCGGAACCGGGGATTGAACTCAGGCCCTTGTGCTTGCCAGGGAAGTGCTTATTTCACTGAGCCATCTCCCCGGCCCCTGTAGGAATTTTTTTTTTTGCGGAACCGGGGATTGAACTCAGATCCTTGCATTTGCCAATCAAGCGCTTATCCTACTGAGCCATCTCCCTAGCCCCTTGTAGGAACATTTTTTAAAACCAGTTTATTAATCCTTCCTTAGCAGAATTTGTGACTTAGACCTATAGCCCCTGGCTCAAGGAACATAACAAGCCCTCAAACAATGTTTGTTGCTTGAGTGTCACCATTATAGGGAATTCTTTTTCCATCTCCAATCTGATTAGGCTCCCTTGACCCAGATTCTATAGATCCATTTTCTTTAGTCTACACCTCAGTTTTTAATTGTACATCCTTGTTACAATTTAGATATGGAGTGTCCCTCAAAGCTTTGTGTGTTGAGGCCAGGTTTTAGAAGATGATTGGATCTTGGGGGGGTACCATACTCATCAAAAGATGGTTCTGCTGGTGAGCTCCCTGCTGCCTTGCTGCCTGGAGGTGAGGCCTGATTAAAAACTGGTCGCTGGGGCCATGACCGAGGAAGGGACCTTCTGCCTTCTGGGCCCACCCCTTCTTTTTCTGAGGTGAGATCTCCATCAGCCATGCCCCTTTGCCATGCCTTTTCTGCAATGGAGCCAGCTGACTATGGACTGAACATTGGGACCCAAAATAAACCTGAGTTGCAGGTGTCAGGTATTTTGTCCCAGTGAGGAGGAAAGTGACCAAGACAACCCGGAGGACATATATTGGATCTGTCTTCCTATATGGCAGGTAACCAAATAGCAGAGCACATCTCTGGTTTTACACACAGCAGTGTCCTTAGATTTGTACATTTGTTGAAATTCACACAGGAATAGCAATGGCCTGCAGTAGTGGCAGCCTATGGCCTGGGTTATCACTGAGAGCTCTATAAGGTGCCACTGCTGGCCTGAGCTATTGAGGGGATGAGGCTGTGAGTGAAGTTGCCTAGGAACCGTCTGTCTGCAGTTTCTCCAACAATGAAACTCACACCATGAAATGACACCACAGAGGGAGCTCCTTCAGAGACAATTCCCTTTAGCTTCCTGCCCCTCAGGGTGGCTCTTCAATCCAAAGGGGGCTTCTTGGGGGCTGATTTATTGTCACTTAGGACACCTGAGTCCTCCCTTCCACAGAGCAGAGGCAAGCAGTGTTCCCAAATGCTTGCTACGAAGCATAAGACAGCAGCAAAACAAAGATCCTCTAGGCAGACGGAGTGACATGTGTATTTATGTATCCATAGTTCCTATGAGTTCCAGCAGAAACCATGAAAACCTGAGAACATGACAGGGATTTAAGGGGCTCTGAAAGTGTTTAATTCTTTAAGGAAAATCACTACCTTTGCTTTTTAGCTGCAGAGGATTTCAGAAAACAAAACGAAGAGTACTATTGAATGATCAAATTTTCCCCCTTACATATGTTAATCCCCTTTTCCAAATTAGGTGCATTCAGCTTTTCTTCTGAGAAATGCACTTCCTAGATCAGCCAGAGCGCTGCCCATGTTCCTGGCCCCCGCATGCTTCTGTCTCCCTCCTCCCTCCACGCAGGACCGTTTCTTCTGTTTCTCCTTTGTTTCCCATAGGCCAACCTTGCCACTGCTTGTCCTTTTGCCTGGAGTGCACATCCTCCTCCTCCCTTCTCTGGTTCATCTGGGTCTCAGCAATGCCCTCTTTAGAGAGGATTTTCTGATTCCAAATTAAAGACACGCCCTATGTCATTCTCACCATTGAGTCTCTCACTTATATCAGAGTAGTTAGTTAGCATAGGGCAGGGGGGTCAGTAAATATCTGTTAGAGAACAATTAGGTCAAGATAAGCTGAATCCCATGATGTGCTTATCTGCTCTTTAAGTCACATATATTGGAATGCAAAGTGATGGCTTGAAGATTTACTGCCTTTGATTACTGCTTTGTCCATGTACACAACTGCCTTCAAGGAACATGGTTTGCAATTGGATCCACCATAGTACCATCTTTTGTTCCTGATTCATGGAGATGATCTTGCTGAACATGACCTACTGTCTACAGCTTCCATCCTTTCTCCTTGATAACTAAACTCAATCTTTGGGATAATGCATCTGCCCAAAAATACAAAAACTCATCTCCACAGGCTTTCCCACAGCAGGAACAAGTGGCCATGGGACCCAGCTCTGGGTGCTGAGTAATAGATGTTGGGTGAGGCTTTTGGTGAACTATTGCTTTCTTGATAAAAAAAAAAAAAAAAAGTACAGCATCAGGTATTATTAGTCTTTTGTCCTTTGACTTTCTACTCTTTTCCCTGCCTGGAATGTAGACACACTGCTAGATACAAAAGAACTGTACTGTGTAGCAGGTCCTGTCACTCTGCCCGTGACTCCATGACTCCTAACATTCACCATTTCTACATTTACCACCAGCTTCCTATGACAAATTCCTGTGACCCTCTACCTGAGGATTTTCATTAGCTACATGATTATGCTTACTCTCTACCAGGCAGAGCAGAAGTGCCAGGAATTAGTAATCTTTGGAAGAGCCCTTAATAACAGATGAGAGTGGAAGGGCAAGTGTGTCAGCTACTTGCCCTTTAGATGAGATAATTTTGGAGCAAAAAAGATCTCCAGTAGGATTTGGCACCTGTTCCTGATTCATTAATGTATCTTACCTTGGCCTTCTTTTTCCTATCTCACTTCCCCACTTTCCTACATTTCTGGGATTACCTCTGATATAAATTATGGGAACATGTATATATACGCTTGCGTTAGAAACTTTTCTAGAAGTCAACCTAACAAACGAACTCTAAGTATGGAAGCCATGTATGAGGAGAGAAATTTAGGAGCCAAGCCCTTGAGGCTCTACATCAGTCTTGGACTGCCTGCCTGTCTTTGCAATTCATGGTTGAGAGAATAAATCTCTTATTTGGGTGTTATGGCTTGTGCTTAGATGCCCCCACAATGCCTCACATGATCATAGATGGAACTTTTTCAGAGGTGGCTGCATCTAGAGCGTGGTGTGTGATGAATTCATGATGCAACACTGGGACTAAGGGTGTGTGATTACTAAACTGGTCCACTGAAGGATTTTGCACCATCCTAGCCCAAGTATCCTAGACAGAGTATAAAAGGGGGAGAAAGATGCTGTTAAAAGTCTTTGTTGATGCGCGTTGATATGATTGGCCGGAGCGGAGCGTTTCTCTTTTCCTCCCGGGCTGTCTGAGGCTCCGTTGCCATCATGAATGACACAGTAACTATCCGAACCCGGAAATTCATGACCAACCAGCTTCTTCAAAGGAAACAAATGGTCATTGATGTCCTTCACCCTGGGAAAGCAACAGTACCTAAGACAGAAATTCGGGAAAAACTTGCCAAGATGTACAAGACCACACCAGATGTCATTTTTGTGTTTGGATTCAGAACCCATTTTGGTGGTGGCAAGACGACTGGCTTTGGCATGATTTATGACTCCCTGGATTATGTGAAGAAAAATGAGCCCAAACACAGACTTGCAAGACACGGCCTGTATGAGAAGAAAAAGACCTCAAGAAAGCAGCGGAAGGAACACAAGAACAGAATGAAGTCAGGGGCACCGCAAAGGTTAACGTAGGTGCTGGCAAAAAGCCGAAGGAGTAGATTCTGCAGTGCGTGTCTGCAGTGACTGTGACTTTGTTCATGAGAGGATTTAATAAACTGTAAAACCTTAAAAAAAAAAAAAAATAAAAGTCTTTGTTGCTTTTGCTATCTTGTGGGTGTCATGAGCGGTTCTCTGTGGTGGCCCTCTGTCACGTGCCACGCTGCCTTGGTGCCAGCTGATCATGGACTAAAACCTCTACAAACTGAGATAAATAACCTTTTTCCCCTTTACCTTTGGGTGCTTTGTCTCAGCAATGAAAAAAGTAACTAAGACACTGGGTAAGCCATCATGATCCTACTGCATACAGAGCAATGCAATTCTGAGAGGTGTGTAGGACATTTTAGTCAACTACAAATGTAGCCGATCACCATGTGGGCACATGGCTGTTAACACAGCTGACACTCTGGCTGCATTATGAGCCCCTTACGTTGCGTGGCACACTACAACCAGCAGTGTTTTCTTCATGCCTAATCCTCCTACTGGTTTTCTGAGCTAGGTATTATCAACTCCACTTCCAGAAGCTCTAAGGAGCTGAGTCACAGGTCCATGATTATAAGGCTTGTAGTGGAATCAGGACTCTAAGTCCAACAATCTTTTGCAACTTAAAGACAGTGGCAGGACTTTCCCTGGGAGGCAGTGCCCTTTGGTGGTTCTGTAACAAATCACACCTCCACCTGGTCCCTTTGTCATCTTCAGCTCCTGTGCTTTTCTATGCTGACCTCCTGTCACCACTTTCCACGCTTATGAGACTGTGCGCTTCATTTGCTTCTATCACATCTTCCTTTCCCAGTTGCCAAAGATCATAAACTGTATACACTAATTACAGGCTCCCCTAAACACCTACTAAATCCTCTTATCTCTAGGTCTTTGCCAGGAATGCTTTACCTCACAAGTGGAAATTGTGCTTTGGCCCAAGGAGCACAGTCTATTAGTGCAGGCTTGTGTAGGGCGGCTGATCATCTCAGTGTAGCCCATAGCAGCAAAAACAGACAGATGCTAGGTGAGTATGCATAATGCTGAAGTGGATAGCCATGGTGGAAGCCCAGGTTGAATACAATTTATTCCTGTTTAAAAATCATTAATGTCCAATCTCATTGCATAAATGAAAACCCTTTAAAAGATTGCAGACAAATGATATGTACTCCATGGATCCTGTAACAAATTACATTCAAGTATGTTTTTCTAAAAAAAGACACAATTCAAATATTAAAATGCTGCCCACTTAAACATCATGTAAACAGTATCAAATAATACTCAACAAAACTACGTTGATGAGAACCTAGGAGTTTTCGCATAAAGCTCTGCATTTTAATGTTCTTGCTTGGATGAGCAAAGACTGTGTTCTCTTACTGGTGACTCAGGAAATGCAGCACACTTTGGTTACAATGCTGGTGTGAGACAAGACTAGCACCCATGGTTAGCTGGGCTGGGTGAAGGCATGCGGCACTCCTGGGCTACTCCGGGATCCACAGAAATTTGATACAGGGTGAAGCTACTTGCAGGATGTAAGAGGACTAGCACCTGGGGTCCTCTGTGGCTGGGGACTGAAGAGAAAGCAGCATGCAGACAGTGGTGTGACTTCGAACAGACTTGTTAAGCGAGGCAAAGTGGCAGCCTGGAGCCTTCTTACCATCATTCTGGGTTGGCAACTTTGAAGAAATTTGTATTAAGGTAGTAGGCAGGATGTGCAAATGCTCACCGGACCCGACGCAAGAAACAAGTCATCATAACATACTGAACTCTGAGGACAGGTGATGATAAGGTACCTGTAGACACAGGTGAGATATCCACTCAGAGGACACCTGTCTATCTGGTTCAGGCAGGTAAGGAATCTATAAAGATGTCTATCAATTTTTGGAAATTTATTTCACTACATTTCAAAAGGACAATAAGGTTCATTAAATGACAGTACAAAATTTACAAATGAAATGACAATAGGATTTTAAGTACATTTTGTTAGATGAAGGCTTTTTTTTTTTACCAACTAGAATCTGGAGAGACAAAAAGATAATTATACCACTTATTGTCAAGACTTTCAGACTGTAGCTGAAGTACCAAAGGTTAAGCAATTTATATAAAAAGATGAGACCACTAATTATAGAGATTTTATTAGATATAAAAACACTAATGTGTGGTTTTATGCATCTTGAAAACTATCTTTACAAAGTGGTGCCAACTATTAATTTTTTGTTTATTTTTTGACACAGGGTCTCACTTACTAGACAGCCCCGGCTGGCCTTGAACTCATCTTCCTGTCTCAGCCTCCCAAGTACTGGAATTATATGAGTGCTTATAGGCACAGGTCATCTCACCTGCCAACAACTATTAAATTTTGTCCTACTTTATAGCACCATAACCAGGAAGATTCAAATTAAACCAGTTACTCTGGCTACCAATTAGGTCACCATTAGGTTTCTAAAATAATTTATCTAGGATACACTGCCAGCCTCTATTTTAATCATATTATATGTGCTTATAATTTTTTTTTTTTCAGTACTTCTACGTTTTTCCAAAGTTCTGTTTCTTAGGACTTTGATCTTTAAGTCTACCTAAGATTTCTAAACACTAACATCCCTTTTGAGAACATGTTGGGTAAAACGATGATCTTTAATATAGCACATTACATTCCAAGAAATGATTCTAAGCCTACTCTGTGAGGACAGGACTGGAGTTCTATCTGAGGACCTGAAAGATATTCAGGAGACCAATCCCTCACAAGGGATTTGAAATTTTTAAATTTTTCCATTGAAACACTGCTGCAAAAGAAAATATTCTATAACCTAGGATATGTTCAAGAGCCCTTGCTCTCATAGCCAAATGTATGAAAACAATTTTCCTTGAAGAAATACATGTCTATAAGCCAAGGCAAGCTTTGGCTAAATGATTGGTAGCTTTTGTTTGGCCCTGGAGGTTTCCATAGAAACAGCCTGAGAGACAGAAAAGGCAGCATTATCATCTTTATCCATGAAGCCATCTGAAAAAGCTGCATATTGATTCATTCATACTGTCTAGAACAGACGTATTACTTCTGATAAGCCTGGACAGAGGGAGACATGGGTTCTACTAGTCACTTTGAATTTCCTATCTTTTTCTGTTTGAAACCTTAAATTAAAATCCTGATAAAACCTTCTCTGAACATTTCCCTCAGGATCCTCTAGTTCAAGTAATGCCTCAATAACCAGAAGCCAAATGAAGCAACGTGAAGCATCAAATGCAGTTCCACTGCCAAGTTCTTAAAATTATATGGCACCAAGCTTCCTGTAGCTGAAGAAATTATTCTGAAGAGTATTTACAATACCATTATATCAGATCTTAGCCAGGCAAGAAATGGCATCCTAAGTGTTTATTATACACAGTCAAACCAGGTGGCATCATCCATCATTTTCCTCCCATTTTAGGTGTAGAGTGTCTCTGTGTATATTTTAACGCAGTAACATACCAAACACAATCATCTAATCTTATTTCACATAGTTATTTCTCAGGACACAAAAGCAGCCCTAACTCAAAACTACACATCTGAAGTACCCACAAATAAAAACATAACAAATAAAATACCAAAACAAGCAAGATAAAGAGACATGCAACCTTTAGCACCATATTTAAGATCAGAGTGAAAGGATATTGACCAATGTCTAAAGTGGAATACACAGTTCTTAGTTTTATCCTAGAATGAGATCTGAGACACATATTCCACTTGTAGAGTCTAATACTTTTAAAAAGAGGGAGCCTGAGAAATTCTTAACAGAAATAGCAACATCCATCATTTACCAGAGACAGACAATTTGACGTTGCTCTTATTCTAGAAGCCTTGAAGATACTACTCCTTAGGAACAGACTGTTTACTTTTGGAGGTCAGTTGGGAAACGACTACTAGCTTCTGTGAACTGAGTCTTCCAAGAAGGATCAATTTACTCTTGGAAAGCAGTTTACTAATGAGAAGTCAGTGCCCTGACATCTGTGTAACAACACAGTAATTGTGTGCTACACTGAGAAGGTTCAATCTAGCACATACAACTGTACAATCCACATGAAGGGACATCTGAAAAGAATTCATACTTCTAGGGACTATAGCACTGGTATAGGAATCCAGACCACAGGATAAAGTCTCAGTTGGTCTTTTCCAAAAAGAAGAGACTATGTGTCTAGGGCAAGGTTTAGCTAGAGATATGCTACAGATTTTCATGGTGTAAGGGTACCAGATAGGAAGTTATAGGATTAGAAACTTTAGATTTCATCAAAGGCAAATCTCTTATTTTACTGATGGGAAAACTAAGGCTTCCAAATAAGCATCACATTTGATCATTGGAAGAACTGTGACCAGAAGAGAAGCCACAGAACTCTTAGTACAATATTTTCCTCATCATGTTTATCTCTTAGGCTCCTTTACATCTTAACATGTGTCATGTAGTTAACTTTAAGGAAAAGGACTGGCAACTAATGGAGAAATGGCTGCATTTTCACAGAGTTTGGCAACTCATGTTCCAATGTGCTTAACATCAAAGGGAAAATCTCCAGTCATCTTTTGGTAAAAATGTTCTCACCTCCACAAAACATGTTCTTTTTCCTGAGAACTGTTTTTGCAGGGGCCAGGACAGCTCAGAGCTGGCAGTTTTCACAAACTCCATCTTTGCAGTTAGAGCTGGATCCCGCAGATCCTGTATCATCAAGTGGGCTGAAGTGACTGCTATCTTGAGAATCTGTATCAATACTTTTGGTCTCTGACTGAAGGTGGACAGAAACCTGAACTGCTATCTCTTGGCCTTGTTCATTGAGAGACCCATCATCTGAATCTCCTCCTGGTGAACTACTCCGCCCCATCTCTGGGTGGATGACGTAGATGCCACCTTGAGCATCCAAGGCAGGTCTGTCTTTAATTCTTTCACCCATGTCATCAGGGTCGTTCACTCGCACAGCCTCAAACATCTCCTCCACAAAGGCCCGACAGTTTAGAATAAGGGGTGGAAGAGGAACACTTCTTGCCAGTTCTTCAATGTAGCGAGCAAACTCCATGGTCTTAAATTGAGTGACTTTAGCAAGCTCCAGAGTCTTGGCTGAGGTGATGATGGGGATGCGTTTTGCAATCTCAAAGGCCTTCTGAAGTTTCTCAGCCCCTTCAGTTCTGAAGAACTCATTGATAGCCTTCTCTGTCTTGCGAAGATGGCTGCTCATCATACACAACCGTGTAACATTCAGGATGAGAGTGATGGTAAAGGCAATCAGGCAAACAATCATGTAGTAGACACTCATGTCTCCTGAGGTGAAAATAACGCGTAGAGTAACCGAGTAGGAGGCGTTAATTGGAGACATGACAAAACACGTATAGAGCCCACGGTCATCAAAGGCTACATTGGTGATATTCAGGAAGTTATCAGAAACCAACCATTTTCCACCTGATAATCCAACAGACATGAAAAAAATTATAGCACAATGAATATTATTACCAAATATGCCAACCACCTTACCAATATTCTATCTCTTCATGAAAGCACTTTAACTCATCAGTTAGATTCTGTTTGTTTAAATCATGTGAAAAATGGAAGACTGTTCTGTTCAGCGCCAAAATATAATTAGTTTGGAACTTAAAAAAGAAATCAAGATCTTCCTTTTGACACTAATAACTGCCATCATTTTCTTCTTATTGCTAGATATAAAAATGTCTTTCAGGGTGACAGGTATGTCTAAATGGTATTAAATGACTAAATCAATGTTTATATTACTGGTATAAAAAATACAGTGACTGTTTAAATTAAATAAATTTATTATAGTAAAAGTTACATTGGCATCAAGCCCCTTCAAAAAACTCCAGTTTCGACTTATCCCACCATTATTGTCACTTTCTGAAGCAGCTTACAGTTCACATTTATGGCAATTTCTGTCAAATAGAAGTATTACGCTGTGTCCTCATTCAACTTATTCACCAGATCTAGCACCATGAGACTTCTGGTGCTTCCCCAAAGTGAAAATGACCATGAAAGGTAAAAGTTTTTGACATCAACTTAGGACATCAAGGCTATTGCAACAGCATAATTAAAGATATTCATGAAAGAGGACTTTCAGAACTGCTTCAAAAAGTGGCAAGAAAGAAGGGATAGGTATGTATAAAGTGAGGGGGATAAATAGCAATGCATCTTTTTGCCATAATAAATTTTAAAACTATCACTGTATTTTTTCATCACACAATGTGCATCTACACTGTACTCACTACCTATATGTTTTCATGCACTAGAAGGATATAACTCAGAAATTGAAGACGATTATTTCTGGGGAGATAGGTTATAAATAATACTTTCTTTATAACAGTGTTTGCTCACTTTCCATCATGAATATATATAATAAGGCACAAAAGTTATATTTTTTTAAACCTAGGAATTTAATGCATTTGTTCAATTATTAACTGGCTAATATGGAACGCTGTGCACATGTTAATTTGCTTCATTAGGAATGGCGTGTCGATGATATCTTAATTTTACATCAAAAGTAACTGAAGTATAAGCCAACATATGTGTCTCACAAGTCAGGGTAAATGAACAGCTTGGCAGAGATCAAGCTGCCTACCTTAAAATGCTTACCCCTCTATTTTAAACCTGAAACACACTGCCTCTCCTTCACACAGGAAGGTATCTTTATTCATGGACCAGATGCATGGAGTATAAAAGTATACGAGAAAGCAAGGCATAGTGAATACCCATCTTGATTAAACATTCTTCAATAACATGGATCTACTGTACATTTCTTACCTTCATGGTAAATTCCCAGAATATTCTATGCATTAATTAATTAATCTGCTCAAAGATGGAATGGATGGGCTACTTGGGTTGTATGATTAGGAGTGTGTCCTAGAGCAGGCTGTGTGAGTACTTGTTAGGTACCCTCTCTAGGTCACCTGAGAGCTTAGTCTTTCTAAACTCTTCATCCCAAGATGCTACAGTTCTGGATTCTTTTAGTGGCATATGAATTAGAAAGGATGCTGCCTATTTTTACTATCATCAAAATTGATCTAAATTCTACAGCTATATTTATTTTTAGGAGCCGTCACTTCTTTAAGGCAAACAAGAAAGAAATGATGCAGCTATGAACACAGCCGTCATTCTCTAAGTTTCTATTCTATGAACTTGAAGCTAAGAAAAGGATACCCCTTGAATCCAAGGCAAAATGAACTGCACGGACTTCATTAATCAACCACTGTACTACGACCACAATCTAAACTCTGGAGCTCACTTGCTGATAACAGTTCAAGATTTATGAACCTTACACTAGACTGACATGCTCTTTAAACTCCTCTCACTTGAGATTCATAAAATTTAATACAATTTTCCAGAGCTGCTGCTGAAAGCATCAATGATAGATGTTAGTGGCTTCCAAAGTAAAGGGGAAATAGGAAAATGAAACTGCATTCCACTTGGCTGGTTCTATCCTAACCTAAGGCTTTGTTTATGCAGTCAGTCTATAATGATCACACTGAATAATTCAAGTCTCAGATATGTTTGTTCACTATATCCTAAAGCCCAGAGGAGAATGAAGTCTAGCTCAGCGAGTCCAAATTCAGAACACTAAATCATGCTCAAAAAAACCACAGTCTCAGCACTATTCTAGATATTATGATTTAATAAGCTGATTTGAAATACTGTTCTTTACAACAATTCAAACTCTTTAAGTGCCTGCTGAACAGTTACTTGGTCTACAGAAGGTTAAATATTTAGTGTATGTGTATTATATAATTTTTTATTTGTAATCCTGGAACCTGAACCCAGGGCGTCATGCATGCCAAGAATGTGATCTGCCATTGAGCTCCAGAGGAAGCCTGTTGTGTATACACATACATTTAAAGGAAATACTACCTACCTCCATTCTATTTTCTACCTTAATATGAATAATCAATACCCTTTGATTTCAGGTTGGACTATCATTTTAGGAAAAGATAAGGTGTCCTTTTCTCAAAGGTTAGATTGTGGGGATCTCAGAATTTCATTATCATGTCTGGTTTTTCATGGTAATTTGTTCTTAAAGATACTTTCTAACTCAAAGGATCTAATGGAATATTGCTAAGGAATTAGTAGTCTGCATTAAGATGCATGTTAACAGGCTCATCAATAGTATAATTATGTAAAAACTGTCAAAAAGGAATCTTTATTGCATTATCATTATGATTTTTTAATAAAGACTGAGACACAAAAAGTGCAAGAGAATCTACTCTTTCCTGTTTTAAAGTAAACAATAGGAAAAGCTGGAAAGGTTACAAAATTTCACGACATTTCTAATGCTCACAGACTTGAGTTTTACACAGATTTATACAGTCACCTCTAGTATTCATGGGTTGCACATCCTTGGATTCAACTAATTTCAAAGTGGAAATATTTGCATCTTTATTGAACATGCATACTTTCCCCCTGGTCATTTGTCTTAGGTATGTT
Organism: Octodon degus; assembly: GCF_000260255.1. NCBI lineage: Eukaryota > Metazoa > Chordata > Mammalia > Rodentia > Octodontidae > Octodon > Octodon degus. The sequence continues at coordinate 9,700,137 of NW_004524605.1, read as the reverse complement.
GGTAAACTAGAGATGACTGACTGTAGCATATGGGAAGACATAAGTAGGTTCTTCACAAATGCTAAACTTTACTGTTTTAAGGGCCTTGATCAGCTGTGGGCTTTGCTCTTTGTAGACAATCTTGAACCTAGTCATCCCAGACACCAAAGGACTGACACATTTTAAAAAACATTCTGGATTTCCTCTACATTTATAGTAATTCATTTAAAAGCAAAACTTGTTTGTTCTCTTCTGTCTAGCCAACTTTAGGCCCTTTTAGAGGGCCACTACATAGTACTGCTCACACTGCAGTGCAGGTTCCCTGGACCTGTACTCAGCAGCCCCCACTTAGTCTACTACCTTCAGTGAAGAATGCAACCAGCTCATCAACAGAATGCTCACTGTTACCATGTGAACACTTTTTAAATTTATAATTATTCTTTACTTTTTTCTTCTAGCTAAATAATTGTAATTATGTTGATCCTTTTAATAGGGATAAAACACTCCAAGACTTTCCACAGTTTTAAGACACGTAATCTGGGATCTCATCTTTGCAATTTCTTGCTAAATATGTCAGAAGACCAAAAATAGGAAATGAGCATTCTTGATTAATTCTACCCTGACGTAATTACCTCTGCCATCCAGGTGCTGCCCTTTAGAGTTGTTCCAATGGACATCTTCATAGTGAGCAACTGTGAGAAGACATTCAAGTGAGACGCTAGTTCCCTCCTTGGCTATGATGACATCACTGCCTGAGTGGGAAGCTGCCGACAGCTTGGAAGAACCTTGATGTGTTCCCAGTGGGGGAACTTGGGTGAAATCCACATCTTCCAAAACAAAAGCAGCTGGCACTGTAACAATGACCATTAGAGTGCAGAAGCAACAATATGGCTTCATGGGATAAGGCAAAAAAATCTTGCTTAGCCTTGGAAAACTCAAAAGCTGCTCCACTACGACGAGAGAACAGGGGGTGATTTACTGCTTGGTGAAGTTTTCTACAAGAGCAGTAGGTAGATCCAAGTGTAATTTGAAGTCCTTACAATTAAAAAGATGTGAGTGGAGAACAACCTAAAAGAAAGCCAAATATAAAATTTAATCAACTGAGACTCACAATGGGGTGAATGTATTGGAAATGAAGAGGTGAGAAATTAAGATGATCAAATCAGGGAGTGATTTGAGACACAACTTAAAAATCTTGCCCAGAGATAGCAGAAAAAACACAGAATTAGGGAAGAGCAGACCTGGATTCTGGCCCCACCTTGCTGCTAACTAGCTGCATGACCTTGGCAGGAAGCGATCTCTCCGGGCTTCTGCTTTCTCATCTGTCAAATGAGGAATGAGATGAGAAACTCTCTGAGGACTCTTCTCATTCTGAAATGCTATCATCCTATTTCACTCTGACAAATCCTATGCAACAGGGAGCCAGTGAAGGCTAAAATATTTAGCTTAATGATCTTTTATTTCAACCTGCAACATTACCATCTGTTGTTATATCAATAATGTAAATCAACTAGTATATTATAATCATAATTATGGAACTCAAAATTTATGTAATTCAAGTATGTACATATATTAAATATAAATAATGCAAGAATGTTTAAGATAGTCTTTTTAGTCTTAATATTAGAAAGAAAATTGTTCTAAAAGCATTTATATAAGGAGAGATACTGGCTTCTGGGGCTATAGTGCCTTCTTCTTGGGAAAAAAAGATAAAAGAATTTTCCTTTAATGGCTTCTTCAATATTAAGAACCAAAATAAAATATATGTTTGTAAGAATACCAAATTTCTAGGTGAAGGTCTAGTGATACCTTAAGTGTGCAAAAATAAAATTATAGGGAGATTAGACAATATTAAACAAAGAGCGAACTACCATAAATAAAAAAGGCAAAATAAAAGCCCAGTTACACAGTTAATGATTATCTTTTTGCTTATTTGGTTCCCCTTTTAAATCACTGACTCTCAAAAGAACAATTTCAATTTGTATTTCTATAAAATAGGGGGTGAAAGTCCTTGCTTTATGTCATGTAAAGACCCAAGATCATTAGTTTTAGAAATGACATTTACTCTCTTTTATACTCACATGAAGGCTGTTTGATCACAGAATGTAAAAAGCAATGAATCATTGTATTTTTCCATTAAATTCCTCAAAGTCTGAATTATAAGAAGTTGTAAATGTCATTTAATTTTCATTAGCCTTTGAAAGGATGGTTGAATGACAAAAATAGTCTTCCTTAAAATTTAATAATAGATTAGAGCAAAACAAAACATAGACTTCGGCTTTACATGACAGATTGAACACATGTTTATTTCCATTTTGTCCTAAAACGTTACTAAAATGATAATGAAAGAAACAAAGACGTGGACATTAGAAGACAGTTTATAAATGATTTCATCTAATCTATAAACTTCACAATGATTGTCTCTTTAAGATTAGGCTGGACTTAATCAGAAAACCCAGATTAGAACCTGATCGCTCTTTTGTAGTAAATGGTGAGAAGCAAAAAACATGGGAAATAACACTTACTGACTGAAAGCCATAAACCAGGCACTGTGCTGGGGCGCAATATAAAAGCTTCCAAATTCTTTTTCACTTCAAGACTGGACCAAATGTGATCTTTACTTTAGACTAGTGTTTCTCGTGATTAGTAGGCTATGTGAGTGTGCAGGAGAAGCATACTAGGCTTCCCTAGGGCCTTGACAAGGAGCTCCTATGGCTTTGATTACACAGGGTTTTCCAAATTCCACTCATTTCTTCTGCTGTCACTTGTTTCTTTTTCTTTTTTTCTTTTTTTGCTGGGGATCAAATTATTGCTATTTAACCTTTTCCTTTAAAACAAGTCATTTTATTCTCATCTATTTAATGTACAAAACTCAACATCACTTCTGTGGATAAAAGCAACTGAAAACTAAAGTATAACAAAAGTGTAACAATGCCAGTAACTTCGTGGTAACTTGCTGAATGAAGGTTCTGAGCTGGAGGCCTGCTCTCTTTGTGAGGAAAATGCTACAAACAAAACATACAGCTCTCTATGGCTTCAGTTTGTTCTAAAACCACTTCACTTCTGTCCTGCCATCTCCCTCCTTCCTACCTTTTCCCATCACTGAGTTTCACATGAGAAGTATGCACTTTCCTGTCCTCAGTGGTTGGTACCTATTGAGCACCTACCATGTGCCAACCTACTGTTCTCCCAACACCATCTGTCTTTACAGAGCTCAGTCTGGCTAGAGATTCAGAAACTAACTATGTACAATATATGCTTAGCGCTGCCAAGAGAAAATATAGGATGCTACAGGATGGTGCAGCATGGAGTGAACCTTAGCCCAGAAAGTGACTCTGAGAAAGCTCAGCAGCAGGACCTACAGGATTCACAGGAATCAACAGAAATGCTCCAGGTAGACTGCCAGGGCACAGGGAAAAGCAGAGATCACTGGTGAGGGACGTTCAGGGAAATACCTACAAGTTGTAGCAGTGACAAGTCGGTCACATTAACCACCCTCAGGTGGCCAGAGATTGCTGGACTTGATTCCTGATGCTGGATGGAACAGGCTGGGCTAGAAGCAAAACCAGAAATGGATTGACAACTGTAGTGACTAGAGTAAAGACAATAGTTGTCCAAGACGAAAAAAGTCAAAGAATTGAGTGCCTCTGAAGAGCAGTAACTTACTGTTGGAGATACTGGAAGAAGAGGTAGTGGCTTCGTTGTCCTTGCTCTGAGAGGCAGGAGCCCTGAGGAGATAAACAGCCTCCAAGAGAGGGGTCCTGGGCAAGTGTATCTCACACAGAGCACCGGCAGCATTCCTGCTGCAGGAACCTCTTCCTAATGTACCTCCTTCCATGCAGCCTCCTTTCTAAGCATGCCTCCTTCTGCACATGCCCGGGTGTCCAAGGCTTCTCCCTGAGCCCAAGCATATACTGTGCATGTTACTCACTGGCTCTGGCATGAGCTGCTCTTCAGTGGTCACCAATCTGCTCATCTGACCTATGAGTCCTTTAACCAGAGACTATGTTTTTGATTACTACGTAAATAGTACACACTTAATAAATATTTATTGATGAAGAGAGTTTAAATTTGATATAATAGATACCATTATATCTATATTAACTGAATAGCCATGAAGTATCACCATTATTCAGAGTGATATGTTTACTAGTATCTATTTTATTTTCTAGACAAAAAACAATGTTAACAATTTCCAAAGACCTAATAGGTACCCACTAAAGATATTCTTCAAACTGTCAACCCCTAAAGTCTTCATTTATCATCTTGTCCTAGAAGATAATATTAGGAATGAAAGTTCACCAAATCCAGTTTCCAAACCAGGCTGGGTAATATCACTATTACCTAGAAAGCTTTTTAAAAATATATTGAGTTCCACCCAAGACCTACTGAAAACTTCTGGGCCTGTCTTTAGAATTTAGGGCTTCTAATTAGTTTTCCAGGTAACTGTGGGCAGTTACGTGCTACCATCCAGGGGCTGCCAATACACAGTCTCCCTTCCTTTACAACAGTCCTGGCTACTGGCATTCCGGATGGAACATCTCCAGTGAGAAAGAACTAATCAGACAGTCCATGCTGATTTAGGTTACCATGTAAAAGTCTAACAAGTTTCTAAGAAAGCCCCAGCAGCACGTACGTTTATAGTACAGGCTGTGGAGACGGGCTTCCTGGGTTTGATTTCTGGTGCTCTGACCCTTAATTACCCTGTAACTATATAAACTTAATTCCTTGTGCTTCAGTCTGCTCATCTTTAAAGTGGGAAAATTATAGTACATAGTCACTTAGGATATTGTGAAATCTTATGAGATCGTACATGTAAAACATGGAGTTTAGCAACAGTCATCACTGAATATTGTATTCTTTAATATTGTTATTGTTGATAGTTCTGATATTGTGTTAAAATATATCTGTTATACCCTTACAGGTCAATTTTACTCAGAATATCATGTAAACACCTACAAAACTTGTGTTTCAGGACACTATTATGATTTCAATCTTTAAAACGTCACCCTTTTTCATTGCGAATATTTTGCAACAAGATGGGTCAAACAGCCAGTGTAAATGGAACTATAGTCTATGATGTTACACTGGTTTATGTATCCTGAGTTCCAGACAGAGAACATTTTGTTTCTTTTTCTTTCTTTCTTTTTTTTTTTTGCAGAACCGAGGATTGAACTCAGGCCCTTGCGCTTGCCAGGGAAGCACTTATTCCACTGAGCCATCTCCCTGGCCCAAAAATTTGTTTAAATTTTTTTTTTATTTTTTATTTTTTTTTGTGGAACTGGGGATTGAACTCAGGCCCTTGTGCTTGCCAGGGAAGTGCTTATTCCACTGAGCCATCTCCCTGGCCCAAAAATTTGTTTAAATTTTTTTTTTATTTTTTTTTTTTTTTTTTTTTTTCTGGTACCGGGGATTGAACTTGGGATCTTGCGCTTGCCAGGTAAGCACTTAGGCTGCTGAGCTATATCCCCAGTTCTGTGATCTATTCAATTTACGGCTCCCTGTTTTGAGTCTTTCCTCTGTCTTCGTGGGCCCAGGAAGAACCAGTCCATTATCTAACCAAGTATCAGAACTTGTGTTCCTAGCATTTAAAAATGAGACACCTGTGAGCTGGGAATACAGCTCAGCAGTATAAGCGCCTGTCTGGCAAGCACAAGGTCCTGAGTTTGATCCCCAGTACAAAAAAGAAAGAAAGAAAGAAATGAGACACCTGTGTTCTGGGCCATTCAAGGAAAAAAAGGCATACAGGGGTTTAGAGAGTCAGGTCTGAGATACATGCAAGGAGCTTAGAGAAAGGATAACAGATGTAGACAGGGAAGAGTTGGAAAAGGGAAGGGAATGAGGGGGACAAAGTAGCACAAAAGACAGGATGGATACATGTTGCTCTGGATTTTGAAATGATTCAACTCTTAAGTGCCAATGACTCTTTTGTTGTTGTATTTTGTTTTGTGCAGGGTCTCACTACACAGCTTGGACTTGTAGGGATCCTTCTGTTTTCAGCCTTGCCAGGGCTGGGATTATAGGTGTGCGCCACCATGCCTGGACTCCGCCTGCTCAGGGGCATGGCTGGCATGGCATGTGGTACTAGGGATCGAACTGTAGTCCATGCACTTGCCTAAGCAGAAGCTTAGTCCACTGAGCTATCTTGACAGCCCTCATTTTCAAAGAAGTAAACATCTTTAATTTTATTCACAGTTAAAACAAAACAAAAATGAACACTGAATATGTAAACAAGAGAACAAAAGGGGAAATGGCTAAGTAGGGGCAAAAAGATGAAGCTCAGCAAAAGCACTGTGAAGCAACACTCATCTTACGCCTCCAGCTCTTCCTCTCTCACACTGGGGGTGGTCCTATTTGCCTTTACGGAAGTTCACAGGAGCCTACGGGACTGGTCTAGAAAATACTATAAACATCTGAACTGCTCTTTAGCCAAAGGTGGCATAAGTAGCTTGATACAATGGCTTTATGCCAGGAGAGAAATAGGTCCTTGTGTGGGCGCCCCACTCGTACGTCAGGCGCATCTGAGCACAGAGAACAACTACTGCAAGTAACCGAGGGGCACAATGCACTGGTAGACAGCAGCAGCTAAGAGAAAACATGAGCAAAGGAGTGCATCCAGAGACAGAAGCAGAAAGGAGACCAAGGGAAGAAATCATCCTGGGATCAGCGTAGCCTTGATTTTCTTCCTTGTACTAAATCTTTTATTTTAGTTAGTTCGAATGGATTTCTGCTATGTGCACAAAAACTGTATCGACTACAATAATTCCTTTTCCTTCCCTTCTCAGCAGCACTGATACAACTATTAATACTCTGCTCACTCTAGCCTGACCTTAAAACATCGCTTAAATCAGGGACACTTCTTGTGCAGGATAAGGTCCTAGCTGCTGCAAGGAATGCTAACGACGCTATCCCAGACGCTCAGGAATATACCAACTGGCTAAGGTGTCTGCAGGGACAGCTGACCAACTGTTCAAACCAGTGTAAGGTGTACTGAAGGGAGGAATAAGACAATGCAAAAGACAAAGAAGTAATTCATGAATTTTAGAAATGCAATCCTCTTTTAAATTTGGGACTGTCTATAATACCAGGCCTGCTATTTGTAAGGTAGCAACTGACATTTGAAGCTGGAGAAGAAAGAATTTAATAGGGAGAATCAAGTAGCACCTTCATGTAAACAATCAAAAGGGCTGCACTTCGCTTGTAGATGAAGTTACTTGGTAGATCTTTGTACTTTCTTCAGCATTAGTAAGAGTATAATGAGTAAACATCACACTCAAGTTCAGTGCAACTTTTTAAATCTTTTCTTACACAGAATGAAAGCTTTACTAGGATCAAGAATAATCAGACATGTAGATGATCTTACTCTAGAAAACCATGCTGAATATTGACTATATTTTTAAAAAGGGAGAGAAAGTTAAGAGCATGTAGCTGTCATCCCTAACAGATTGCCTTATAACGGTTCTTGCCAACTTCTGAGAGAAGAAATATTTCCATTTGATTCCAGTTCTCAACATAAGTAAATAAAGAAGTAATGTGGCTGACTTCCGCTCTGGTGGCTCAATATTAAGTTGGCTAAGGAAACTGCTGTTTGCTGAAATAGTTCTCAGATAACTCAGAGGGGAGAAACACTGATGCCCAGATGGTACTGTGTTTTGCTCCAATTATACTGAGCTATTAATGCTTCACTCCCCATAATTAAATGTGTTCCAGGCTGTATTTGCCGCTCATCTACTCTTCTGTCAGCACTGTCACACTTGGAACATGGACGAGTTCCTACGAAACGGTGCACCAATTGACAAAGTGGCATTCTGAATTGGCAATGAAGACAGAAAGCAAATGAAGAGCAGATTGTTAGCGCTACTCCATCTTTTGCAAAGAACAAACACAACGCTGTTCTGCTTATACTCAAAGCTGTGTTATAGGGATCTGCAACATAAAAAAGTCATTTTCAAGCAGGAATCATCACTCTGAGAGGCATTTACATAGAAGTTTTTTGAGCTAGGGTCTATGTAATCTTGGCTAGACTTAAAGCTATGAGGTCCTGGCCTGCTTTGAACTCAATTCTATTGCCTCAGCTTCCTAAATGCTGATATGACAGGTCTGTACCACCACATCCAACACCATATACAAGTTTTTAATTAAAGTAGCACATAATACTTCCAGGGCTTGCTGAGAACCAACACATAACTTGCAATAGGCATTTGGGCAGTCTCTCCTGAAAATTCAAAGTGCATTTGCTCAGAAACATCTATATTGATCTTTATTTGAACTTTGCTATGAGTCCAACGTTCTTTTCGTTATACTGTACCTGTAACTTTTGCCCTTTTTATCATAAACATCTGCTGAATACTACTAGAGGCAAAAGATAAAAGGACACAGGAAACATGTTCATATTTATGATCTCTCTATTCCTCAGTTTTTGTCTAGTCTGAGATGTCCCCTTGTATCTTAAAGCTCAGAAATCTAAAATGGAACTGCTCATTCTTTTTCTCAGATCTTCTAATCTAGCATATGCACAGCTTCAACAGTAGTCCACAATTTCTCTGGTTCTGTAATACTAAAATTATAGGATTATATAGCTCAGGATAGGTGCTGGAGTACTACCTGATCTTTTTGGAGCTGTGGGCCCCAAAAGCCTGAGCTTTCACATCTGCAGACTAAGGTTAATAATACAATAGTAACCACTGCATAGGGTAGTTTTTGAGGATAAGATGAGGGATATTAGTAAATTATAAACACAAGCTGCTATTATTGGGTCATTTCCTACATATTTTTCAGTTCTTACTGTCCCGCCCTAGGTCACCGTGCTTTTACTATCTTGTCACTTTCTAAATAGGACTCTTTTGAGTTTCAATATTCCTCCTTAGATGTATCTAAACATTGCCCCTCTCAGAACTGGTTGGACATAACAAATTCAAGCAAGTCCAGACAACTTTAAAATCTAATGATGAGTTTTCACTATCCATGAGATAGGCTAAAAATTTTAGTCTGGTGCCATAATTCTCAAAAATCGATTCAGGTGACACAAGAAAGATAGTAAGTTCAACCGTGTTTGCACAATAATTGCTTGCTGAAGAAATGGATTCAGAAGTTCAGTATGGTCTTCCATCACGCAGCCCTGATGCAGTCCAGTAGTCTTAATTTCCTCATCTGGAGACTGATTATCACTGTTATTTGCTTAAGTTCTATAAACTCCCAGCTTTGCTATCCTGGCACAAAGCCTTGATTATACATTTTATTCTCTAAATAACTTTTCACCTTCAAGTTCTTATTTCTTTTGTATCTCCTTTCTTTTATCCCTCTGATATGCTGCTGCGGAAATTTTAATCTCCGTAACACCAAACTAATTTCACTTTGTTCAGGAAGCCCTCTTACCTAAATACCCCACCCTCTTCATTTTGTAGAGGCACAGAGGTTTATTAAGCAAAATTTAAAGTACACAAAGAAAACTGCGGGCCCTTGAGAGAAGTGCATTACAGTACCACTGCTTTCTTTTAGATGAGTTTCTTTGGCTTTGCCAGTCCTCTAGCATATTGAGGATGCGCTATTAAAAGACTTATTGCAGTGTACCTCTTTACCAATTTATCAAGCTTATGAATGACAACCTATACTGTTTTTCAGTCCCTGGCAAAGGGCCACTGCCTATAACAGATGAAAAATAGAGTTCAGATACTCATCAAACTGATAAGTCAGAGAGGGGTCTAGTACAGACTTAATATTAACTTTCTATAACATCAGTCTCTAGAAACTGTTAGTAAACAGATTTGAAAGTAAGGAACTAGCAGTTCGATAAAAGGGCAGAATCTGCTCAAGAATTTCACTTTTGCTTTTTCCAACTGCAAGCTGTAAGCACTTTTGATTTAAGGACAAGATACTCTCAAGAAATTCACTTTTGCTTTTTGCAAACTGTAAGCACTCAGTGCTTATATCTGTAGTATTTGCCAAAGGTGCAGGTTTCTTGGGTCGATGCAGATTTACTAACTGGACATCCACTAGGGGGAGGGTTTGGGCATTTGTATTTTTAATGGGCACATAGTTTTACTGATTTACAAATCATGCCCATACTTCTTTTGATGGTTATGTAACAATATAATTCAAAAATTTTTGAAGTTTGGTATAGGGATTTCTGTGTCCCTGAGATTTTTTTTCAAACTGTTTTAATAATACTGAGACATTAAGCTGGGAGTGGTAGTACATGCCTATAATACCAGCATCCAGAAGACTAAGGTAGGATGACTGCTGCTGAGTTTGAGCCCAGCCTGGGCTACACAGTGAGTTCAAGGCCAGCTCAAACTATATGACAAGACCCTATATCAAAAACAAAACAAAATTCTACCAAAAACTCAAGACCAAAAACAACCCCACAAGGACATTTTCTTTTTTCATATTTGTTCTCCTACAACATGGTGCAATTTTTCAGAGGCTACATATGGAATGTTATTCCAAAAGAATGCAGGAGAGGGCTGCCCAGATAGCTCAGCAGATTAAAGTACCTGCTTCGGCAGATCAAGGACTGGGTTCATATCACTGGTTGCCAGCCCTGCCCCCAGGGTGCACTGAGACTGGGTGTGGTGATGTGCTCCTATAATCCCAGTGCTTGGGAGGGTGAAAACAGGAGGATCACTATGAGTCTGATCTGTGTAGTGAAACCCTATAGACCCTGTACTAAATACATTTAAAAAAAAAATGCAGGAGAAAACCTATTTCTTTTCTACTAAGTTAGACATCAAAGAGATTTGCAAAAAAATGTAAAACGGCCATTCTCAACATTTTTGTTTTAGAAAATATTTTTTCAAGAAATGCTGGTATAGAAGGAATGCTTAACATCAAGAAATCAGATACAAGGAATCTTTCTTCACTGCTGTGAGAATGTAAAGTGGTACAACTGCTATGGAAATCAATATGGAGATTCCTCAAAAACCTAAAAATAGAAATTCCATTGGGTCCAGCTATTCCCCTTTTAGGTATCTTCCCCAAAGAGTTAGACAATGTATTATAGTGACACATGTATACCCATGTTTATAGCAACATGATACAAAATAGCTAAATCTTGGGAGCAGCCATTATGTCCATCAATAGATGGATGGACAAAGAAGGGGTATTTATACACAATGGAGTATTACTCTGTCATAAAGGATAAATCTGAGTCATTTGTAGGAAAATGGATGTACCTTGAGATCATGTTAAGTGAAATGCAATAGAAGATCAGATGTTGCAAGATTTCTGTTATATGAGAAAGTCAAAATATAAATAAAATGGTAAACAAAAGATAGATCATAGGGGAATGAAGGGAAGGAGGAAGAAGATGGTAGAGAAAAATGCAGCTGGGAGGGAAAGGAGGGTGAGGTACAGAAAATAATTAAGATGTATTACGTACATATACCAACTCCTCACGATGAATGTAATTATGGACTTCAAAAATGTACTAACAGAAGTTTAAAAAAAATCAAGAGCCAGTGAGATAGCTCAGCTGATGAAGCAAGCGCAGGAACTAGGGTTTGATCCTAGCACCACATACTGCATCACACCAAGTCTGGGAGTGGTGCACACCTATAATCCCACTGCTGGAGAGGCTGAAAACAGGAGTATCACTATGAATCTGAGCTGCGTAGTAAGACACTGCACCAAATACATTAGAAGAAAAAAACACACTGAGCCTTGCAATAATTATACTATGGTAGACAACTAAGCTAGGTAGAAATATTATAGTCAGTCAGGGCTCTCTGTCTTTGAGGGAGTCCTTGCAGGCAGAGGAAAACACATTACACCTGTGGCTGGAAGGCATCTGTTAAAAGCCAGGCCTCAGGACATAGGTGGCATGATTAGGCCTACCTGTTCCCCTGAGGGATAAGCAATAGCTTTCTGTTTTCAGACAAACTCTCACTGAGCAGTTTAGGCTGTCCTTGAACTCATGGCAATCCTCCTTGCCTCCGCCTAACAAGTGCTGGGATTACAGGCCTATCCCACCATGTCCAGTGAACAAAAACTTAAATATTATACTATAACTGGTATCAACTGGTCCTTAAAAGTCTAGACAGACATTAGTCACTGAGGTGGGTGACCAGAACCTCCAGACCCATCCCTTCCTAAAAATATCTTTGTTCTTTCCATGTACTCTTGCTTTGTGACCTTCTTCCCTAAAGGATTAGTATTACCTAAGGGGCCATATTATAATTTAATTGGTTGATCAAAGTTTTGACCCACATTGTACCCAACTCTTACTTTATGAAACTTTCTCAGAGAAGTGGGGCTACTGGTAACCTACTTTTGAGACCCCTTTTTCTCTTAACCTCCGTTGTTCAGAGAACAAGAACTTGTCCTATCTGACATCTAGCAGGTTGGGAGTTATTCCCCTCCCCCTATCAAAATAACCGAAGAAATGACACTCTCGTGATCTGCAGTAACACCTAACCTTTAACAGCAACAGTTCTGAACATTGTACAGCTTGCAACGAGACTGTTAAATATTTGAGTAATTGTTAAAAGTACATGTCAATATTAACATTCTGTTCTCAACATATAATTATATAAATGTATGGGGACCACGTGATAATATATGTAAACAATATGTAATGACCAAATGCCGGCAGGTTAACCATGGAATGTATTATTATTTTACAATTAACTTTTTGAAAGTTCTGGCGCTGAAAATGATAAATATTGGTAGGTATAACAACAACAACAACAAAAACAACAACAAAAAACCCTCTTCTTTGGAAGGTCTCAGTAAGTTTTCATAATGTAGAGATTCTATGATCTAAAAGCTTGAAAACAGCAGCACTGTATAAGCATAAGATTAAGAGCGCTATTAAGTAGTTTACGAAGATACGAACTTAAATCTCAACCCCATTCATTTTTTATTGTGACAGAGAAAATTATTTTATACTGATAGTGTTTTTTCTCTTTTGGAGTAGACATTTATTGAAACCTCCCACATACACTTAAGGCTAAATTTAAGAGAAAGTAAATGAAAATATCTAAAAGGGTTAATTCCGAAGGCATTAAAGGGAGACGGAAGACCTAGTCTTAAACGCCGAGCCTCTTTCCCTCTGGGATCTAATCGTCCTCGTCTTACAGTACGGTGCCTCGGGCGCTCTGCTCGCGGCCGCCTTTCCCGCATCCCCCTCCGCCCCAAGGGCAGCCGAGAGGGTGCATCTTCTTTCCGCTGAGGGCAGGGGCAAGGAAGCCACGCGAGGAGCACATCCTTCCTCCGCTCCGAGTTCCCAATAAAGGCCACACTCCGCACCCCGGCTCAGGGACGTGAAGTCCCGGCCGCGTCCCGCCGCCCTTCCGGCTCCGGGCGCGGCAGTGGCAGCGGCCCGGGTCCCGTTCCTCGACTTCGCTAAGTTTGTCCCCTGCCCCCACCCGTCCCCACGGCCTTTCCCTCTGCCTAGTCTGTAGACTCCAGATCTTACAGACCTCTTACTCCCTCACTTCGTCCTGCTCCACTGTCCCGACCAAAACTCTTTAAAGCACGCGTGCCCACTTCACATAATGCTGTGGCGGACTTGCGCTTTGCTTCGCCCACCGAAGCGTCAGGGACGAGAAGGCGGGGTTTCTGCTCATTCCGATCTGGACGGACGACCCCGACCCCGACCCCCCGGCTGAGTCCCACACCTGCGCTGTCCAGGACCTCCCCTGAGGCTCCCGGGTCCAAGCCCTCACTCACCGAACCCAGGCCGACCTCCTTTCGTCCAAACCGCTGCGTGACCCGGAAGTGTTCCCGGGCAGGCGCGGCCCCGCCCCCGGCCGACAGGAGTATTTCCGGGTCGGAGGAGCGCCGAGTCGGCGTCGAGCCGGGTGTGGCGAGGGAGGAGGTGGGCTCGGCGCGGGGCTTCCCGGGCGGAGCAGGCAGGGTGTGAGCTCGCGGGAGCCGGAGGCGGCCGAGGTGCGCGGCGCAGGCCAGGGCGCGGGCTGGGAAAGCCTTTGGCTACCGAGGCGCCGCGACGCTGTTGGCGTCGAAGAACTTGGGGGCGCGTGTTTCCCGCGTGTCGCTGGGGGCCAGCTCCGGACAGTCCGGGGACGTGAGAAAGCGCGTCTGTGCGCCGGGGCTGCCGGGCGGGTGACGGCAGTGAGGCCGCAAACAGCTGCCACCTCCGCCGGTGCTGTGGGAGCGAAGCCGCTCCTCTCGGGCGGGGACGTGCTGTCCGTGCCCGCGTTCCCATTGCGTCCCTGTGTCGGGCGCCCCGGTTGGCCGGGGGAGCAGAGGAGCAGAGCAGTGGCCTTGGCCACCGTCGGTCAGTCTAGGGCTGCAGAGCGTGGCCGCAGAGCCGGGACTCAAAGTATTCAGCTGTGCGGCTCGCGGCTTCGTAGGTGAGGCGGGGCGGCTGCGTGCGTGCGTGCGTGCGTGCGCGTGCCTGCCTTTTGTTTTCCTTTTGAGATTCCAGTTATTGGAGTCCTTTTCTCCTCCAGTTTTGAAAATAAATACTATGGAACACCTGGAAGGCTTACAAAAACAAATACTGAAGTACCATGTACCTGGTATTATTGTCTGCCTCCTCCCTCCACCCCGGTTTGAAGCTGTTCAGAACAAGGACGCTGCAGCTGTTCTTGTAACGGTAGTAATCAACAGCCATCGGCACACGAAAAATTGTTTGTTGCACAAATAAAAGTAATATTTTGGGGTATGCCATTCTAATGTTTTATAATGTGAATTTAATAGGTATACTGTATTATGTGTACTATATGTACTATAGTATGTGTAATATTGTTATGTGCTGTAACCTGAGAAAGCATAAGGAGAAATAGTAAAATGTGTGTTCACTCATCTACAGAAGTATTGATATTGTGCGTGGACTGCGTAGTCTTTACAATTAGATGAGCCTTTGAATTAAGCGGGGTAGACATCACCTTACCTTAGTTCTGTACCTCCAGCTTGGTACAGAGTGGGGTTATAAGATATTTAGAAGCAAGTGAATATTTCAGGTTGGCTTGTATGTCAGTTGTATCTGGATTCTTTTTCTGTATGTATTTTGGGGCTGTGTAACTTATACTCACATGGTTTAGGCTTCATGGTGTTATCTTAACCTATCTCGCCTTGTGCTGCCCCATCATCCTCTTTGATACCTTAGCTGTCCAGGCAACTGACCCATCTTACATCTTGGTAATTGGCAAGTGTAAGGTCCTGAGTTCAATCCCTGGCACTGAAAAAGAAAAAAAAGTCGTATCTAGGACGCTTTCTCCTGTGTTGTTTCCATACCCTGGAATTCTCTCATTGGCTTTTTTGTCTTTCAAGATCTTAAGTACAACTTCAGGTAGTGTTGTAAGCTAAAATACCTGTGGGACTAATCAGATTAAAATAAATGATGAAGTGGATTTGAGTGAGAATTGTGGACTATGGGAAAGCATTGCCTTACCTAGAAGGACACAAGGGCTCTCTAAGCTAAGGTAGTTATTACCCAGTCACATGGCCCTGGTGTTGCCAGATCTTCTAGTTTTACTAGAGCAGTTGGAAATGTGTATTTTTTGTATGAAGTCTGATTTTTAAATGTTCTCACCTAATTTTAAAAATACTGAGCTGTCCAATTAAAAACATCTGTAGGCTGGATTTGGCGCTCAAAGGTTCCCAGTTGGTGATCACTGCTTGAGACTTACTTCAGGTACTGTGTCGATGAGTTATATCTCCTGAGTCTGCTGGCCAGCTTCCTTTCTTTTTCTGTTAGTATTTCGTTTACCTCTTTTGTAGTGCTGTGTCCAGTCTGTCTCAGTTGTTAAGTGTGTCTTTTCAATTCTATTAGAAACGGTTGGATGGCATAGATTTTGTTCTGTCCTGAGTACTGGACTAAACTGTTTACACCTAGGGCATGTGTTTATAGCTATCTGTATATGTGTGAGATACATTTATTTGCTGATTCTTGTTTAATCCTGAAAATTAGTATCTGCTTTTTGTATAAATACCAATAATATCACGACTTTAATCGCCAAAGAGCTTTACTGCTATTCAAAGCTTATCTGACAGAAATGTTATATACGGCTTTAATAATCTTTCTGGAAAAATTGAAGTAGTAATGATTAATAAGATTTTTGAAGAATAATTGATAAAAGGAGAAATTGATAGTGACACCTCACTGAAGTGAAAAACTTGCTCTTTTTCAGAGGAAAACCATGAAGACAATGAAAAGATAAGCTATAAACTGGGATATGATAGTTGAAAACTATGTTTTATTTAAAAAAATTTTTTTTGAACTACATGTTTGCAGTATGTAGAGAATAGATTAATTGTGGGGAATTGCTACATGTACATGCATCTAAATTCTTGGTGGGGGCAGCGAGATAGCTCAGCAGACTAAGAACCTGCTTAGGCAAACACAAGGATTGGGGTTTGATCCCTGGCACCACAGTGTGCACTGGCCCCACCCCTGTCCCTGTCCACTGAGTCAAGGTGTGGTGGCACAGGCCTGTAATTCCAGTGCCGGGGAGGCCGGAAAGAGGAGGATCACGGAGTCTGAGCTGCATAGTGAGATCCTGTACCAGATACGTAATAAATAAGTAAATTCCTTTTTCGCCTTGCCCCTTTTTACCAGCATCAGCTTAATTTATTTATCCTGTAAATCCTTAGAAAGTTAATTATCATACATAAGATTGACAGTCGGACTAACAGGCCAAAAGTACCTATAAAACAAGACAATTATACTAAATCAAGGCACACTTTTAGATCTATTGTCCATGTTTTGTTTTGTTTTGTTTTTTGCGGTACCAGGAATTGAACTCAGGATCTTGTGCTTGCCATGCAAGCACTTATTTTACTGAGCTATCTCCCTAGCCCTGTCCATGTTGAATTACAATAACTTCTTTTTCCTTTTTTATTTTCTTTGCACTTTAATATATGGTGAGTTTGTCATATAAGAGAAACCAAGAGATATTTCGGCTTGTGTGTCTGATTATTTTGCTTCACATTATTGTCTCAAGGTGCATCCGTTTTCCTGCAAAGGTCTCAAGTTTATCTTTATAGCAGAGTAGTACTCTATTGTGTATAAATGCCACATTTTCTTTGTTTATCTACTGTTGGACGTGTAGGCTGCTTCCAAGATTTAGATGTTCTAAATTGTGCTGCCACAAACATGGGTGTGCATGCACCATTATGGCAATGATGCCTTGAACACTTTCAGGAAGAAACCTAGAAGGGGGATAGCTGGGTCTAGAAGGGTGGCTTCCTTCCCCACCCAGTCTTACCAGCATTGTTATTTGTTGAGTTCTTGATGATGGCCATTTTTTCTGGAATGAGATGGAATCTTATTGTCTTCATGTGAATTTCTTAAGTGGTTAGTGATGTGAAACGTTTTTTAAATGTACGTATTGGCTGTAAAGCTGCATTATAAACAGAGAACTTGAATGTGGGATAGTCCTTAAAATTTAACAAAAAAAAGAAAACCATTCCTCCAGAAAACAAAGCTGCCAATTATATCTAATTAGAAGCCGGCAAATAGATATTTCACAGAAGAAGTTATTTTGGTGATAAATAAATAAATGAAAAGGTATTCAATGTTGTTAACTATTATAGAAGTGCAACTGAAAAGCCACAGTAAGAAACTACCACTTAATTATCTGACTAGTTTAAATAAAAAATAATACTAACATGAAAGTTGGAGAGAAGGGAGATAAACTTGATCACTTACACAGTCCTGGGAGGGAAAATAACATGCTATTATGGAAAAGAATGTAACAGTTTCATATAAAACTGAACACGTACTTACTGGATAATAACCTATTGTTTATATTTTGAATGTTTTGCCCAGTGAAAAGAAAGCTCATGTTTCTGTAAGAATCTGTACATGAACTTTCGTAGTTAATTTATTTTTGTAACAGCCCCAAATGGAACAGCCCAGACAACCTTCAGTGGATAAATAATTGTGATTATCTAAACTGTGGAATACTACTTAGAAATAAAAAGGAGTTATTGATACAACCTAAGTGGATTTGGAGATTTTTGTGCTGAATGAAAAAGTCAGTCTCAAAAGTTAATATTCTGTATGATGTATATAATACCATAAAATGTCAAAATTTTAAAGGGGGAGAATAGTAGTTGCTTGCTGTGGGTTAGAAGATTTGGGAAGTTATTGTGGCAGAAAAGTGGATAGCACAAAGGACCCTTGTGGTTAAAGTGTTTTGTATTTTGGCTGTGGTGATGGTCACAAGAGTCTATGCAGTTGGTCCTCCATGTTTATGGGATCTTCATCAGCAGATTAAACACACTGCAGACTGAAAATATCTGGGGAAGATACTCATTTGTAGTGAACCTGTACAAACTTTTCCTGGTCAGTATCCCTTAAGCAATATATTACAACACCAGTTTACGTAGTATTTACATTGCACTAGGTGTTAGAAGTAATCTACAGATCTTAAATTATATAAGTGGCTATGTGTAGGTTGTATGTAAGTACTGCAGTGCTTTGTATAAGGAACTTGACCATCATGGGTTTTGCTGTCATCAGGGGATCTTGGAACCAACTCCCTATGGAAACCAAAGGGACGAATGTATATGTGGTAGAATTTTATAGAACTGTGTACACAGAAGTAAATGCATGTAAAACCAGTGAGATCTGAGTAAGATGGATTATATCAGTTTTAGTTTCTTGGTGTGATAATATTCTGTAATTAATGTTACTAGGGAAACTCATTGAAGGCATATGGGGTCTCTGTATATACATCTACATGTGCACATCTGTGAATTTATACCAAAAAATCCTACATAGATATATTTTTTCTTGGACTTTTTCCCAGGTGATGCTCTAATCATGTCAGATAAAGATGATACTGAGACTCCAGTAATAACTGAGACCACCCCCGTCCTTAATGATGGAAACTGTGAACCAGGCAAGAATCCAGAGTCTGCTGACCAGAGTGCCAAGCCAAAGAATAAACCAGAACTTGTGATATCCACTCGGAGAAGACCAGAAGTCAAATGTGCCAGTGACCTTGAAACTCCAGAGGTTCAGGTATTATAGGTGGCACCCAAAGTAGAATATATTTTAGAATATTGTTGTGTAAACACTAGGATTAAAAGAGACTTAGAATCCATATTAATGTAAGGTTGCATTTCTTTGATTTTTACAGCCACAGAAACATTTTTCATGATTGTCATTATAAGTAGTTGTTTTGGCCACATGGTGCTTGCATGCTGATAACATACCTGTCAGTCAAGTTATTGGTTGATTGATTGATCTTCTGGTGCTCGAGATTGAACCTAGGGCCTTTTCAGTGAGCTACATCCCCAGGCCTTCTTTTAGTATTTTGAGAAGGCAGGGTCTTGCTAAGTTACCCAGGCTAGACTTGAACTTGTGACACTCCTGCCTCTGCCTCCCAGAGTGCTGTTTCAGTGTGTGCTGAAGTAATACATTTGTCCATATATATGGGTTCTTCATCTGGTCTGGCTCAAGTAATATATTTCATTAGTCAAACAATATGTTTTGTTCATGCATACTTTGCTTAACAGATTATTTTTCTGTATGTTTTGATTTTTCTCTAATTTCTGTTTTCTGTTGTCTTTTGTTTTTCTTCTTACTGGGGAAAACAGGAACCTGTTTCTAAAGATGTAACCCAGAGTGGATGGGGCTACTGGGGAAGCTGGGGCAAGTCCTTGCTCTCCTCAGCTTCTGCTACAGTGGCTACAGTAGGTAAGGTCGTTTCATGACTTCTGTGTGCACTTTGCTGCAGAGATGTGTCACGATGACTTTGGTAATCTTCCCTCTGTCTCCTCGAGGGCTCATAGGGTAAGAATGATTAGTAAGGATGGGCTGATGCCCTAGACTTTGCTGTCTAGGAAATGCTAGTGTAAGCCTGTACTTTGGTAGTGATGAGTCAACTTTTTATGGAAGGCTATAATACTAATGATTAGTCATGTGTTGTTAAAGTAATATGCCATATGGTTATTATGGTTTTAAAAATATGCGGGTGGGATTTCTGATTTGTTTCTTCAGTTTTAGTAACCAATAGGAAAAATGTTACCATTTGTCTTATATCAGGACAAGGTATTTCAAATGTTATTGAGAAGGCAGAGACTTCCCTCGGAATCCCTAGTCCCAGTGAAATTTCCTCTGAAGTCAAGTTTGTAGCAGGTCAGTACATGGAAACGCTGCTGTCTAGAATTCTGAATTGAAGTGAAACAGTTGAGTTTGGTTTTCTGTAGGAATTTATGTAACATTACTACAATGTGGCATCATGGATTGGTGAGGTAAAGGATTTGGATCCTTCAGCTGCCATTTCAAGGTCTTCGTCATGTAAGCACTTTTGTGTCTCTTCACATTTTGCACCTGATCTCAAGGAATTGGTAAACATAGAATTCATAAGGCCATGAATATAAAATATGAGAGTTGCTTAGCATTTTGCATGGCATAATTTAGTAAGGGAGCAGGAAGAATTAGCTGAATTTGAATCTTTCATGACCTGTTTTTTTTTTTTTTTTAATGTGTAAGTGGGGCACTATAAAAAAATAGATGAAATTAATGTCTTAGTTGAAGGCATCTTCAATATTGAATATGAAAATCTAAGGAGGAGAGATTGGGAAAACATGCTAGTTCTTTTTACATCTCTGAATATTACATAGAAGAGAGGGCTTCCATTTATTATTTGTGGCTCAGGGGGACAGACCAAGTACCACTTAGTGGACATTAAATTGACTTAGATTTTCATTTAGTAAGTATTAACTGTCCAAAACTGGAATGGATTGTCTTTTCATAAATCCTTCCTATTCCTGAGGGGGAGGTTAATACTACTGCTAAGGGTGTTGTTGAAATGTGGCTGTTCAGAAGTTTGAGTTGAGCAGAAATTCATGATGAAATCAAATGATGAAAATCATTTGATCATGACTCAGAGATTTTCTTTTTGTCTTTTGCTTTCCTTTTGTGGTAGGTAGCTATGATAAATGTGTAGGTTAGATTGATATGTAAAGACATTAAGTTTGTTCAGGATGAATCTAGAGTAGACCTTACCCTAATCAATAGTTTATCTCTACTGGTTGGATCTCGTCTTATAAGGTCTTTTCTAAATCTCAGCTGTTTGAATTCTTTCTTTTTTCATGTATTTAGTACAGCCCCTACAGGGTCTTACTACACAGAATGGACTCATAGTCATCCTCCTATTTTCAGCCTCCCAAGCGCTGGGATTACAGGTGTGCGCCATGCCGTCTCAGTGCATCCTGGGGGCGGGCCTGGCATGTCATGTGGGGATCAAACTCTGGTTTCTGTGTCTGCTTAAGCAGACACTTTAATAAAATCTGGGGGCCGGGGAGATGGCTCAGTGGAATAAGTGCTTCCCTCGCAAGTGTAAGGGCCTGAGTTCAATCCCCGGTTCCGCAAAAAAAAAAAAAAAACAAAAATCTGTCTGTTTTGGTTGATTGGCAGCCTAATGCCTAAGCCACACAGGGGCCCTGGGAATAGCTTACTATTATTCTGTAGTACTTCATTTTCCAGTCTTGTAGAATCTCCTCTTCCCTGGGCAGTGGTGTATCTAGCTAAGGACATAAGAGCACACCTGTGTAGAACCTTAGAGCTCTTTACTTAATGTGACCCCATCCTTTCCAGTTTTCTGCTTTGCAAATTCCAGCTGTGTCGGCCTTCCCTGATTCTAGTCTTTTTCTTTTTCACCCATCATGATTTGTTGTGCTTTGCTTAGGTTCTCCCTTTTGTGTCATGATTTGAAAGAGGCCTCTAGATCGAAAGTCAACCCAGTTGCAGAGTTCACTTTTTCTCTCTTCTCCTTGACTGAAGTCCTGTACTACTTCGTGTTAATAAAAATTTTGTCCAGTTTTCTAATTGCTGTTGTAGGAAGACAAGTCCAGTATCATTTAACTCATCATAGATGGAAGTGAAAGTCCTCCCTCTGATGGAGTATGTGATGTAATTTAGTTTGATCATTTGAAATAATTCTACTGAGATGGCTCAGTAGAATAAGCTCTTCCCTGGCAAGCACAGAATCCTGAGTTCAATCCCTCATACTGAAAAAAAAAAAAAAAAAAGGCAATCTTGGGTATACTTTGCACTTGGACTTGTAATGATCCTCCTGTTTTCAGCCTCCCCAGTGCTGGGATTACAGGTGTGCGCCACCATGCCTGGTCTCGGTGGCTGGCTCAGCGCACCTGGGGGTGGGGCTGGCATTGCACGTGGTGCCAGGGATTGAACTCCAGGCAGGTGCTTAGTCCACTAAGCTATCTCGCTGGCCCTAGATATAATAGTTTTAATAGCGCTTATTCTACTGAGCCAACTCCCTGGTTGCCTTTGGTGTTCTGTGTCACTTCTGTTTCTAAGTAAATCTTAAGAGTGTTCTCTAGATCTGGGAGATATGCTAATAGTATTTTGATTGGGATTGCACTAAATCTGTATAACAGTTTTGGGAGTAGTGCCATTTTCATTATTTTAGGCCTTCCTATTCATAAGCAAGGGATGTCTCATTTTTTTGGTATCCTCTTTGATCTTTTCTTTCAGAGTGCTGTCATTTCCAAAGTACAGATATTTTATTTCCTTTGTTAGTTGAGTCCTAGGTATTTCATTTACTTGAATGCTATTGTGAAGGGTGTGATTTCCCTAATTTCTCTCTCAGTTTCTTGTTTATGTATGGGAATGCTATTGATTTTTTAATGTTGATTTTGTATCCAGCTACCCTACTGAATTTGGTTATTAAATCTAGATGTCTTTTGGTGGAGTTTTTGGAGTCTTCTATGTAGAGTATCATGTTATCTGTGAATAATGATAGTTTAACTTCTTTTTTTCCTATCCTTTCTTTATTTTTCTCTCTTGTCTAATTGTTCTGGCTAATGTTTTCAGAACTCTATTGTGATAGTGAACATCCTTGTCTTGTTCCTGATTTTAGATCAAAAGCTGATTCACAGTATCACAGTAGCTTGATAGTGTAATTTCAGGTCAGGGATTGTGATGCCTCCTGCTTTTCCTTTGTTTCCTAGGATTCCTTTTGATACTCTGAGTCTCTTCTGTTTCCAGATAAATTTTAAGAATGTTTTCGTTAGCTCTGTAAGGTATTCTAGTGGTATTTTAATTGGAATTTCATTGAATGTAGCAATTTTGGGAGTATAGGCTCCTCCATTTTCTAAGGCCCAATCCAGAAATGGGCCTCTGAGATAAATACTTCTCCCAGATGAGGAAGTACAACTGGCAATTAAATATATGAAAAAATGAAAAAATTCAACATCATTGGTCATTCAAAAAATACAAATTAAAACAACACTGAGATTCTATCTCCAGAAAGAATGACTATCATCAAGAAATCAACGAATAACAAATGCTGGAGGGGTTCTGGAGAAAAAGGAACCCTTTTCCACTGCTGGGTGGGTGTGTAGATTGGTACAGCCATTGTGGAAATCCATGTGTAGATTCCTCACAAAACTAAGATTAGAGTTCTCATTTGACCAAGCTATTCTCCTCCTGGGTATTTTTTGAGAACTGAAAACATCATACCACAGTGATTGTGTACACCCATGTGTATAGCAGCACATCTGTAATACCTAAATCTTGAAAACAACCCAAATACCCATCAACTGAGGAACAGATAAAAATGATACGGTATTTTTACATACTTCAGTACTACTTAGCTATAAAGAAGGATAAACCCGAGGCCTTCATAGGTAAATGGATGCAACTGGAGACTATACTCAAAAGTAAAATGAATCAAACTTGCATGTGTAGCCATCATATTGTCACTCTAGTGTTAGAAACTGAAAAAGTAAATTAAAATGCAAGATCTACAACAGATATTGTGAAAGGGAAAGAAACTGCTCTAAAAGGAAGAAGAGCTGGATGAGTAAAAGGAGAAGAGGAAGGGGAAAGAAAAAAATGTCTATACAAAAGATAGATAAGATAGTTATACTACTAATTTCTTTTAGTTCATTCAAAACAACAGTGTGCTTATATTATTTAATCAATTATGTATGCCTGTGTCTTGTAATATGAGCATTACAAGACATTTGAAATTCTGTATTATTATTTTTCTTCTCTTTTAACAAATAACATGATAGAAAGGCTTAAGGTTGTAGGTAGTGACATCTAATTATTAAAATGTCATGTAGATGCTAAGAAAACAGTGACCCTTCTTCACATATTTATCTTTTGTGTGATCTTTCTCCTACTGTAGAAGAGACGAATACCAGAGACAAAGAAAATTCCTTGGCTGGTCCATTTGGTGTGTTCTCGACTATTTCTACTGCTGTTCAGAGCACAGTAAGTAAAATGTGCCATATGGCCTGTCATATAATGGCTTGCCTATCTTTCTCTTTTTCCTTGAAAAGCTATGGGAACTGATTACTCTTAATGGAGTCCAGAGAACTAAAATCAATCACTTCTTAAGTGTACATGGAAACTTCTTTAAAGAAATAAAGGGATATCAGATGACAAACTATAGCAAGACAATTTATATAAGATTTTATGGACTGGAAATTTTTAGTTTGGTGGCCCTAGACAATGTCTGTGCATTATAAAAATATTTTTCCTATATTACATCTTTAAGTGAAGGGGAAAAGTGTCAGTATTTATGATAGACAGGTAGAAAGTTATGCATAGTGAGAATTTTTTTTTTTTTTTTTTTTTGCAGAACCCAGGATTGAACTCAGACTCTTGTGCTTCCCAGGGAAGCGCTTATTCCACTGAGCCATCTCCCCGGCCCGAGAAATATTTTTAAAAGAGGACACAATAATGTTTCTCTATGAGAGTTGATGGCTAGTCCTTTTTTAAAAAAACTTTTTATTGAAATGTAATGTCAATAAGTGTTCAGTTTGAATTTTTACCATGGGAACACAGTGGTGCCCATGACTTATATTATCTTCTGCGCTGAGGCAACCAGTCCTGTCTTCCAGTATGATAGATTAATTTTGCCTCCTTTTGTCTTTTATGTAAATGGAATTGAACCCTATGTATTTGGCTTGTTTCATACATTATTATGTTTGCATAATTTATCCATGTTGCATTTTATGAGCATTTTCTGTGTTCCATTGTCACATTGCAATCATTCCACCACTGGTAAGCATTGGGGATAGTTCAGGTTTAGAGCTGTTGTAAGTAATACTGGTATGCACAGTCTGTACATGCATGTTTTCTGGTGAACATCTGGAATTTCCAGGTCATGCATGTGGCGTAGGTCCTCACTAATTTTTTTCAAGGTGGTTACGTATAGTTACATTACTGCGAGCAGTGTATGATTGCTTCACTTGCTCCACATTCTTCTGTCAGATTACTGTCTATGGTCATACTTCTATACGCTTTGATCAAAATGTTCAAATATATTTTTGCATTATTGTTGAAGTGAAGTTATGTGTGGCTTCTAGGGAAAGAGTGTTATCGCTGGAGGTTTGGATGCCTTAGAATTCATTGGGAAAAAGACAATGGATGTAATAGCAGAAGGGGATCCTGGCTTTAAAAGAACTAAGGGTCTGATGAACCGAAATTCTACACTGTCTCAGGTACTGTTTTGTTTTCCTGTCTGATTCCTGTTTCTGTTTTAAGGGTTTTTTTTTTTTTTTTTTTTTTTTTTTTTTTTTTTTATTAGCGTGGGGCATTGTTGTAATTTCCTTCTGAAGAATTTTCAGTGGTTTTGTATATTAAAACTTTGGGGGTTAAGCATTGAGAATTCTAAAACTTAGGAAAATGCCAGTTTTTTTCCCCCCTCTTCTTTTTGCGGTAGCCTCCTGTCAGTGCAGTGCAAGATGCTAAATCAAGTCAAAGTTGTTTATTAGATTAATGTTTAAACCACTGTGAGAGAAACACCTGGTTTCCTGGGTGTTATTTACAGTGTCGAGCTCCAGATTATGTGTTACTTTTTTTTCCTGCAGCTCCTGAGCCTATTGCATTTGAATTGCAATGCCAAGAATGAAAGGGCAGCGCTCTGTTGACACCTGTCCCTGCTTTGATTCCTTCCATTCTTGAAACTCACCCTTGAGCTCTCATTACTGGCTTCAGTGTAATACGTCCATCTCTTTTTAGGTTTTACGAGAGGCGAAGGAGAAAGAAGAGCTATGGACCGCCAATGAGGTTACCATGGAAACTGACAAAAATACTCATTATGGGCTGCTCTTTGATGAATTTCAAGGCCTTTCCCATCTAGAAGCTCTGGAGATGCTTTCCCAAGAAAGTGAAATAAAGGTAACTCCAGTTCGAAGACTCTTAACTGAAAAACTTCAACTAAAGAAGTGTTGCATAGTTTATTTTCGCTTTGTGCATTTGGAAGATGAAATGCATTTCTGGTGGAGGCTTGAGGCTTTCTGGAAATACTCTACCAGAGCAAACAAAAAACTGATATTTAAATTATTGCTACAAAGACTCACAATGAGTCAAATGTTATTTTTATAAAATGACACATAAAAGGGCAGATTAACAAAGAGCTCTTAATAGCGTATCTGTTATTTTTCTTTATGGCGTCTTTTTGCTATTTTTGGCTTTAGCTGCCAAGAAAACCTGTTGATTTAAGCTGTTCTTTGTAGAGAGTTAACTGTTAGCTTTTAATTGATTCAAGTCTGTTTCATTTCTCCTTGGTTTCTTTTTTTTTTTTTGAGACAGCATCTTATGTAGTGCAGGTTTACCTTGAATTCACTGTGTAGCCCAGCTGGCCTCAATGCACAGAAATCCTCCTATCTCAGTGTCCTGAGCACTGCAGATTACAGGCCACCCACCACACCTTGATTTCTAAACTGTTGTTAAGTACTAATAGTTGGCAAATTATTCAGTTTTCTGTGGCCTGTGTTATTTTTGGAAGTACAAATTTTTCTACATTTGTGTGATCATTAGCCTCCTTCCTATCTTAAGATTTCTGAGGAATAGCTTATATTGGCTGGTGAACTTATAATTCTGACTTTATATTTATTTATTTATTTTTGTATTTTTTGAGAAAGGTCTACAGGGTGTTCAGGGTCTCACTACTAGATCAGACTCATAGTGATCTGCCTGTTTACAGCCTCCTAAGAGCTGAGATTACAGGCATGCACCACCATGCCCAGTCTCAGTTACTGTCTCAGTGCCAGGGTGGGGAGACGACAACAGGCCTGGGGACCGAACTCCCGGCCCCTATACCTGCTTGCAGGCACTTTAATCTGCTGAGCTATTTAGCTTGCCCTTAATTCTGACTTTAGTTTGACCTGTATTTTCTTCTACATTTGAGAATTTTTTCCTTTCATAGTTTCACAATTTCTTATTATTCTATATCCATTCAGGTGAAGTCTGTCCTTAATTCTCTGAGTGGAGAAGAATTAGAAACCCTAAAACTTGAATTAGAGCAACTCAAAGAAGCATTTTCCCTAGCAGAGTTTTGTGATGAAGAGGAAGAAGAGCAGAAAGGTAATACGAAAGTTCGGTCTCTTGAGTGGGGAGTGTGCATTGTGTAGCACTTTGCCATGGAATTAAATTATTTACTCTCTCATTACACTATTCTGACTTTATTTTATCTATAGAAAAATCCTCTCAATAGTTTTCTCGCCAGGCATTGCAGTGGCAAGTCAGCTTCCTGTCCCACTTTCTCGTGTCACTGCCAGCTTATAGCTTCTCCAGTCCCAGCGTTGCAGCGAGCAGCTCGGCCTGGTTTTGTAGGAGGAGCTGCTCTGATCAGACCTTCTCACTTTGGTTGCTCCATGGATGTTTTTGTTTCTAGGTAGTCTAGCCATGTCTCACTGACTCCTGCCACCCCAGATCCTGTGTTAAGTTGAAGCCTGCACCCAAATGTGGGTGATCTTTAGCTCTCCAGTTTTAGAAGTTCTTTTATCCTGAATTTTAGTATCTACACCTGAGAAAAAATGTACATTTGGAACTTTTCATTTTTTGCCAGGTAATCTGAAAATGTAGTAGTTTATGTGAGTTGTACTTTCTGGGCAACTGAATGTTAAACTACAAGAGTTTTTTTATTTGTAATATTTTAGTTAGAAATATTTCTAAGATGTATCCTATACTGTCTTTCTTAAAAAATAGAATATAATGAACAGTTTTGCTTTTTTTTGATAATCAGTTTTAAACATTGTATAAACAAATTCTGCTGGTGTTCATTAGGACATACAGCAGATTAAACTATGTGGTAGATTAAATCAGTAGTTTACAACATATGATCTGCAGATCCTTCAGTCCAAAATCTTTAAAAGAGTAATAATCCCAAGATATAATTTATTTGTAAAAATAATTTTATTTTTCATAAGTGCAGCTTTCATTCAACTTGATGAAATAGTAAAAATTACTAATTTTATTAGATCTTGACCCTGAAGTATACTCTATTGAATATATTATGTGACGCATATTGTATTACGGTGGTTTTCTCAAGTAGAGCACTAACATTTGAGTTTGGAGGTGAATTACTTATTTTTGTCATGGAACATCATTTTCACTTAGAAGTTTACACAGGCAGACTATTGAGGATAGACTATTTAGTGAACATTATCTTGAAAATGAGTGAAATGAGCCTTTGCTTCAAGGAAAGCATCTGGTTGTGTTTATGACTCATAAAAATTCAAGCTAAGTCAAAGTTAGAAATTTGTAAAACATATTTATTGCTGTGGTGAGCTTCACAGCTTCCCAATGCTGTTTACAGATTCTTCTGGTGAAATCTGTGTTGATAGTAACAAATACAATAATTTCTAGCTGTTTTACAATTAAATATGTCAGCATTTGGAAGATCTGCATAACTCAGAGAACCAACATTTTCCTGGTGACTAATGTGTGTTGTTATAAAATCATGACTGGTCACAAGAGACTGGTGGACTTTAACTGATGAAAATTGAGCACCAAATTTAATAATGTGGCTTCTGGTGCATTCCAGTACAGATCACTGCAGCTTATTCTCTGTGCCAGTTCACTTGCTGAATTTTGGTGTGGCATTAAAGAATATCTAGGGATAGTCTTTATTAGTTCTTTGGGGATGTAGCTGTTGGTAGAGCACTTGTCTATTGTGTACAAAGTCCACAGTTTGATCCCTAGCACCACACACACACACACACACACACACACAACCAAAATTAATGTAGAAATTTATTTACTTTCCAACTATGTATCTTTGTAAGTTAGGATTTGTTCACATACTAAAGCAAAACAACATATGATAAACTGTAAGTGAATCTAGCCATGTTGCATTAAGCTAAACATTAAAGACATTTTTTAAAGATGTGAAACAATGACATTTTTCTCATTAAAAAGAATATAAGTGTCCCAGTTACTCTTCTCTCATTGCTGGAATGAATATCTGATACTGAAAATGAAGGAAGGAAAGGTTTATTTGGCTCACAGTTGCTGGAGGTTTCAGTCCATACTTGGCTGGCTCCAAGGCAGACTGGCACATGGCAGAGGGCAGCCTTTCCTGGCTGCAAAGAGCAGAGAGCAGAGGGAGTGGCAGTAGCTCTGGCAGCCGGCTGGCCTCTTCCGTCCTTACATTGTAATGCAGATTACCTGCCAGGGCAGGTGCAGCACCCACACCCCCAATAATCACACACTCTAGAAGCCACCCCATGACTGCATGTGGCTTTGGGGGGACACCCACACACAAACTATGACAGCAAGCAATAGGTTTATTATTTTCAATAAATAAATACTTTCAACATTGCAGTTTTAAATTTTAATATAATGTCCATATATGTGAAACTCACCTTTAAAAGTTCTTTGGGGTTCTGAGAAGTTATTTAAGAGTATAGAGAGGTTCTGAGCTCAAAATGTTTGAGAACTTGTAGGTTAAATTACCCAAAACATTACAAAATGACTGATTGCTTTTAAGAGTTGGGTACCCTTATTTCCTTCTGTACATTTATTTGTCTTGTCTTGCTTCTTTTCATTATCCGTGATCTTGCTTCTTATACCCACTGAATTTCATCTGAGTTATTTCTAATTACTGTGGTGTGAATGAGAAAAGAGCTCAGGACATAAAGTTGTGTCTGGATTCTGCACTGACAGGCACTTTGTTTTGGTCAAGAAA
This sequence comes from Octodon degus, assembly GCF_000260255.1. Lineage (NCBI taxonomy): Eukaryota > Metazoa > Chordata > Mammalia > Rodentia > Octodontidae > Octodon > Octodon degus. Next base: position 9,670,288 of record NW_004524605.1, on the reverse strand, counting down.
ACATTTATTTATTTTTATATTTATCTTTTTAAATAATTTCATTGAGAAACAATTAGCAATGAGACAATTTCAAAACCAATTACTAGCAGTTTCAATAATTAATACATTGCATATTGTTGTCTTACTGGTTATTACATTGTACAAGATGCAGACATCATATCCTGTCCACAAACACTATTAGAATAAATCTTTCTATTCATTGAATTAAGAGAAAGTAGCTGCATATCTATCCTATTTTGAGTATACAGATACAAAATTCATTTGTATCCCCTTTTTTGTTTAGTTTTGTCAGAGTATGGTATGCCATTGTCATTTAAATATTGTAGAAGTGTGAATTCAGCAAAATATTCCAATATAGTCCACTAGTCCATAATAGTAGTGGTTTTCCATAGGACTGGCAGTGTCAGAAGTTATTGACTTGAGCCTTTTACAGCTCAGCATATTAATATGGCTTTATTTTTTATACTTTGTTTTTATACTTTTCTGCTGGATAGTTAAGACCAAGATAAAGCAAGACCTGTATAACAAGAAATGTAGCTTTTGTATGTGATGAGGCCAGTCAAATGCCCTCTGGATTTACCCTGAAACCCTGACAGGGACTTTTTATTCCGTTTGTGCTCTCAGAAGTCAAGCTAGCTGGTTACATAACATCTCCCTTATTTTATGTGTAAGTACTGCTCATTATAAAATGGTTTTTGGGCTGGCCTGATAGCACAGTAAAGCTCCTGCTTAGGCAGAGCGCAGTGGCTGGGGTTTGATCCCTGGCTTGCCATGCTGGCCCTGCCTGTGGGACATGCTGAACCGTGATTGAGACTGGGCATGGTGGCACGCACCTGTAATCCCAGCACTTGGGAGGCTGAAAACAGGAGGATCACTATGAGTCTGATTTACGTAGTGAGACCCTGTAGACTCTGTCCTAAATGTGGAAAAAAAAATGGTTTTTGGCCAGGATGGTGGTATCTGTAATTGCAGCACTTGGAAGGCTGATGCAGGAGGATTGCCCCAAGTTCAAGGCTAGATTGAGCTACATAATGAAACACTATTTTGAAAAAACAAAAAACAAAAAACAAGAAAATGGTTTTGAAGCTGAGTGTTGTGGTACGTCTTACCCCTTGAGAGACTGAGGCAGGAGGTTCACCACCTTGCCTGAACTACATAGTGAGTCCCCGTCTCAGTTACTTTACTTTTTGCTGAGACAAAATGCTTGACACCGATAGTGTCAAAAGGACAGGTTCATTTAATTTAGTTTGTAGAGGTTTCAATCCATAATTGGATACCTCCAAGGTGGGGTGTCACAGGGCAGAGGGGTAGCTATTCATGATGGCGGAAGACTGCAAATGCAACAAAAACAAAAGGGGGAAACAAGCCAGACTGCTGGGATTAGGGCAGTTCCAGTCCATTTAGTGGGCTGATCCAGTAATCACCCACCTTTACTCCCAGCACCCTTAATCCTAGCATTGAATCTTGAATCAGTCAAATTCTGTATTTAGCTACCTCAAAAAAACTAACCTAAAATGTGCCTGAGGCCTTAGGGGCACATCGTCTAGACACAAACTACAACATTCTCCCTTGTGCCTCTGAAGACTCATGCATTTTCCTTTACACAAAATTCATTTAGTCTGTCCCCAATAGTTATCAGAGTCCTAACAGTTTCAACATTGCTGAAAAATCTAAGTCCCAAGTCTCCTCTGGGATTTAAGGCAAATTCATAGCTATATTCCCCTGTACATATGAAAATAAAGTTAACCATTTCCAGCATTCAGTGGCGCAAAATAGACATTTCTGTTCTGAAAGTTACAAGCAGGGAAACAAAGGAATGGGACCACAGCAAGTCCAAAATCCAGCAGGCAGACATTAAGTCTTACAGTTCCATGTGCAGCGTCTGAGGCAATCTATAGCAAGAGGAGAACTTTAGAGGGTTCAGGTGTCTCTCTCCTATGGCACTTCTGGTTGTTGTAGCTTCCTTGACTTCCTTCTTGGGCCTGCTCTGTTCCCTCCTTGCAGTATTCATCAGATGATTCATATTGCTGGCTCCCCCAAATTCCTGGGACCTGCACTGCACCTTTGGCTTTACACTCACAGCTTACACACTGCCCTCACGGGTGTACTGCCTGGCCTCCGAGGACCTGTGAAATCTGGGTGGAAGCCTGACTGGCCCCACAACTCTTCCATTCTGTTTGCACCTAAAACCAGCACCATGTAGATGGTGCCAAGGTCTGCTGGCACCTGGGGCAGTAGCCAGTCTTCCCTCTCTCGGCTGTAGGGTTTAAAGTGCCTGGATGGCTGAGCACTCTGAATCCAATTCAGAGGAACGAATTCTCTGTGCTGCTGCCATTCTGGAACATTGTGCTGTGTGGCTTTTTTCTCAAAGCGAAATCTTTCACTTTTGCAGTTTTGAGGCCATGAAGTATGGAGTACTGTTGCTTCTTGGGATGACTTCAGACCACCTTTCCTATTCTGTTCCTTCTCAGCAATCAAAATCTCCTCTCTTCTACCTTTGCCGTCCACAGCCCTGCTGGAGCTTGTTTTCTGGCCAAACTCATAGCATTTTAAATCATTCTTCTGGGCTCTTTGCTCTTGATTCTCAATGTAAATCTGGCTAAAAGCCCCCAACAGTAGCCGTGCCACCACCTCAACAGTAGACTGGCTTGACAATATTTCTGTAAGATTAATTAGTCTGCTACCCTTTATCTCAGTCTCATACAGCCTCTACAGCCTCTACAGATAGGTAAAATGCAGTAAACTTGTTGCAAGCCACAAAGCACATCATCTGGAGTCCAGCAGCCAGTGTGGTCCTTCCCATCAGAAATCTGAGCTTGGTCTGGCAGGATCTCCTTACTGGCAGGATTTCTGTCAGCCTTTTCTTCTGACCTCTCACCAGAAATCTCCCATACAGAACAGCCTAAAGCATTCCAGCTCTACTTTTTCAGCTGGCATCTCCAGATCATTCTAAATTCTTTGCAGAAGCCATTCTCCAAGGCTCCTTCCTGAACCACATGTTCAGCTGTCACAGAAATGACCCCACTTCTGGCACCACATTTTGTTGTCAGGGTTTTCAAGGAAATAGATTTAATACAGGACACATAATTTATAGGGTTATTTTATAATATTCAACTGAAGAGTCAAATGCAGAAGAGTACAAGAGATCTGTCCATACATTAGAGATCCAGAGAATCTGAGTGCCTAGATTCTATGGCAATGTCTACACGAGTCCAGCTGAAGACCAGGTCCATGGCAAACACCTCTGTAAGGCCAGTTGGAGGCCTAGAGCTTATGACTAGGTCTTATGTGAGTCTGTATCAAGTATCTGCACTGGGAAGGCTGAAAGGTCAGTGGTGGAAGCTAGAAAGCTTGTCAGCAGCATGAAAGATCTGTGCCGCCAGGTTGATAGATCTGCACTGGAGCCAGGTAGCAGTACTCGGCCTAAGGACCAGGGCTCCCTAGAAGAGAACTCAGCCATCCTCTGCAACAGTGAGGAGCCGAGCTCCTCCACCAGTGAGAATAGCTGAGTTGATATCAGGAAAACTGACATAACAAGCTTCTTCAGGACAGTTACGAGCATACCAAGTCCCCTCCAGTTTTGTTTTAAATTATTGGCAACAACCTGTAGGTGCGCCTTCCATACCCAGTGTTATGCTGATTCAGTTTAGCTGAGTCTTATAAGTTGATCATTAGTCAAGAAACAGACCTGGTCTCAAAATGTATGTGTGGAATTTAAATGTTTTTTTAGGCTGTCCTGAAGTGGCAGTTTGGCATGATTGAAAAAACCAAAGATAGGCTTTGGAGTTATAGACAGGTTTGAAGATTCGCCACGTATTAAGCTGTGTATCCTTGAGAAATTGCTTGATACTGAGCTTCTGTTTTCTCATTCATATAAAATGATTTGGTTCTTCCCAGGTTGTTAAAAGGACTGAAGAAACTATATTTAATGTGTGACACATAATAAGCACCAGTAAATTTTATTATGTTCACTACTAAGAAGATATAAGTAAGTGATCCAAAAATCAGCATTTTAGAAGTCTCACTTGGCAGAAAACCTATCACTTCACTTTAATCTACTTAAGTTTCTCCAAAGCCTGGTTATGACAATTCCCAGTTGCTTATTAGCTTCTTTATATGGCGCCATTAACAGTATGTGATCAATGTAGTCAACATATGGCTTTGTGTACTAACCAGAACTCTTAGTCTTTAAATAGCTTTCAGAGAACCATAAGGTCTTTTCTAAACAGAAGGTTTTGTGCTTGTGAATTTTTTTTCTCCTACCTGTCAGCTAGAGATGAGGACTCTGAAAACACAACAGGGAGTTCCAGTGTGCTACCCTACCCCACCCAGACCTGCCCCATCCCTGTCTGCCCTATTCAGTGATTTGTGTAGAGAATGTAACCCTGACTTTGGTGTACTTGTGAAAAGAAAATAAAAGTGAAGTAGCAGAGAGCAGAAACCCATAGAACCTGATTCTGGTGAAGTTAGTCATCGTCCTTCACCGTCAGATCAGTATCCTTAGCACTTGAGCCTCCGTCTTAATGCATCATCTCTTCCACAGGACTTCTCCTGCCCAGGGAGACTGTGGCCTCATTCCAGACCCTTCCAAATCACAAGTTCTTTTTTCGTGTCCTCACACTTTTATTTAATGCAACAACCACCTCAGTGTTGTGATGCATACATGACAGTGGCCTCGAAACATTTTTTTTTTTTTTACCACAGCTTGTACCAGGAGAAGTTTATTGGGTACTTAGACATAATGTATGTTTGAATGTTTATACAATAAATATGTGTCTGTAATAATGTATATTTTACATTAAAAATATGCCCTAAAATGGTGAAATGATTTTTTTTTTTTTTTGATACCTGGCATTGAACTTAGGGCCTTATGCTTGCCAGGCAATGTGTCCTATAATGGAAGTATATTTATAGAATGAGATGAGTATCTATAAATAAAAGTCCCACTTTTTTTTTTTTTTTTCTTATAAGCTGTGGATTTGTGAACCCTCTGAGGTACATGTATCTTACTATGGAATTAGATATATTCTTTGAACCTAAATAATTTAGAGTTTAGTTGGGAAAACAAAACACCCATGTAAAACTCAGGTTTTACATTTTTCCTAGTGAGAATAGGAGTTGTTTAGATGAGTTATGAAGGTCAGAGTTGTATCAGTGAGATCAGTTTCTCACAAATCAAGTTATGCCTGGGAAATCATTTTAATTCCTTGCCTTAAGAGAGGGACAAAATTAGGGTGAATGGGGAGGAGGGCTAAGACTTCTTTTCCCCTGGGGATCTGAGAGGGAAATGCCAGGAATGCAGTAGTAATAATTTGCCCTTGCAAGTCATACACTAGAAATAGGAAGTAGAAGATTCCTGTGTATGTGAGTCCTATTCTGCATTCACATCTCAGAGAAGCCCTGGGCCGGGCCTTGGACAGAAGGTGGCACAGTAGAGAGGAAGAAAGCATTTCCTGCCATCTATTTAAATGTGTTAGTTGGGGTTTGACCTTGGCCCAACAACATGCTTGTGTGTTTCTCAAGTGTAAGTGTTCATTTGCCTCCATCTCCTGCCAGTTTGGCTCCAGCAGCTTCCTTCAGTCCTCTTAGCATCCCGGATACTCTCTTACATGGAACATGGCCTTGTATTGCCTTGGCCTTCCCTCCTTTCTATTCTAGAATAAATCTAATTCCATAGTAAGATCTATTTAGTAGATATTAATTTGATCATATTTCTCTTTGCTTAAAAATTATTCTGCGGCTCCTCACTCCCTGACCATAAAGCGTGAGCTCCTAACCAGCCCCTTATTCTGTGGATCCCACTCAGCCTTCTTACTCCCTTCCACTCCACTATAGTAGACATTCTTATCGTAGCAGATTTTTACTGTGCTTTCTTGCACCCATACATCTTTACACTTTCTCTTTCTGTATGAAACCGTTCTTATCCCAATTTAAATTCTACTTCCTTGGAACCATGTGCACTGTACCTACTTGTACTCTACCTTCATCACTTCTCCATTCATTTTCTCCATTCATCTTGGATAGAATGCGGAGAGCACTGGGAGCAGGAGCTCCGAGGTTTAACTCATGTTTTCTTATGATCTTAGGGAAATCACTTAATCTGTTCAAGCCCTTATTCTTCGTCTCTAAAATGGGGTGATACTTCTCTTACAAGCCCATCGAAAGGATTCTGATGTAATGCACAAGAGCGGACTCTAAGCACTAAACCACTGAGCTCAAATCAGTTGCTGCTGCCACATAGTTGTCATTTTTATTATTGCTGCTGCTGCTATCTTTTGCATCCTCACCTTCTTCATGATCCTCAGCAGTCTTTCTGGAGTGTTTACTTGGGACTTGGTTTTTTAGGGGATGAAGATTTTACCAAAGAGATAACAGAGCTGTTTTCCCAGCTGCACGTCTCTTCCAAACCAGAGAAAGTTGCCAGGGTAAGTTACACCTCTTGGTGATTTTCATTATATTATTTGTAAGAATTTAGTAGATACCGAGTATAAGAGTATAGAAATTTCTGGCTGGCGTGTCACCAGAATCAGTGATCCATCCTTGGTATACCCAGAAAGGGACTCTCTGCTGTCCACCTGCCTTCTGCTCTCACATGTTAGTGTGCTGAGCTGTGTCTACTGCCCAGTCCCCCTCCAGACCTGGATCTCTTCCATTCTCACTTACTTCATTTGCGATGCTTTGCTTATCTAGAAGCTTAATTTAACCACAGTATTGTTCATTTGAAGTTGACAGGGTGCTGACCATGTTTCACGAGGCCTCACGAATCTCAGGACTCTGTGATTCAGAGATGATAAGATGTGGTCTCTGTCCATGCAGAGCCGGGTAGAAGCTGCCATTTTGCAGAGCCTGGTGACTCAATAGCTAGCAGCCAGCATGTGGAAATGAGAGTGCAGTGGCCCGTGCCGTGGTCTTTGGTGATGACTGCTGAGCTGTGTATTATATCTGGAACAGGAGAGATTTCTGCCAAAGCTCGGAGTGGGAAAGGAGGGCCTGTTTCCATAGCAGTGCTTACCTAGCGTTCGCTGGGGGTGGATTGCTTCCTGCCTCCACCCACTTCTCTCAACCTTGGGGATATTTCAGATTAGGAGCAGCACTGCATAATGCTTCCTGGCCAGAGAGATCTGGTATCCACTGTGTAGTCAGTATAGTAACTTCTCTCCCATAGCCCAGGGCATGGAATTCCTGCTTTGTGTTTCTTCGCAGTCTCTTGTGCCCCATGGAAATGCTGTAATCTCCTAGAAATAAACAAACCTTGGAAGTTGTATAAATAGTACAAACAATGTTCATGTACTTTTTATGCAAATTCATTGTTGCTTTATTTGCCTAAGCACTTATGCTGGCATGGTGTTCCCTGTGTATATGTGCACAAATACAGTCACTTGAGGGTAAGTTATGAACATTATATTACTTGACTCCTAATATTTCAGTGTCTTCTAAGCATGTGGCTTTTATATAAACTCCCTATAGGTCTGTAAGTTTAAGGTTAATACCCTATTCTTATTTAATGTGTCCATTTTCCAGTTTTTTCACTTGACTTAATATGTCTTTCATATCATTTTTTCCTCTCTTAACACGGAAACCATAAATTGCATTTAGTTATCATGTACATTTAGTTTTTTTAAAAAATGTAGAATAGTTCCTCAGCCTTTCTTTTATAGCATTGCTGTTTTTGAGGATACCCCCCCCCACCCCTCCACCACTTTTAAAACTAGAACATTGCTTATTTTAGAGGTTTGTCCAGTCCTCTGCTGTGATAAAGTTACGTTGTGTATTCCTCAGCCCTTGGCGCTGTAAATGACGGCTTGGCCTATCTAGGATAGCATGTCTAAAGGCACTTGATGGCTCCAAATTAGTGATGTGTTATGTGGTTTTTCTCTCTAGAGTTACGATTCCTTTTCCCTTGTTACTAGCAGCTTTCTGTGGAGAGTTTAAGACCCAACAAATAATCCCAGTCCTCATCATAATTTCCCTCCTAAATTTAGCTTCTGTTGATGATTCTTGTTAGCCAGTCTTTACTATGAAGACTACAAAATGAGTTTTTTCCAGCTCTGCAGTCCCCCACCCCCTTTACCAGTTGGCTGTCAGCATTCTGCTGTAGTCAAGAGCTTTCTCCCCTTTTTGTATATTGCTAGTATGATTTTTGTGGATCTCTTCTTTTACCTTAGTGGTTAGTGTATCACTGTCCTTGATTATTTTGATACTCAGATTATCCTTCAGGCTGCTTCTTTGTGATGTGTCTCCATCATTTGGGGGGACTTCCTTATATTCCAACATAACAAGATATTATTCACTCATCTTGTACCCTCTGTGTCTCAGCCCTAGGTTTAGTATTCCTTTAAGAAACATAGTTTCAGAGATGGCTCAGTGTAATAAGCGCTTCCCTGGCAAGTGCAACAGCCTGAGTTCAATCCCCAGTTCTGCAAAAAAAGAAAAAAAAAAACAAAACATAGTTTCTTTGTAGTATTACAGGTCAAGAGCAGGGGACTAGGTGTCTTCATTGCTGTTGGAGTGTTTTTGCTTCTAGTCTTAGTAAAACAAGGAAATACGTTCATGTACATGCATACATATATATGTGTGTGTGTATTCACACACGTGTGTATATATGTAGATAGATAAATATGCTTGCATGAACACATATACACATCTTAGAAATCAGCAGTTCAGACTGGTAACTCCAATTTTATTTCTTTGCGGGGGGGGGGTGGTGGTGGAAGTAACTAGGAATTGAACTCAGGACCTTGCACTTGCCAGGCAGGCGTTTATGCCACTGAGCTATCTCCCCAGCCCTAATCCATTTCTATGAGATTTTTCTTTGCATTTCCCTATTATACATTTTTTTCTCCCTTCTTCTGCAGCAAGAATCATACCTCCTAATTAGCATGTTTCTTTAATCATAAACACATCTAAAATAGTTACATTGCTCTGTGTACACACTACTTTAAAAATCAACCAAAAAAGAATTTATGGTTTATTTACTATCCCCCATGTTAGTTTAATTTTTGAATATATAGTGTAGGACCATACTTCCAAAAGTCAGAATTGTAGAAGAAATACTCAGGGACGTGTCATTCCCTCCCAGTTTCCTTCTCTGCACTCCTCTTTTGGATGTTAATCTTCTGTTTTGTCTAGCTTGTGCTTCCTGCATTTCCTTTTGTAGATATAAGCAGATGTATGCTCTCTTCTTCTTATCACACAAAAATTAATATGCTATATACTTTCCTTAGCATTCTTTTTTGCCCTTAAACTTTTACATACATGTTTTTATAAATATATCAGTTGTTTTAAATGTATGTGTCTTACTCCCAAACTAAATCTTGAATTTCTAAAAGTCAGGACCTCTACACAATTGCTTGGTAAAATCCAACTCTACTACCTCTCATTTTCACTGTGACCTTGAACAAATAGCTAACCTCTCTTTGCTTTTGCTTATCTAAGGTGGGAGTAATGAGTTTTCATGAGGATTAAATACCTTAATATAAACAAAATTCTTACAAAGTGGCTGGCTCATTGTAAATAAATGCATGCTGTTAGTGGCCCCCTAGGAGGTAGCCTTAGGGATACATTCTGGTATCCAGTAAACATATGTTTAGTGAACCCTTATTATGCTAGATAATTTGCTAGATATTAGGGAAATGACAGTGAGAAAGACATAGCGTCTGTGCTCTAGGAAATTACATTAATAAATATTTTTAAAAGGGTATTATCTCTCTTAATTCTGTTGAGTCCTAACCATTCTCTGAAGGCAGCCTTCAGTGTTTAATTTTGGGGCATTGAGATGTAGGATGTAGAGCTGATAGACATCTCGGCCTGATTAAATGTATGATACAGAGAAAAGAGTACTAAGGTAGGAGCCCACAGTACAGTTCTGACTCTAATTCTGATGTATGTGGTGCAGCCTTGGGCAAATCTCATTCCTTCTTCAGTCCTCACTGTGTTTTAGCTGGGAAAAATTAGTTGCTAAAGAAGCTAAGCTAGAAGGTATTTTTTAAAAAAATGTATTTAGTACAAGGTCTACAGGGTCTTACTGTACAGATCGGACTCGTAGTGACCCTCCTGTCCTCAGCCTCCCAACTACTGGGATTATAGGCACGTGCCACCACGCCCAGTCTCAGTCGCTGTCTCAGTGTGCCCCAGGGCGGGGTTGGCACTGCATGCCAGGTCACTGCACCTGCCTAAGCAGGCTCTTTCGTCCTCTGAGCTGTCAGGCCAGCCCTCTAGAAGATATTATTTTAATTCCTGAATTTCTACACCCTATTGGTGAGATGTTCCAGACTGAATGAGCCAGGCACAAAATATCCATAATTTTAGAAAGGGATGAGGAATTATCTGAGTTGGCACAGCAGTTCATAGTGACTTCACTTAACGTATTATACAAGACAGGTCACTTTTGGTATGTACTAGGCCTACTAAAAATTTCCTGTAAGTATATTAATTTTTCTTTTATGTGGCTTTCTTGCCATTTCTGTTAAATTCCAGATAAATTAATACCCAGCTATTGCTCATTTTGTCTCTGTGAAGAAATTGCAAAGAATTTTACCATCTGTTTGCACTCTTAGTTCCTTGCTATCATTCTTGCTGGATCTGTCACTGTGTTGCTCTGTAACTCACCATTCTGACCTTATCTTCTCTCACGCTCCTCCATCCTCTTTATTCTTCTCATCATGGCCTTTTTCTTTTCCTGAATGATAGCAAGCTGAATTATCTATAGGTCTGCTGTGTTTGCCTCTGTGTCTATGTGCCCAGTTCCATGTTATTCTTAGAGATCAGCTCAAATTTTATTCCTATTCCTAGAAGACCTTCCTGATCACCTTAGTTTGGGCCACCCTCCATGGATCCAGCTCTGTACTCTTACACCATGTTATTTTCCTCATGCGTGCTTTTGTTTCCTTGCGCATTAGTGGGCATTGCTCACAAGAATAAAGAAGAGTAGCTTCCTCATTTGTATCAGTCATTTCTAAATGCCCAGATTGCAGCATAGTGTTTAGTTTGTACCTATAATACATGAATGAATGAATGAATGAATGAATGAATGAGTGCCTATAATCTGTGCCAGGCCTGGTCTTGCTAGATATCTCACCATTTGCTCAACACACTTTGACTCTCCTTGTTTACAAGTCTTTATGTAGTACATTTTCTTTGACTTTTTGAACTTGAGAAGTTAATGCTCAAGTAGTGGGAAGGTTTAGATTAGAACCAGGTCATTTCTAAAGGGTTTTGTCTGATGCCTGGTGGGAAAGGGCCCTGTATGAAGTGATGCCTAGATACTTTGGTTGTACTTTAGCTTATTCATATTTTAGCCTTGAGTGCATCCTTACTGAGGACCCTTAAAGACAACTCCAGTGTCATATTCACACCTAGGATGTTCTGAGCTATTGTAATTCTCAAGGCCTTTTCTGGAGTCTGCTCTGAATACGCTGTATCCTATCTATATGAAGTTAATCAAGTGGATGCCTTTAATTAATGGCAATAAACATTTCCTGAGAAACCAGGACTCATTTGCAAATGACGAAAACCGAGAGCAGACTGGCATAGGAAAAGAGGAGAATTCCATAGCCAACGAAACTAGAAAATCAAGGGGCAGGCCTGGCTTTTGGCACAACCCTGTACTCAGGAACTTGTCCCTGTCTGTCCCTTGGCTCTATTTTTTTGTTTTGGCTTCCTCCTTAAGGATAATTTCCCACATGAGGGTAAGATGACCATTGGCAACTTCAGGTTGATTTTTTTTTTTTCTCTCCCAGTTGAGCAACTCCAGAGGACTTTCCTTTTCCAGTAATTTTACCCAGTGTTGTGGGGGTCCATTGACCTGAGTTGGTCACATTTTTATCCATGAACTATCTGTGTTGGGACAGGTTAATATTCTTAACAGCTAAATCTGAACCACTAGACAGCTGTGGGAGCTTTGAAATGTAAGTACTTCTATCTAAAACTTAACTGATAAGAATCTAGAACTTGCTAAGGAGAAGAGAGAGGGATATAGTCTAGGTGAAAAACAGTAGATGGTCTTTCATAGCATGCCAGGCACTGGCTGCAAAGCCAAATAACAGTATAGGAGGAAGGCAGAAAGCATAGGCACAGAGAAATGGGTAATTATTATCAGACCATGAAGGAGAAAGTACAAGAGATGAGCTTGAAGAACTAGCAAGGGCATATATAGGTCATGGGGACTTGTTAGATCATGTGAAGTGGCATGATCTGTTGACGAATTGTCAGCCAGAAGAGGAATGGGTAACCCTGGGCTTTGGGCAGATCATTGGTAGCACTGTAACTGGAAAAAGATAAATTTAAGATGAGCTAGATGAGATGCAGAGAGAACAACTCAGATTCACTCTGTACTCTAATGATGGTAGTGGAAAGGAAAGAAGTAGTTTGGTGGGTGGGATGGGATCAGGGTGAGGATTGAAGAAATATTTATATAAAATCAGGCCATCTTGATAATTGGTTGAACAAGGAAAAACACGTAAATTGTTTGTTATATTCTGGTTTATGTCACTGATACATGGTAGACCATAAAGCTTTAGGTAGTAAGAGTGAAAAATCAAGGGGTAGAAAGTGGGGACAATTCAAACTGTACATTTTGAATGTGAGAAGCTGCAGGATGTGTGGTTCATAGGTGGAGCAAGCATTTGGGATTCATTGCTTCAGGAGAAGTAAGGGTTGGAAATATGGATCAGGAGTCAGCAGCAGGGCAGGGCAAGGCACCACAATGGGATGGGTGGAGGTGCTGAAGGAGAGGGGAAGAGAATAGAGTGGGGCCTCCTATTACACTGGATTAAAGACTGGCCAAGGATGGTTGTTAACATGTATGAGAGATTTGTACTCTGAGCAACTACTTTGAAGATCATGATATACAATGTGTTAGCTATTATTTTTCTTTATTATTTGTTATAAAATTTTATTTTTTCATAAAAAAGAGAAATAATTCTAAAGTTAAGTGGAAACCCAAAAGGTAACATTCATATAAAGCCAAAAAACCCACAAATAATCCTAAAGGTCATTATCAAGAAAATAGATCAGTTGTGGTATATGTGGAGCATACTGTGCTACATGAGTAAGAGTGAACAACTGGTGTGGGCAGCCATGTGGATAAACAGAGCTGACATAAGCAGGCAGACACAAACGAAATGATGAAGGCCAGGGAGACAGTTCAGTAGAATGAATGTTTGCCTGGCAAGTGCAAGGTCCTGAGTTCAATCCCAGGTACTGCGAAAAAAAAAAAAGAAAAAAATGATTCCATTTTTTTCCACATTGAAGAACAGGAAAGATTGATTATGCAGTACACAGAGGGTGTTCTTTGGATAGGAGGAGGAGGTGGAGAAGGACATGATTTGAGCAGGACTAAGAAGGAACCTGTGAGGGGACTTTCTGGGGTACTGGGCTGTTCTGTGTTTTGGTCTGGTTTGCAGTTTCATAGGCACACACACATGCAAGCCTGTTGGATTTGTACCACATGGAAGCTGTACTGCAGATTATGTATGTATGTATGTGTGTATGTATGTATGTGTGTATGTATGTATGTATGTATGTATTTGTGGCCAGCTCAGCTCACCCTGGGGGCAGGGCTGGCACAGCATGTGGTGCCAGGGATTGAACCGTGGACCCTGTGCTTGCCTAAGCTTGCCTAAACAGGTGCTTTGGTCTGCTGAGGCATCTCGCCGGCCCCAATATACCTCAAATTTTTTAAAAAGCCAGATGACTAGAATTGTTCAAAAAGCATGGATAGCAGTGCTCAGTGCCGTCCAGAGCTCTTCCCTAGTAAGGTGAGGACTGAAGCCTCAGCTGGTCTGCTGCAGTGAGAAGAGGAGCGCTATCTGCCAAGATGCGTGCTCCGCGGTAATCTTGGTGAGCTGGATGCTGTCTCGGTGGACAATAATCTTTCTACATTTAGGCAAGAAATACTGCTTATGAATGGATCAAAGCAATGGCGTTAGCAGAGAAAAAAGAAGGAGAAAAAGAGTTGGAGGGAGAAAATACTGAGAAAGTCTCTAAAAATTCAGTAGAGGTAAGCAAAGCAGTTGACCCCCCTCCGTTTCCTCTGTGTCCTATTTCTCCTTCTCTCCTTCAGCCTCTCCCCCTTTCCCTCTCCCTCTCTCCCCATCTTCCCCCCTCCCCCCTCTACTCTCTCCCTCACAATTCTGAGATGAGGACATTGCAGTAGAGGACTCAGTGGCCTTTTATTTTGTTTCATTGCTACTGGAAATTTGAACCTTGTGACCAAAATCGTAGCATCTTAATTCCAAACTGTAAAAGAGGAATGAAGAAAAGAAAATGCATGCATCAAGTTGTGTCACGAGGAAGGCTCCCCAAGGCTGCCTCTGGGTACTTTTCATTGAAAGCTTTTGGCTCCAGTCACACTTGGGGGCGTAGAGGAACCACTGTTTGTGTGGCAATGAGCTTGCCTGTGAAGTTGCGTTACTGCTGTGGATGAAGAGCGTGTTTATTGGCCTTTCTGTGTTAGTCACAATGCTGAATTTTTCAGTACGAGAGGAGCAAGGTGGCGTCATTTCCACGTCGATGAAAAGACCCTAATGTCATTTCCTCACATTGTGTTCGGTTTTCCCATCCAGGCTATCCATGCATTTGCAATCCGGAGCCTGGCAGAATTGACTGCTTGCTCAATTGAACTATTTCACAAAACAGCAGCATTGGTTCTCCATGGCCAGAAGCAGGACGTGACAGCCCTGCAGAGGAGCCAGACTCTTTCCCAGTAAGTGTCATGCTGTCTCTTCAACAAGACACTGTTTGCCCCTTAGCCATTTGCACAAAGGCTTGTTCATTGGTGGTGTTTTCTCCTCCTGCTATGCATTGTAAGTCTGCATTGTAAATGTGCCCTTTTTAATGAACTGACTTATGTCTGAAAACCATTTCTTAACAGACTGTTAGTTGTTTGGGGATTTTTTTTTCTTTTTTCTTTCTTTCCTTTTCTTTTCTTTTTTTTTTTTTTTTTTTTTTTGGTCTTTTGAGACAGGGTTCACTGTGCAGTTCAAGTTGACCTGGAACTTGCTTCATAGCCCAGGGTGGCCTCAAACTTGCAGCAGTCTTCCTGCCTCAGCTTCCCAGGTGCCTGACCAGATTGTGAGTCTTAATAGGGATGGAATTTGCCTAAATAAACACAGAAAATAGTCCCAAGAATCTCCTTTCATAATAATAATTACCAGTGTACTGAATGGTAATTATTTGCCAGGGATCATGCTAAATAATTTTTATATGTTATTTCTAAATTTACAAACTCCCACTGTGATTAGTCCGTATTTAAAAAGTAAGAAACAGAAAAGTGGTCTGCCCAGGACTTAGAGACAGGTATAAGTCACACACACATTCTTTTTTCTGGCAGTATTACTGATTTTGAGCAAAAATATTAAACAATAGAATATAAATAACCGTAAGAGAGGAGAAACCCAGTTGTTTCTTTTTCTTTTCTTTCTTTCTTTCTTTCTGTATTTTAGGGAAGGGTGTACAGGGTATTCAGGGTCTCATTACTAGATCAGACTCTTAGTGATTGTCCTGTTTATAGTCTCCCAAGTGCTGAGATTATAGATGCATGCCACCACGCCCAGTCTCAATTGCCATCTCAGTATGCCCTGGCACAGCAGGCCCAGGGATCAAACTCCCAACCCCTGCACCTGCTTGCAGGTGCTTTAATCCACTAAGCAATAGCTATGGCTGGCCTCCAGTAGTTTCTAAGTAGACCTGATTTCAGAGAGAATTTTCCTTGGGAAAAAGCGTTTGGTGTTAAGTTGGGAGGGAACATCGATGTCCTTCAGCACCCTGTTGGCTGGCACTGGGCAGGAATTGTGGGTACAGGGTGTTGTGTTGAACACCCTTCAGGATGAGGGGCACACCCCAGCAGCCTGCCCTGTGGGCAAGAAGCCGTGGCCCCTGCTTGGAATGTCTCCTCCTCTTCCTGAGTTCAGGTCTTTGCTCAAATGCACCTTCCTTCATCTAGTGCTCTTAAGTAGCACCCCTTGCCGTCCGTGAATGCTTTCTTCTTCATCTTCTAAGCTCATATCCCTACCTAGCACATTCCCACACACATTTGTATGTAGATGTGTGTGTGTGTGTGTGTGTGTGTGTGTGTATGTGCTGGTGAGTCCTGTGCAGGATGTGTGTGTATATAGTACCTGTGTGCAGTGCCCCTGTAGGATTGAAGTAAGAATTTAAGCAGAAGGGGACTTCGCTTGCGTGCTCCAAGTGCTCAGCGTAGTGCCTGGCATGGAGGATTTCCCTGTGTTTGCTGACTAAATGGACAAATGAATACATATTTATTGTAACTATATTTCCAATGGAATGTTGTTTTTTTAGGTGCTGTGTTTCTAAAGTACATTTTAATTAAATCTTTTGATTTAACTTAAAAAGATAATACTTTCTAGAGGATTTTGTAGAAAAATGTTTTCCTTTTATTAGTGTGTTTGGTTGTTCTTTTGTCTTGGGACAGGCTATTACTCTGCAGTTCAGGCTGGCCTTGAACTCAAGTTGTAGCCCGGGCTGGTCTCAAACTGTATGTTTATAATGCATATTGATTCCATTTGTTTGTGGGGAGCTGATAAAGTATCTTGGTCGTTTTTGATTTCCCCACCCCATGCCCCATTCCTCAGGCTCCCTGCCCCATGTCCAGGGTCTGCCTCTTTATTTCCCACCATCTCACCTTTATTTTGGCCTTAAAATTATTTAGAAAAAATGTTTTCCTGATGCGTGAACTCCCTCCTGTGCCATGAATGCCTGCCCAGATGGATCCTTATGTACATTAGCTTGATGATTTGGATGTACCCATATATTTGAAAGCTTTCTTCTTTTATGTTTATTACCAGAAGTAACAGTATTTTAGTATGGTTTATTTTTAAAAAAGACAAAGGAAAGAGAAATCCTTCTGATTTTTGTCCCTCTTTTCTAGGGTGACGGTTGTGTTGTGTAAAGAGTTGTCCTCTCTATCTAAAGAGTTCACCACCTCCCTGACAACTGCTGGGGTAAGAATCATGTATCTTCTCATGGACCAATGTCTATTTTGGCTTTTAAAACAGCTTCATTCATCCATAGTTTGAATACTCTAAAAGGCACTTGTTTTGCGTGTACAACTCAGTGATAGTGTATGTAGTGTGTCCAAGGATGGGTACGTTTTCCTCATCTCCTCATACATTAGCAATCACTCTGCTTCCTTCCCCATGTTCCCCAAATCCTAGCAAATAATGATTTGTTGTTGTTGTTGTTAATTTAATGAAATAGCTATTCTGGGTATTTCATAGAAAAGAGATCATAGAATATATGTGGCATTTTGTGTCATGTTTCATTTACTTAGCATTATGGATTTTTTATCTTTTTTTTATTGGTTATACATATACTTTGATCATTAACCCCTTGTGCTTCTCCTCCCCTACCTTTCCCTCTTTGCTAGTTTCACATAGTGGGGGGTTAATACGATGATATAGTTCATTCATTCATTCATTCATTCATTCATGGGTGGTACTGGGAATCAAACTCGGGAACTTGTGCTTGCCAGGCAGATGCTGTGGCACTGAGCTATATTCCTGGCCTATATGTTTCATTTAGCATTATGTTTTTGAAATTCACTCATGTTTCACTGTGTATTAGTACTTCATTTTGTTACTGAATAGTACTCCATTTTTGACTATATGACGCATTTTATTTATCTGTCCAGTTGATAGAGACTGTTTCTGCTTTTTAACTAAAATGAATGATGTTATGAACATGATGTACAGTGATAACTCAGCGCATGGTGCTTTTGTTTGCAGATAATTTGGTTCACAAACAGAAGCATTTGACAGAGTTTTGTTTTTGTTTGCAAACTGCATTGGACAACAGATAAGACATGGCCATTTTTCCCACACGAACACACATATGGCCGTCTTTTCCAAAATTAAATTCATGAGCTCAGGCACACTGTATGAGTTTTTGTGTAAAGACCCGTTTTTCTTGAGGAGAGGTGAGAGTGACTTCGCTGGGGTAAGTGGGTGGTACCACTTCCCTGAGTGGCTGGCACATTGCTTTCCCAGGCGGCTGCTCAGTGTTCCTTCTCAGCAGCGTGTGTGAGTGTTCCAGTTTCTCCACACCCTCATCGACTCTTTCTATCTCCGTTTTTAATTTTAGCCATCTGGTCATACAAAAAGTGGTATGTCACTGTGGCTTCTGTTGCGTTTAATGTCTAGTGGTAATGAACATGATTTCATGTCCTTGTGGGCACTGTGCCTGGGAGGAATGCCTGTCCTTGGCCTTTTTTTTCCTTTTTAGAATTAAAGTGTTGCTGTGGTGACCTAGGCTGCCCTGTGGACTCAAACTCTCTTCTCAGTCACCCAAATATCTGGGACTCCTGGTACATGTCACCATGCCCACCTAACCTATTTTAAAAATTGGGCATCTGTCCCTTTATCATTAAATCGTAGGAGTTCTTTATCTTTTTGGATAAAAGCTTGTCAGATAAGAGCGGTACTCCCCTGTTATATGAACTTAATTCTTCCCACTCTGGTTGCAGAATTTGTCCATGATTCTGGTTGCAGCCTGCAAACAGAGTGTGCATGCATGTGTAGGATTCAATTTCAGAGCCGAGCTACCTCTGTATGTGAGGTGCACATGTGTTCTAGTCATGGCTTGCTTCCCTTTTTCGGTGTGTCCTCTGTACAAATATTTTAAAAATTTCACAAAGTTTAGCATATCAGTTTTCTCTTTTCACTTGTGTTTGGTATTTTATCTAAGAAATCATTGTCTTATGATCATAAAGATTTATTTTGTGTTTTAAGAGTTCTATGTTAGCTCTTACATCTGTGATCCACTTTGATTTTTGTTTGTGATAGGATATTTTTGTTTGTGATGGGATGCTTCTTTATTTCTTTGCCTGTAGATATCTTATCCCAGAACCTTTTGTTAAAAACTCTTCATGGTTCTTCTGGATGGGTAACAACCTAAGTTTGCAGACCAAAATTAGAGAAAAAGGAGGGCTACAAGGAAAGCCAACTTTTTGGCCCTAGCCTTCTAA
>NW_004524605.1:9642479-9647729 GCF_000260255.1 Octodon degus | reverse complement strand
TAACCATCCAGCAGAAAAGTATAAAAACGAAGTACAAGAAGTAAAGCCATGCTGTTATGTTGAGCTGTAGGGGACTCAGGTCAACAATTTCTGACATTGCCAGTGAAGCAGAAGACCTAATACTATTATGGACTACTGGACTCTTTTAGAATATTTTGCTGCGTTAACACGCCTGTAATATTCAAATATTGGAACTAAACAAAAAAAAGGGGATACAGATGGGTGTCCATTTTGTTTCTGTGTATTCAAAATGGTTAGGATAGATATATAGTGACATTCTCTTAATGAATAGAGGGATTTGTTCTAATGGTGTTTGTAAATAGGATATCATGTCTGCATCTTGTACAGCAGTTAACCACCTGGAAGAATGTATGTAATGTGTTAATTATTGAAACTGTTCTACCAATTTGATTTGAAACTGTCTTATTACTATTTGTTTCTCAATAAAATTATGGGGAAGAAAAAGTCATATAAAATCAATTAAAAAAAAATAAAAGTAGCTTTTTAGCCTTTGGTGACATATTCATATTGTAGTTACCAGCCAACAAGTGAGCTGTAATGAAAGCGAAGTTGTTGTTTTTAATGGAATTATAAACACGTACTGAAGGTGTGTAAGTTATGTAAGGTGATTTGAGAAGTCAGTGAATTAGGACAAATCAAAGGCATTTTAACAAGTAAAATGAAAATTACTGTATAAATATATTGGTGCAAGTGTCGCAGCAAAACTGTGGGTCCTAAATCAATTGATTAAGTTTGAGTTTAGATTAGTCCTGTATGGGATAATCCTATAATATGGCTTCCCCTTGTCTCTTTATTTTCTGTAAAAGAACCCCAGGATTCCTGAAATTAGGCAAAAATCGTTTGTTTTGTAGGTTTATTTATTTGGTACACAGCTTGGACTCTAGTGATCCTCCTGTCTCAACCTTCCTAGCAGTGGGATTACAGTTGTGTACCACCACACCTGGTTTCAGGGCTGGCTCGGTGTGCCCGGGGTTCTCGGGCTGGCATAGTATGCGGTACTGGGGCTTGAACCTGGGTCCTTGCCCTTGCCAGGCAGGTGCTTAGACTGCTGAGCTGTCTTCCCCACCCCCGAGGAAAAATCTTTATTATTATTTTTTTTTTTTTGGTGGTACTAGAAATCGAACTCAGGCCCTTGCATTTGCCAGGCAAGCACTTACTCCACTTAGTTATCTCTGCAGACCCCAAGGCAAAATTTTTTAATGTGTCCCATAAAGAGACTTTAAGCTGATGAGTCAAGTATAAAGTGCTGACACATGGGGGGACCAAATCTGAACTATTTCCTTGTGTGAAGTGGGACTTAAAAACCACTGAGATATTTCTGAACACATGTTCCATGTCTATATATTTTGTTTTAAAGTTTTTATGAAGTTTGTGTTTTTAGAAAGTATACCACTTTTACCTTGTTTTCCAAAGTGAAGGTATTTTAAAAAGTCAGTGAAAAACTACATAGCAGTACACTCAGTTTGGATGGCACAAAAAGGTATGAAAAGGTTTAATATTCCAAAGAAGACATTTAGCTCTCTGTCAGCATCCTATGCATATATGTATTTCAAACTGTGTTTATATTTTACCAATTTTTTTTTAATGCCCTATTGACTCAACACTGTTTCCTTTATTACTAGGTCAAAGAAAAGGCAGATGCCCTTAACCCGTTAATCACTGCAGTATTTCTAGAGGTCAGTATAACTCTTTTTAAGTCTTTGACCCTTTTTATTTAGCTCTGAAAACTTTGTTTTGACTGCCAGCCTCCTGAATGAGGTTAGCCATGTTGGTACTGGTATAGCCAGAACAGTGTGTGTTTGATGTATAATGTGCAGACATGCTGTTGAAGCTGTGGGTACAGTGTAATTCAAGAAGCGCTGGCCAGTGGCGGGGAGCCATTTAGAGGTCTCTGTGAAATAAACAGCCCTCTGTGGTGTGTGCCGTAGGTTTGCTACCACCCCTCTTCTCTGTCATTAGTTAGTTCCTACCCCTTGACTACTTCATGGACACTTCTTGGTAATGAAACATTGTCTAGAGACAAGCTGGTAAGCATGAAGGGGTGAAAATTACAAAAAGCCACGTACTGCTTCCTAAAGGACCAAGAATTATGTAGAGAGGTGTTGAAAACAAAGCATTGTCATTTCTTTGCCAAAAATCTTCCCCTTTGAGACACTCTTGTCCTTGAGATTATGTGTTCTTACGCATTTTATCAAAAATGTGTACATAATTTTATCAAAAATTTACACATAAATGTGCCTCTGTGTACATAATTTTCATTTTTTTAGATTCAAGAAGTGGATTTAACCCCTATCTCATGGTTTAAGAACTTTTTCTTGTTAACGAACTGTGTAGACAACACAGACTAATGATATGTTTAAAACGTACTTATGTTAGTCTAGGGAGATAAGATATATTTGATTATGTTTTAAACATGAATTTAAAAAATTTAACTGCTGGACTATTGCTTTTTTGCTTTTATGTTATTTTTGCATTACCATTAAGGGGCCAGACATGGTGGTATATTGCTGTAATCCCAGCATTCAGTAGCCGGAGGCAGCAGGGTCACCACAGGTTTGAGGCCAACCTGAGCTGCGTGGTCAGACCCTGCCACAAAACAATAGAACAAAGCAAACAAAATAAACAAAGCACTAGATCAGCACCGTTGCTGAAATGCATTTAATTCCTTAGCTTTGCAGCTTTCTTTGAGTAGTCAGGGAGACTTTTTGATCCTTTAAATAATTTCTTTAAAAGTAATAGTTTGGTGATTTAGCAGGTGGCAAGTAGCAGACTTGAAAGAACTTTGCAAACAAAGGGCCTCATCGTGTTCTGGCGCATTCCTTGATTGCTGTATTGTTCTAGGTCAGGAATTTGCCCTTACTGATAATTTTATTTTCAAGTACAAAGCTACAGATTTAGCTGTATGGTCTCTGAGGTTTCTTTTGGCTGGAATATGAGTTGTCAAATGCCACACTGAATTTTAAGTAGCTTTACTAGCCACTGATAAATCCAGAAAAGGTAATTTCACTTGATGTGTTTCCTATTATTTTTAGTTGATTATTCTTGCTTACAGATTTGAAACAGTCTTGTCCTTGAGATGATACACTTTTATCTTAATTTAATGAACTGTTGTTATCCCAAAAAGTGAGAGCTTGCTGGATATGAAGTCTGGCAGATGCTGGGCAGAATGATTCTGAAATTGTGGAATTGGTCGTACCTGATGGAGGTGTATCTGCACTGTTTCATCTTTGAAAGCAGTGCTCTCTGTTAATGTCTGTAAGCAGCTATCTCCTGTTCACTGGTTGTATTGAGTTCATGGAGGAAGGGCTGTGAGAATGGGCTGGAGTCCTGTGGGCGTAGGGCTCGTAGCGTTCTGAGGCCTTTTTCAGTAATTGGCTGCAGTTCTGTGACAGAATCTACCCACTCAGTCAAGGAATAAATAAACTTTGAATGCCAAGTTTGAGTTGGATGCCAAGTAACAGCTAACATTTCTGATGGCAAGTTGGAAAAAAATGCTGACAGTTGCTGTTAGGGTATCTTAAGAGGTAGATGCTTCTCTTCCCTATAATAGAGTTGACTGCATTAGTGAGGCCTGTGTTTTTACTTGGCAAATTATAGATTTAGTTATATTTCAAATATTAATCAGTTCTTTTGTTGCCTTCTAGTGTGTTTTCTTTCTAGGGATTGTGATTTTTTTTTTTCTTGTTCTCATTCCTGGCAGGCATCAAACAGTGCTTCCTACATCCAAGACGCCTTTCAGCTGCTCTTACCTGTGCTGGAGATCTCTCTCATTGAGAATAGGACTGAATCACCCACGCATGAACAACAAGTCCTGAAGCCTTTGTCGGAACATTGAAGATTTTTAACCTAGGATTGTGTTAGTCAGGAAATGGCCACATAAAGTCAGGCAGGAGAACAAGTTTAAAGTGCAGATTTATTTCTTCATTTGGCTGAAGTATTCAGGTCCTTGTATTACTCTTCCCAGTTGTTATAATTAATGAGTTATTTAAAAATAAATATTTGTGGAAAGTCCAAGGATAATAGCTTTATGCAAAGGCTAGCGAGGACTCAAGAAAACATACTTGTTTTTGGTATATTGCAAAACATTAATGTAATTTACAGCTAATGGATAAAACTGTTAAGCAAGTGAAAAACAACTTAGTTTAGCATTCTAGAATTCACCACATGCTTGGTTTATAAATGTCATATACTTGATCCTTTCTAGAATAGTCTGTGGCTTGAAGAAAACTAGGCATATATAAACCGAAATGATTACCCTCTACTATGTAAATTCTTGGAAATGCTTAGGAAATTTATTCCTGTCTTTGATTCTCAGTAGATGTTTGGCATTGAGGAGAAATTTCTAAAATATTATACTCATAGCCACATGACCTATATCAGCAAAGTGCCCTTTCGCTTCAAATAACTCTCCCATCCCGGATGACAAGCTTCAGCAGCCAGCTCTTACTCAACTGGATTCAAAGCCAGTAAATTCAACGTAGAGAAAGTTTTTTGTTTGCAGATACTCCAAGACTTATTGGGTTGGCTTTTGTTACCATTTTTTGCACAGTCTATAAGCAGGTAAATTCTTTGACAGTGAACTCCAGAGGAGTGCTGATGCCCTTTTTAGTGGGCTTTTGTTGTTTATTATTGAAGTCAGTCGTACACTCACAGAATGATGTTATTTATAACAGGCTTTAACCTCTGAAATGCATTTTTTTCTCATTCTTTTTTATTTTAATGTATTATTCAGCATGCTTTGAAATACCACTTTTGTCCTTCAGATCTTAAGCTTTTTTCTGTTCTCTTCAAACACCAAAAGCTATTTTGGTATCTACTCTTTTAAAGAAATTTTCCAACTTTGTGGTTTTTAGTGATTGAGGGAAATTTTGTGAGCAGTGCCACTTCTAAATTCCTTAAAATAAAATGTAATTGTACCCACTGAAGTGTGGTATTTCACAAATGTCAGGGATTAAAATCTTTTACTGTATTTTAATATAACATGCTTTGCATTTTCATAGAAGGCTTAAAAATGAAGCATTGAGAAATGAAGTTCTAAGTAGACCCAGCCTCTTAGTTGTCATGTCATCAGGCCCTCTGGAAGTTCAGAGGGCAGGTTTTGAAGACCCTTCCACTGCTGTGACTTTGCCCCTCCATCCCAGTGCTCCTCAGTATCATCCTGTCACCTGTCCAGGTTCATGTGAGGCCCCTTCCTGGAATCATCCCATCACCTGTCCAGGTTCATGTGAG
>NW_004524605.1:9635179-9642379 GCF_000260255.1 Octodon degus | reverse complement strand
CCCCTTCCTGGAATCATCCCATCACCTGTCCAGGTTCATGTGAGGCCCCTTCCTGGAATCATCCCATCACCTGTCATCATGTGAGGCCCCTTCCTGGCTGTTACCAGATTGTCTGACCTGATTCCGATCATCTTCATGTCCAGCTATTTCCCCAGCAGGGCCAGCAGGAAATTTAAAAAAGCAACCCACACGTGCTCTCAGCCTGCTTTCCTTTGATGTCAAAGCATAGGCAGTGTACTGGGATCCCTTCACCCTAACAGATCGCCCTTTATGCCTCTAAGTGGCTGGCTTTTGTACATTAAGGGCACCACCGTGTTTCTGTTGGTCCGTACCACATTTGTCTTTTTCTATACACATTGGCCTTTGCTGTGCCTTCAAAGTGTAAGTCGTTTCTAAAGTGTAAGTCGTTTTCCTGACTGCTAGTGCAGCAATATGGTTGACTCTTTAACACACATTTGTAACTGAAATAAATACGGTTTGTCACAGAACATCTGCCAACTAATCTCACTGAACTTGTTTAAATCTGAATTGTTCACATAATAATGTAGTTGCTCATGGTCAGAATTGAAGAGCTTGGGCTGGCCAAATAGCTCATTGGATTAAAGCGCCTGCAAGCAGGTGCAGGGGCCGGGGGTTTGATCCCCAGGCCTGCTGTGCCACCCCGCGACTGGGGAGTGCTGAGACAGCAATTGAGACTGGGCGTGGTGGGGCCTGTAATCCCAGCACTTAGGAGGGTAAGCAGGTGGATCACTACTACTACTAGAACAGTAGTGAAACCCTGAACACCCTGTAGACCCTTCCCTAAAAAATACAGAAAAAATGAAAACAAAAACAAGAAGGGCTTGAGTGCTTAGTATGCCTAGATCTTTCTTTACCTCTCCCACTGATTGTTCAGGGTAATTCTAACTGCAGGCATCAGCTCATGTGCTGAAACACAAGTTTCAAATGTAGTAAATCCAAACACTTGGCCTTTCTTCTGTACCTCTCTTGCTCACCATTGAATTCCCAGCTTCTGGCATAATGTGGGATACATGGTAGGAAGTATTTGTTGGCTGGCTGAAAGAAAAAAAAGAAGATAAGGGAAGCAGAAAGGAGGGAAGTAAAGGAGTAAATGAGAAAGAAGAAGGATGGCCTGGTGCTGTGCTGCCAGCAGAGAACGCAGCTGAAAGGCGCTCTTGGCATCAGACAGTGACTCTCTGAAGTCACAGCTGCTCTCAGGGTCAGGCTTTGTGATTGGCCTCTTCATTACACAAAAATTCCCCTAGGTTCTGCACGTGTGTGGAGAGGCCACAACCTCCCAGGCACTGGAGACCGAGGCTCCTGGTCCGTGGAGAGGAGTCCTTCCTGCAGCCTCTGGCTGTGTGTTCTCGGAGGTGCAGTGGGCACCCTGTGAGGAAGGACAGTGAGGCAGCTGTGTTGCGGTGCATTGTGGCGGAGGGCGGGGCCTGTCCCAGGCTGGCTGTGATTGCCGTTGGATCTGCACAGCCTGTCTGCAGATGCATCGGTACCCTCGAAGTGCCGCTTCTGTTCGGTGGTTTGTATCAAAAGGGGTCAGTTCCTGCTGTATTCAGAACTACAGAGTCATCAACTGTTCATCTACCAGCAGTAGCTAAAAGCGGAACTACTATGCATGGAGCAGTTTGAATACTAAATGCCGCACAACGCACCCTTCTCTGTCATCACAGCTGCCCTGGGAGGCAAGCCAATACGACCCCAGTTTATGACAAAGAGTTTGTAAGTGAATGTCCACTCACTTTCCACCTGTGACCACAAGCAAGTGATGTCCTTCCTTAAATTCAATTTTATTGTCTATAAATTCAGTCTCATAACACTTGTCGCAGTTTAAATCTTCATAACCATGTGAACTGATGTTTGATGAGCACGGTGCTCAATTCTGTTCTAAAGATGTGTCACATGATTACTTACATGTATCTAATCCTCTCAATTAGGGCAATTAACATGCCCCCTCGCAAGTGGAAGAACTGAAGCACAGAGGAAAGAAGTGAACCTGCCCGAGGTGACACAGCCACAGTGGTGGGGTCAGTACTCCAGACAGCGTGGTACCGGAGTTCCTGCCTTTAACCTTTGAATTGCATTGCTACCACAGCTGCTGGCAAAGAAACTTACAGTGCTTGTGAAACAGTCAGGGTGAAGTGGCCTTTGGAAGTTCTGCTTCTGTAGCCTGAGTCTCAGCTGTGTGGTTGCCAGGCTCGTGCCTGCTGTTCTTTGCTGCTCTAAGGGGAGAAGCTTAGAGGTGCTGGCTAGTGATAGTGTCTGCGTGGAGGCATAGGGCTGGCTTAGCGAGAGCTGCTAGACTTGGTGTGGAAGTGACGGCATGGGGACAGTCATGATGGCCACAGCAGGGCAAAGGGAGCATCTGGACCAGTTAGCGATGAGAAAGGAGGACACGAGTGTGCAAGGCAGCTCTATGATGTCCCCAACTGAGGCGACACAAATGTCCTCACTGAATGACTGTCTGAGCCATCTGTGGCCTGCCATGGATTGCTGTCAGTGATGAAAAGGGGTAAACTACAGATAGGTGCAAGAACCTGAGTTCATTCGCTGTCACCAAAGCGGGGGAAGATCCCATTCCCAAAGATTGCATGCTGTATAATTGCACTTATATATAAGAGAACAGAATAATAGCTGTCAGGGGCTAGGGGTGGGGGTGGTGTGCAGCTGGAGAGGGCCTCACGGTGCTTGGGGATCTTGGTGCTGATGGTGGGCACATGGAACTACACTTGCGAAAAGGGAGTAGGACCAAGCGCGGCTCACAACCCCCCAAGTGGGCACAAGAAAAACATCGCTGCAGTTGGTGGGTCATCTCAATAGCAGTATGCTGAGAGGGAACGCATACTGCAATTTTGCGAGATGTGGCTGGCCATTGGGAGAAGTTGGGGAAAGGGGACATAGGACGTCTGTTTTGAATCATTGCATGGGAATCTACAGTATCTCAAAATTTTCAATTAAAAGAGGACTTGGGGCTAAAGGAGCCAACTTCCTGGAAGGATTTAACGGCCAGTGGATTCTCTCCCCCATCTGAATGTCCCTGTGACAGGCTCTAGGAAGCAGAAATGGTGGCATGTAGGCCACTATGCTGCTCTTGGTCATCGGGTACTTCAGCAGAAGTGGGAGGAGCCAGGGTGCAGGACAGGCTTGAGGAGGCTTCCTAAGGGCGTCTGCCCCATCATTACTCATTGAAATGCAGAGTAGTGGGAGACATGCTCATGGAATTGCCGTGTTCAGTGTTGAGGTGACATATGCTCTGCAAATTGAAAGCCATGTGTGAACAAGGTTTGACAGCCACCTAGGACAGCTGGGGTCTAATTTTGGCTTGGCCTTTGGCTCAGCCTCCACCTCACAGGATTTTATGTTGGGGACACTTCCAATTTATTTCAATCTCTCTCTCTCTCTCTCTCTCTCTCTCTCTCTCTCTCTCTCTCTCTCTGTAAATATACTATAATTTTTTTGCAGAACTAGCAATTGAACCCAGAGGTTTTACATCCCCAGCCCTTTTGAAATATTTTGAAAAATACTTTCAAGACAGGATCTTACTAAATTGCTCAGAGTTGGCTCAAACTTGTGATCCTCCTGCCTGAGCCTCTGAATGTTGGTATTATGGGCATGAATCACCTGGCCAATGTCATGATAATAGCTAATGTTATTTACTACATATGATCATTGTGCTAAGTACATTATCCTATTAATCTTTTTTTTTTAAAGTGTTTGGTACAAGGTCTCACTATGCAGCTTAGACTCTTAGTGATCCTCCTGTTTTCAGCCTCCCCAGCACTGGGATTACAGGCGTGTGCCACCACACCCAGTCCACCACAGTCCTACAGAGCCCAGTCTGCTTACCTCGGTGAGCAGGTGAGGACACTGGCCAGTAGCAGTTCAGGTGTTAGCCTAAGGTCACACAGTGTGGTGGTGATCCAGCCAGGGCTTCTCAGTTCTCAGTCAAAATGCAAAGGAAACTGAGCCAAAGTGCCTGCATGCTCTATGACTTGAATGGATGCTGAGCCACTTAGCTAATTCTGACCTGGGGTATCAGAGAGCAGTAAAGAAATAACTTAAGCATTGCCGATCTTGGCCCACAGGGTAGAGGATAAGAGGCAGCCAATACAGACAGGTAACAGCACAGTGTGTCCCCTCTGAAGGCTGGGCCTAAGACTTCGTGGTATGCCCTGACTGAGTGAAAAAGAAGCCTCTTTCCTCTAGCAGCGGTTAGGGTCTCTGGAGACCTTTGGAAGAAAGCATATAGTAGTCTGCCTGCCTCAATTACCTGAAAGAGACAGTGAGAAGATAGCACACCTGTGTTTTGGCTCATTCAAGTTAACTGAGATGCCACCTGAAAAAGGAACTGGTGCCACATGTGGTCATGAATGACTGTGTTTTACCAATAAACTTTTTAAAAAGGAAACCTTAGAAACAGTAGCAGGACAGGATTTGCTAGAGGCAGAAGGGAAGAGAGAGGTTAAGACCCAAAGTAGCTCTTGGGAGGCTGTGAACAGGTGGGTCACTAAGAGTCCCATCTAGTATTGAGACCCTGAACATCCTGTAGACCCTCCCCCCCCCAAAAAAAAAAAGACATGAAGTAAGAGGGAGGGAGAAACTAGCATATTAGCACCAGCAAACCAAAGCAAGCATTGCCGAAGCTTTTTGGTATTTGCACCACTTGGATACTTGGGTTGGGCCTGGGGGGACCATTGGGTGGTTCTTGCTTCTTCTGTATTTTGGGGTTGAAATGACCATTCAAATGGCATTGGGGTGAGGCGCCATAGCCATCCTGTGTAGCCAGACTCCTCAGCTGTTATGGCCAATTTAAAATCTGCAGCTGGCAAGCCTTTCCCCAGTCATTTGGTCTTGCAAGGCAGAACAGCAAATAGGTGAGGGTGAACTCAGGCCAGAGAACAGCAGCTTATTCTGGCTCCACCTCTTCCTGGCTGTGAACTGCATGTCCAGTCTCACAGAGCCATCTGTAAAATGTAGTAGTTACCATCTGTAAAATGGGCTTGTCCCTGCTTCACAGGTGCTTGCCTCAGCGACTGGCTATGGCAAGCAGTTGTGATAGTTACGGAGGTTACAGCAGCAATTACAATGGTGTGGGACAGGACACTGAGGCTTAAGGAAAGGTGTTATGCCGTCCTTCGTTTTCGTTTTGTTGCTGTAGGACCTCATGGTGGCTTCAGATTCGGACTTTTTGCCTTGTCTTTCCTTGATTCTCAGTTTCCTAATCTATTAGGCGAAAGTAGTAACATCTGTCTCATTTGTCTTGTGACAGCATGTGCATCTCTTAATGTAATGAAAGCATTTAAAGGAGAATATGGCCCAATAAGGATTCAAATTTTAAAAAAGACTTTCTTGAGTATTAACTTTTACTATTCTGAGACAGTGCATATGGAAAAAAATGAACGAAAGAAAGAAAACAAAGAAAACTAATAGTAATACCTGTCTTCCAGAGTGAGGATTAAAAGAGAAAACCCTTGGAGCTGGACCGTTCCTTGCTGTCCCCATCTGTGGCATGGTTCCTGGTTACAGAATCCCGCATTGCTGGATTGGGAGTTTGTTCTAGGCACCCTAACCTTTGGCAACCCTAGCAAGTTTGCACTTGTTAGTCTCTGTTTACCTCCTTCACCTCAGATCTCTTCGCCCCTCAGACCTCTTCCCTGCCTCCCTACCTACTTTGTGAAGTGAGTTTTGCTTCTGTATGTGAAAGCCAGAGAGGGATCTTGGCAGCCAAATGATACTTCATGGGGCTTCTCGTAAGGCTCATCCTTTACCTATTAGTTTCTGTGACTGCCCTCAAACTCAAAATAATCTTAGCACCCACGTCATGGGTCTTGAGCATTAAATTCACATGTGACTGGCATTTTAAAAATGAAGCAAGGGGTCTTAGCCCAGGCCCAGTGAGTGTGTGGGAGAGCTTCCCACTACCCTGCGCCAGCGGGACCTACTAATGGTCCCAGCCCAGGCTCAGTGTGGGTGAGACCTTCTTCCACCCCCTTGGGATGCCCCCCACCACTCTGCAGCACCTCCCCCACCCTGCCTGCCAAGTAGGAATTTCTACCCGTTCCAGGAACCCCCAGACCCAGTCCTAGCCCAGGCCTGGTGAGTGTGTGGGAGAGCTTCCGGCTATGCTACGCTGGTGGGACCTATTACTGGTCCCAGCCCAGGCTCAGCGTGGGTGAGACTCTCTTCTGCCCCTTTGGGATGCCCCCACCACTCCGCAGTACCTCCCCCACCCTGCTCGCTGAGTAGGAATTTCTGCCACGTTCTGGGATCCCCCAGACCCAGTCCTAGCCCAAGCTTGATCTGCACCTGAACTTCAGTACGTGCTAAGGTTATAACTACAACAAAGATCTACAACAAAGGTCAGAAGACAGTGCTACACAAAATGATGAGAAGGAACAAAATGCAACCCCAGAACACAAGCCCACCCATAACAAGTACAGAGGACACTAACAGAACAAATTGGGAATCACATAGCTGAAAGCAATGAATCAACAGCTTCTGAAATAAACAGCTGCAGAAAGGTATAGAGGAACTCAGATTGGAAGTAAAAAAAGAAATCCCTGAATTAATAACATCTGCAGTAAAGAATCAAATGCAGAAACATATGGAGGAAACCCAATGCCCACCCAGAAAAAGTGCAGAGGACACTAGCTCAGCTCAAATGAATGAATTAATAGCATCGATAGTAAATAAGCAACAGCAGAAAGTTATAGAGGAACTCAGAGCGCAATTCTTTTCTGAAATAAAAAAAGAATTCTCAGAACTGATAGCATCTGAAGTAAAGAAGCAACTATAGAAACATAGGGAGAAAACTGAATCTGAAAAAAACACTGCAGTAAAAGAATTTATAGCTGATTCTAAAGAAGACATTGATAAAAAAAAAAGAGATTAGAAAAATGATGGATTCCTTGAATGAGCAATACAGGAAATAGATCACCTGAAGCAGAGTCAAAGAGATATAGAGGAAATTAAAATCTCAATCACAAGCTTGCAAAACTGTATAAGTAAAAGTGAAGACAGAGTTTCAGATCTTAAAGATGCTGGTGCAGCTAGTGAAAAGGTAAGAAAGGATCTCTTAAAAACTAACGAGGATGCAGGCAAGAATAATCCATCACCTGCAAGATGATGCAAAGATGAACAATGTGAGACTAATAGGCATCAATGAGAAAGAAGGAGTCAATACAAATG
>NW_004524605.1:9634292-9635079 GCF_000260255.1 Octodon degus | reverse complement strand
AAAAAACTCTTCATGGGCTAGGAAGATAGTTTGGCAGTCCAAGCGCCTGCCTGGCAGATACAAGGACCTGGGTTCGATCCCTGGTACCACATGCCATGCCAGCCCCCCTCCTAGGTAATGGTGCTGGCCACCAAAACCAGGCATGGTGATGATACACACCTGTAATCCCAGCACTGGAGTGGCTGAGAGAGGAGGATTACTATGAGTCTGAGCTATGTAGTGAGACCCTGTACCAAATAAATAAAGATTAAAACAAAACAAAAAACAACACAAAAAACACTTTTCTTTCCTCTGTGAATTATTTTAACCCCTCTGTCAAAAATAGTTGACCACTATTACATGGTTTATTTTTGGCCACTCATTGTTATTCTCTTGTTCTATATTCAGGTACCTTATATAAGTACCCTATTGTATTAACTGGTAGCTTTGTAGTAAGTTTTGAATAAAAAATTAGTGAGTTTTTTTGTTACTGTCATTGTTCTCCCTTTTTTTAAAAAAAATATTTTGACCATGTGAATCATCAGCATTTCCATATGAATTTTACAATCAGTTGATCGATGTCTGATTTTTATAACACTGCTTTATGACTTGAGCAGTATGTTTTCTTGTAAGATCTGTAATGGGACCCAAAAAACACCAATTTTATCATGTTTTTTAAAAGTAGCTTTTTTTTGGAACCAGAAAAGACCTAGATATCAAAGGCAATCCTGGGCAATAAAAACAAGGCAGAAGGCATATTACAATTCCTGAAATTATACTACAAGTCTACTGTGATAAAATCAGCATG
>NW_004524605.1:9601661-9612498 GCF_000260255.1 Octodon degus | reverse complement strand
AGAATATGATGAAAAAACTTTTAAAAATTAGAATATATTTTTAAAAATAGGCATAAAGAATTATATGCTTCTTATGTTTACATGTAAGTCCAACAAATCTAGCCGTATACAACCTTGAAGCAGGACAGTCCCACAATATTCCTTTTCCTATCTCTTGCCTTCATTCACCATCCCCTTCTTTTTGAACAATCATCTACCCGAGAGATAGCACAGCAGTAACTGGCATGTCATGACAAGCAGTCCATATTCAGAAGACCAGAATGACAGGCACTCCAAGCATGAAAACTACTATTACAGATTACCGTCCTCAGTGCGCTTGTTGCTTAGTTCACAGGTTTCAGCATATATAGTTAGTCAGGGTGAGAATCTTTCCAATTAACTTCTAGATTCAAAAATGTTCTGGAGATTCTGAGGATCATTGCCTTGCTCCTCTTCTACATATAACTATATGGCTTGTCACTGTCATGTTTCCTAGCTCTTCTCCTTTCCCTCTCTTGATTAGTTAGTTCTTGAGATCCTGCTTTCCTTTAACTTGTATTATATCTTTCTATTTGTATTTCTTCTTTTGAGTTCTTATACTAGGGAGACTATACGATATTTACACATGTATATTTGGTTTACTTCACTCATGAGTATATCTTCAAGTGGTATCCACTACAATATAAAGGCTTTGAGTTTATCATTCTTAATAGCTGAATAATACT
Source organism: Octodon degus (assembly GCF_000260255.1). Taxonomy (NCBI): domain Eukaryota; kingdom Metazoa; phylum Chordata; class Mammalia; order Rodentia; family Octodontidae; genus Octodon; species Octodon degus. The sequence continues at coordinate 9,611,794 of NW_004524605.1, read as the reverse complement.
CCATTGTGTAAAAATACCACATCTTTTCAACCATTCCTCAGGTGATAGGCATCTTGCTTGTTTCCAAGACTTGGCTATCAGAAATTGTGCTGCTATACACATACGCACACATATATCCCTATCATATGATATTTTCAGATCCTCTGGGAAAATTCCCAGTAGAGGAATAGCTGGTTTAAATGGGATTTCCAGTCCAACTTTTCTAAGGAGTCTCCACACTGATTTCCATAATGGTTGCAGCAGTCTACATTCCCATCAGCAGTGGAGAAGATTCTTCTACCCTTAATAAATACCTACCATGAAAATTTGTAAGTCCAAGGCATGTTGGGAGAGAATACCTGTGTCTGAGTTGGTTGTGCTTTGAGAAAGTCAGCTCCCCTCCTTGCTGCTGTGGATGGCTCCTTTCAAACTCCAGGCAAGTGTCCTTGAGAGGGGAGACTCGGAGAGAGGGAGGAAGGCCTAAGCAGTCAGGCCTAGGAGCTGGGAATCACTCCATCATTAGATAATGTCAGGGAGCTATGCAGATGCCTGGGAAGGTGTCATGGCTAATTCGGACCCTGTTAAGCTTTGTCTCTAATTCCCTAAATGGTGGGAATATCAACTATTCCAACCACTATAGACGTCAGTACAAAAGACTCCTCAAAAGAAACTAAAAATAGAAAATCCATTTGAACAACATATATCCCTCCTGTGTATATTCCAGAAAGCGTTAAAAAAAACATCACAATATAGTGATACATACATAAACATGCTTATAGCAGTGCAAGTCACAGTAGCTAAATTCCAGAAACCTAGATAGCCATTAACAGACAGATAAAGGAAATGTGATATAGATAGATAGCGCCAATGGAATATTATTTGGCCATAAACAATAATCAAATCATGTCATTTAAAGGGAAATGGATAGATCTTGCACCCACAGTGTTAAATGAAGTAAAGCCAAACACAACAAGTTCAATATCACGTGGTTCCTGTTTTATGAGAAATACAAAATATAAATTCAAGGGTAAAATAAAGGAGAAATTGTAAGAAAAATAGAGGCAGATCTTTTGGAGAAGGAAAGGGGGTCCGAGGAAAAGAAAGAGGAAGGAGTTTAAGGAGTGGGGTGAAAAGATCAAAGATTATCAAGAATTCATGTGTCTGAACAATTTTAAAAGACTTGGCGGGGGTGATCAATCTAAAGCCAACAGGCAGAATTTGTAATGATATGTGATATTGTTGAACCTCATTCCTTCAGGACAACTAGACTCTAGTCATTCGCCCCTGTCTGAGTTACTCTTCTCGCATGGCTGGAACAAATACCCAACACCCAAAATGAAGGAAGAAAAGCTTTATGTAGCTCGCAGTTCCTGGAGATTTCAGTCTGTACTCAGCTCGCCTAAGGCAGAGCGGCACATAGCAGAGAGCACCCTTTCATGGTAGCGGCAAAGAGCAGAGAGCAAAGGGGAGTAACAGCAACAATGACCATAGAGCGAGTCCCTCTGTCCCTTAAGTTGCATTCAGGCTGTCCTCCCCAGGCTGGGTATAATACACCCATAATCCCAGCAGTGCTCACACCCATAATCCCACCTTGGATCATGAATTAATCACAAACTGTAGAACTGTGCCTCAATGAGTGCATGAGGCTTTGGGGGGACAAATATACACAAACCATAACAATGAGAAAAATGTAGTCAGGTGAACAAGGAGGGTCTGTGCAGTGTCCAGGGGTCCTTATTCTGTGCCTTATCCTGGGTCCCTGCCTGATGCTGCTCATTTAGTCAGAAGGTATCTTAGGTTTAGCAAGGAGAACCCAGTGTGAGTGTGGGCTTTTTGTTGGTTCTTGGAAAGCCCTTCTGGCTCTCCTAAGCTTCCAGCTTGTCAAGTGGGCTAATGGAGTTTTCCTCCAAGAGCTGACATGCTCCTTATGGAGGACAATGTCCATAAACACACGTGACACTCTGTAACGCGCCAGGAGGATGGCAGAGCTTGTTATCTGCTATTTGTTTCCTAGATTGGTATGCACTGAAATAAGAGATGTCAGCCAAGATGGATTCTGTCCTGGTTCCTACTTCCACAGGATTTCTTTCTTACTTGCTTTCTCCTTTCTTTTTTCATATATATATATATATATATATATATATATATATCAGAAAACTGAGGCCAGATGAAGCCTTCCCCTGATTGGAAGGAGGAAGGAAGAAGAGAAGGAGGGCCCCATCAGCCGCAGCGTATTTATTTATACACTGTGGAGGTTGAATGTCACACGAACCTCCTCCACCCAGTGGCTGATGCATGTGGCTTGCCTCGGGAGCCCAGTGATTTTGAGACTAGGGCCACTTATTCATGTGGCTTGCCGCAGGTGCTCTGTGCTCATGAGGCTGGTTGTGCTCTGCCTACATGAGTGACCCATCACCAGCTTCAACTGCTCCCCTAATCTCCCCCTTTTCTGTTGTGTAGTAGCAAGTGATGGGTGGTCCATTGAAGTTGGAGGAGCTGTGTTTGGAGAGTTCTGTAGAAGACCTTTTTATTTTCAAACCCTTTTCTTTTTTTTTTTAATTTTTAAATTTTATTTATTTATTTATATGCGGGGGGGGGGCAGCTCAGCCCACCAGTGGGCGGGGCTGGCTGGCATGTGGTGCTGGGGGATTGAACCGTGGTCCCTGTGCTTTGCTAAGCTTGTTCTAAGTAGGTGCTTTAGACCACTGAGCCATCTCACCAGCCCCAATCCCTTTTCATTATAGACAGATTTGCTAGATTTTGACTTAAGTCCCTGCATACAGCAATTAATCCTACACAGTGCATTATCCCAGAACAGTGATCGGTTACTAGTGTCACTTCCAATCCAACTGTTCTATACCTCTTGTGGTTATGCTTTTCTGCTGGATGTTCAAGACCAAATTAAGGTGAAACCTGTCTTAATCAATTTTTGTGACTTATCAAGGTCAGTTAAGTCTCCTCAGGATTTACCTTGGTACCTCTTACTTCTGTCAGTGTCAGCCATCTGGATGAGTCACAGCCATTGCTTGACCAAGTTGCTTTTTTTGTGAAAGCTTGGGAGACCCTTTTCTCCTACTGGCTCTCCTTAAGGACACTATATACTACAGATCCATATCCTCTGTGGTCCTGCAATCTCCTTGATTGGAGTTAGTTTAACTCACCGGAGTTGCAGGATGCTGAAAAGATTCTCTCATGTTCTGGGTCGTCATTGACCTCTGATTGCTGGGGCCAAAGTATTGGCTGTCCTCTTAGCCCACCCACCTTTCTAGGTTTTGTTCTCCATTCTTCAGTTTTTGAACATCCACAAGAGAAGTTTAATGGCATAACATTTTATAATGGGGATGGAGGAAAGAATATTACTATTTTATCTGAATATCAAGCACCTTGGAACATAAAATAGAACCGTTCTTTTTCTAGCAACCATGGATGTTCTAATAGTTGAGTCCCTGTAGATTGCTAACAGATGACAGTTATATAATTTTACACAGAAATGTTAAAATCAAAATCATACATAATATTGTAGCATGACAGTCTTGACATTTTTGTGACATTCTTAAATTTGTATTTTGACATAGTATAGCTCTTTTAATCATCTATTATATGTCAGCTTTTAATTAACTCATTGACCTTTAATGGGATGTCACTGAAGAAGTTTGTGACATTGTGTGGACCTCTTAATGTGCAGAGGTAATCCTTAATTACAGCAGTGAATATGCAGCATATACATCACATAAGCTTTTGTTATTACTGACTGGTGTTGGCTTGACATGAACCTCCTATCACAATTGGAGCCCAAAAGAAAGAAGAGGTCTGTCACCATAAGGAATCCCAGTTTTACATTTTAGAAACTGCTTCTGGAAGGCATGAATACATTTATTACAACATGAGATTAATAATGAATTGTCAAGGGCCAGGATACAGCTTTGTGGCATAAGAGCCTGCCTGGAAATTACAAGGTCCTGAGTTCAATACAGTCCCGAAAAAAAAAAAAAATTGTCAAATCCATGTGAAATACCCTTGTTTTTTAAATTTAGTTATGTATCAACAGCATCTTTTGTGAGAAAACTTTATTACTTCTAGAAAATGAACCTTTTGCTGTTGACCAATTTAATGGGGTATCTCTCATAAGGCTATGGAAATTACTGGGTCTTCCAACTAATAAACAAGAACTGGATACTTATCCAACAGCTGCTTCCTTATTCATCAGCTGAAGTCCTGTCCAATAGTCTCTCTATACCCCGAGGGATTTTTGTTTAATTATCTTAATTTTTTGATTATGTATAAAAACCCAATCACAACATTGAACACATTCTTTTTGAACAATGAAAGACTCAACTCACAATATATGAACAACAATAAACATTATATATTTTTAAAGTATTTAGTATAAAGTATACAAGGTCTTACTACACAGATTGAACTTGTAGTGATTCTCCTGTTTTCAGTCTCCCAAGCACTGGGATTATAGGCATACGCCACCACACCCAGTCTCAGGAACTATCTCAGCGCGCCCAGGGGGCAGGGCCAGCATGGTGTGGCAGGGATTGAACGCCAGTCCCTGAGTCTAATCCACTGAGCTATCTGGCTGGCCCAATACACATTGTATTTATACAACAAATTTTAGCATCATTTTGATGAGCTGGTAACCCAGGTGGAAGCATATCACACAAATGCTTCAAAAAATATCCAAAAATACAAAAAGAAAGCAAAGACATGAAAAAAGAAAATTGTTGAGCTCAAACAAAACAGCTGATAAATAGATAAACATACATGAGCAATCACCTTACACAGAGTGCACTTAAAACTATTTTTTTGACCAAATTAAATTGTGATACCTATAATTATACAAATCTGTACTTATAAATAGGCTATGTTTTGTAGGTCAATTAACAGAGATCTTTTATAAGAAAACTGGGAAGGAATCTTTTACCTGTAATTAATATATAATTTTGTATATCATTTTGTCTTAAGAATACTGGCAATATTTACATCCCTTTCTTTTTTGTAGTCTTCAGCTCAGTTGTCCCCATACACTGTCACCTACTCAGACCTTTTCTCAGTGTTTGGTTACCATCTCCTGGACATCGTGGGTCAGTTTGCTTAGTTGATCCCACGTTGGATCTAGCCTCATCGTTGTCTATCGGCTGTGGAGTACTCCCCAAGGCATTACTGCCACAGAACTGAGCATCAGCCTTTTGACAGGCGGAACCTCATCCTGCTCTGGGTCTGGTCCATGATACAGCTGGGCAGCATGCTCTGGTATCCAGACAGGCCATTCTGCACTCTCTAGAATGACAAAAGCACAGCCTGCTATCTGATGTGTTTCCTCATTCTCTGAGTCCCTGCTTAGGTACCAAATGCCATATCCTGTGCAACTCAGGAAGCTCCCAATGTGAGGACGGTGAGAGGATTGAGAACAAAGGACAAGAGTACAGAAAACTGAGGCTAGATGGAGCCCTTGCTCCTCATGGAAAGGAAGGAAGGAAGAAAAAAGAGGCTGTGGAAGCAGACGAGGTAGTGGTGGAGGAGAGGGCCTGTGGGACATTTCCTTCAGGGTGCTCAGAGTAAGAAGGCTGGGTCAGCATAGAACTCAAGTTGTCAGAGATCTGGATTAGGATTTACAGAAGAACTACTTTGAAGATAACAATTGCAATATAACAATTGTTAATTTCCTATCTTTTTTGAAATTCTGTATCATTTTTATTTTTTTATTCTCTTTAAAACAAAGATATAGTTGCCAGCTCATGGTCTACAGGTTCTATGGTTTCTAGGTCTGTGGTAAACCAGAAACATCATAGCGAAAGGGTACCATGGAGGAAGGCAACTCACCTCATAGCTGGGAAGGGGAAGGGGAAGAAGGGGACAGAGATACAGAGGCATTGGAGAAGGGGTCAGGGACAAATGCATGTCCCCAGTGATCTGCTTTGTGCAGTCAGCCACCAGTTTCTAATACCTCTGAGGTATGAACTAATCAACAGATGAATTACATTGATGAAGCTAGAGTTCTATGACCAATCACTTCCCAGATGGTCACCTTTGAACACTGTCGGACACCAGGGACAAAGCCCTCAGTCCAGAGCCCCAGGGGATACATCCTATCCAGACCATGGCACTATGTCAATACAAACAGAAGTGGTCACAGGGCTCGTATCTGCAAACTGCAGGAGTCTGAAGGAGTTGGTCCTACGAGTCCTGCGCACCCAAGCCATGGAGAACGCTGTCTTGTCACACAGCATTCACGCCAGGTGCAGCTGTGCTCAGCAGAGGTTAAATCAGGTGTGTGTGACCGCAGGGCCACTACTCATGATTGATCGGAGGAGATGTGGGTCACTTTCTTCATCGATGGTCATGCCCTCCTTGGGTGATAGACGTATCCTGGACTGAGAGGAAAGAATCTCGGGTTCCAGTCCTTCTATGGCATTGCTACCCTTGCGTGGTTTTAGTGATGTTGCAGATTCCTTCTCAGTTTTCCTGTAAAGCGGGTCTGTAGTTTTCTGTGCCTACTTTGGAAAATGGCAGTAAGACTCAAATGGAGTGACCCTTATAAAAGTGTTTGAGAAAGCTGAAGAAATCAGAGGAAGGCAGAGGTGGATGTAGAGGAAGCAGAGCCTGACCATTTCCGGTCACACAGTCAAACATCATCACCTCCAGAGCTTGGAAAAGAGGGACAGGGACCAGTAGGAAGAGGAGGGGAAGCTGGAGAATAAGTCACGTAAGGAGCGGGGGCAGAGAGCAGAGCCCTTAGTGAGGCGCCTGGAGTCTTGCTGGGTCAGAACAGCAGGAAGCGAGGCGTAAGGAGCTCATCACCACCAGCGCATGTGGCGTTGCTTTCCCAGGGAACTGACCGCTGACCTGGGTTGGGTTGGTGCCACAGGGCAGATGTCCTGGGGAGGGAGAGCTGGCTTTGCTCAGGGATGAGCAGACCCATTGGCTAACTGTGGCTAACTGTGAAGTGACATTAGTGCTTTGTGAACAGGCTAATCAATGTTAAATAACTATAAGGGATGGCGTCACAATGCACTTGAGTAGGAGGGAAAGGAGCTGGGCTTTGCAGGGCAGTGGTGACCATAAGATACTGTTGTTCTCTAGAAATGAAATACTCTGCTTTTGACTCTGCTCTACCTTCATCTAGGTTGGTCAGGAAAACAGTCTCAGATCCCTCAGTATCATGGTTTGGGTTTTCTTTTTTTTTTTTCAAGGGGAACAATATAATACAGGGCACATTTTATAATAGTATTTTTATAATGAATCACCCAAGAATAATATATAAGAAGTGCAGGAAATCTGTCCACACACATAAACACCAAAGACTCCAGCTGAGGGCCTACAGCCTAATATCCTGTATGAGTCCAGCTGGAAACCTACAGCTCATAATAATGGCTCATGCAAGTCCACCTGGAGGCCGAGAGCCCTCAGGCAGGCCTGCTTCACAGATCTGTGCTGGAAAGACCCAAAGGTCAGTGGTGGAAGCTAGGAAGTCTATGCCAGCGAGGTGAATAATCTGCGCTAGCAAGCTGAGGGATCTGAACTGGAGCTAGGAAGCGATGCTCAAGGTAAGCACCAGAGCTCCCCCAAATGTACCCCAGCCATCGTCAGACAGAGAGGTCCAGAGCTCCTCCAGCAATGAGGAAAGCCAGTGCAACAAGCTTCTCCATGAGGCTGAGCAGGGCACCATCTTCCCCTCCGGAGCCAGGAATCTATGCTTAAGATGACCCAAGCTTCTCCAAAGTTTATGGGAAAGCCAGCATGACGAGGTCCTCCAGCAGAACAGACCAAGAGAACTAGTAGCTCCTAGCAGCTTCCAACAGCTCCAACAGCTTCTCCAAACAGCTTCCCTAACAGCCTTTCAACAGCTTCTCCAGTTCTGCCTCTTATGCTGCTGGCAACAATCTTCAGGTGGGCTCCCCACACCCAGCACCATCCTAGTTCATTTCAGCGGGGTGTAAGAAGTTGATCACCAGCTAGAAATCCACTACAATCAGGGACTCATTTATTTAATGTCTCCTTTAGCTAAGCAGCAGCATTCCCAAGCAGCACTTGCTTAGAAATGTATCTTCCAAAGAAACGCCTCTTTGAAGCTTTCAAGGAAGCAGAGGTATATCTGCAGCTGCCCTCTGCTTCAGGCAGCTCTTGAAGATGTCATGCAGCGGGGAAGGTCCGCCCTCCCCGTCACTTTCCCCTGCCTCTTCTATGTCTTTGTCCAGTCCTCCGTGCTTGGGCTCTTTCCCTCCTTCCTTCCACCTTTACCATACACCGGAAGCTCACAGCAGCCGTTAATATTTCAGGGTGGCTTAGCTTCAGGTCCTAGACTTCTATTGTGAGGATCTGAGGTGAAATCTCTGGCTCTGTATCGCACTGCTCTTACCTCTTCCAGGCTGTATTTCTCCCTGACCCTCAAGGCTCAGCATAGCTCCTCGCAAGGAACTGTCCTCTTTTTTGGTCTCCTGTACATATCCTGCACCTAGCTGAGACCTGAAGTGCGGGAGGTTCCCCAAGTACAGTGAGAGCTCTGGAGGCTGTGGGGTGACCTGGACCAGACCCAGGACTCTCACCTGAGGAGGACATCTTCCTGGCAGGAGAAGAAAGGCAGCAACCATGGCACCACCACCACCACCACCATCACCATAATCACCATCATCATCATCACCACCATCACCATCATCATCACCACCATCATCATCATCATCATCATCATCATCATCATCATCAGCAGCAGCAGCAGCAGCAGCAAACAAAGACACTGGAGATGAGGAGCCAGTGAGAGGCACCAGACCATGGTCTGTCCCTCACACGCCAAGGTCACCTAGGGAAACCGAGGCCTGAAGGGAACTCGGAGAGGTTGCGCCGGGACCCAGAATTTTTGAGCTGGAGCTGAGCATTATGCAACTCCAGAATGAAGGTGCACTGAACAGGGGGGCATAGGATGAGCTCAGGCTGAAGCCCTGGCGGGACGTAGAGCCCAGTGTCACACGGCAGGGTCCGACCTTGACCAGGGCCCTCCCCCGCTGGCACGGTGCTCCACTGTCCCAGCAAGAATGAATTCTGACCTGGAAATAGGAATCTCTGTGTCCGAAGGAAGACTTGGCTCTCTCTAAACATCTATCTCAGCGACACAGACGATCTAAGTGAGGAAGGGGGGATTGGCGTGACTGCGGTGAGAGAGGACGTTCTCAGGGTGGACGCCGAGGCTGGTTCCTAAATGATCTCAAGAGAGGGTCAGAGGCACCGAGGTGTGAGGGGCATGGAAAGAGCAGGAGAGTGGAAGCTCAATTCTGGGGACAGCCAGGGGCAGAACCGGTGGCCAGGCACAGGGCTGCCGGGCTACTCTGGGGGCTGCCGATGCCTGCCCGCTCACCTCCACACTTTCCTTGTCTCCTTGGCCAGGCCCGGTCACAGAACCAGGTCTCCTTGTCACACAGAATCACGATGCAGTCACGAATCGAAAGAAGAGAAACTTCCATTAACTGCAGGAACCAGCCAGCGGAGTTACTGGCCTCAGAGGGCCGAGGAGGGCGTGCGTTCAGGGAGAGGGAATCGGGGAGAGTGGCCACGCGGAAAGGCTGCACCCGGGAAAGCTGCGGTGCTCATCTTCACCTCATTGTCTTATTTGGATCATTTTTGGCATAGGTTCGAGCGAAACTTTAATATTTATCGGGCATCTAGTACAGGATGATCACTATGATTCAGGCTCAAACGCTTAATGCAACCATCAAAATAAACCAATAGCTGCAATGAGCCAAGATGGTTAGAGCGTAAGAGATCCAGAGCCAGCCCAGCTGTGTGTGGGGGGCGACTGCGGACAGGAGAGAAGAGCTTCCAATACGGATGCGGACCTTCACCGAGCCCCGCTAAAGCGCTGCCCCCACAAGGCCCTGAGTGGCAGCGGCTGAGTTTTCAGCGATCTCCTCAGAGATGCAGACGAGTGGGGAAGGGACTCGAGCTGTCTGCAGCCTGCTTTGGGAGCCTCGCTATCCTGTGATGCCCTTTCCGGGTCCCCATCTGCCTGTCATGAGTGAGCTGCACTCAGACCAGCGCGTCTTACAAGGGTCTCAGTTTGAACAGAGTGCTGCAGTGTAAGCAGGAAAGGGAGTGGGGTGCTGACGTGGACCGGCCTTAGGGTGGGAGACGGTCTTGTTCAGGCTTGGCCAGTGACC
>NW_004524605.1:9548760-9601466 GCF_000260255.1 Octodon degus | reverse complement strand
ATAAAATTTAAAAATCAACCAACCAACCAACCAACCAACCAACCAACCAACCAAAGAATAAAGTTGTCTAGGATTCCAAGGTGTTTGGCTCCATCTTCTGGCCAGTTTTGATAACGGCAGCTTTTTTGTGGTACTGCAGTCCTTGGTGACCGACCATTGAGGAGTTCTGAGACTTGGGCTAGAGGTGGGGTAGGGCGGCAAGGGCAGGACCTTGCTCTGGGCCTCACAGTGTATTCCAGGTTTTCTGCTTCCCTCACTTATGCCGCCCTCCTCCATTCCCCTTCCTTGCTACCTCCTCTTTCTCCAAGATTTGTTTCCCAGTTGATTTCTTCTCCCTCTTGTTCCTGAGACAGAGCCCTCCGGTCAGCGAGCACACAGCTCTCTCCCTGCTACCACGGCAATCCCAGCCCCAGCCCTGACTTGGGGGGTGTAATCTTCTCACAAATAAGAGAAGCATAGATCTGCCTGCTTCTCCAGCTCTGCCCTTCTCTGGCTCAGCCTCTGAACCTCAGTTTCCCCATCTGATAAAGAATCAAGCAGAGACTAAGCATGGTGGCCCAGTGCTTGGGAGGTTAAAAACAGGAGAATCTCTAAAAGTCCGACCTACATAGTGAGACCCTGTAGACCCTGTCCTAAATACAGAAAAAAAAAAAAAGAGTCAAACAGCTCTATGAGGTCACTGAAGGTTAAAAGAACAGTTGATACAAAGGTCGCTGTGAATGCTTGACTGTACTCAAGTGTTACGTTTCTAGACATCTCTGCTCGCCAGGTTCCTAGAGCCTCAGGTGCTAGGTGACAGCATTAGCCCAAGTGCTGTGGGATCTTGGGGAGGGAGAAGCAGGGAGGGTAGGAAGAATTTCAAAGGCTTCAAGGAGGAGGCTGGACTTTATCTTCTAACCCAGAAAGGTTGTTGGAAGTACTCACATCGACCCTGAATCCAGCCTCCTGAAACCTGGAGCGCTAATGGAAGGAGTGGTGGAGGAGTGATTCACTCTAGCACCCTTCTTCCCTGTCTAGATCTTTAGCTTAAAGGAGAGATAGGAAAGTGGGAGTTTAGGGGGAGAAAAAGGAGAGGAAGTGGGACAGGAAAGGGAGGAGAGGGAGAAGGACAGAAACAAAGAGAAGTCAGCAACAGAGGCACAGCCCTTTCAGGCCCTTGGATATTCTCCTCAGGGCTCTGCGGATCTCCTTGCCCTTTGCCTCCTCTGAGATCCTCTGACACTGCCCTTCCCTGCCTCTGAGGAGCAAACTTCAGTGGGTTGTACCTCTTTTGCAAACATGATTCTCCACCTATCACCAGGCCCTGGGGGGGCTCTGCAGAGAAACCCTCACGGTTCCACAGTGGAAGCAAACCCTCTATTCTGCTCCGCAGATCAGCTGTCTCCTCCACTTACCTCTGGGACCAGGAGATGGCTCTATTCCTTGGCAACAAGGCCGCCAGCTCCCAGTGGTTGGCTTGGTCCCTTGTTGGTGGCAGAGTTCCTTGGTGCAACCTCCCGTTCACACCGAGCCAGTTTAATAAGGTGCAAGCTGTGCTCTGTGACTCCTGCAGGCCTTTGCTGACCGATTTTCATCCCTTTCCGGGACTGGCCCAGCCACCCTGTCCCCAGTGTTCACGACAAGCCCAGCTCGCCGCTCCTCCAGGAAGCCTTCCCAGATGATCTTTCCCTTCCTCAGCTTTCCTGAGAGCCTACTCTCTCCCTCTCTCTTTCCTTCCTTAGTTCCTATCACTCCAGTCATGTCACAGAGAGGGTTATCTTTAGGTTCTGAGCCTACTAAGCTCACTCTGTGGGTGGGAAAGGAAATCGCTGAGTTAACATTGCATCAGACAATAAGAGCTGTTAAGCAGAGAAGACCTGGGTGCCCTGTCTCCCAGGGGCTCAGAACACTGGGGTTCGGAAAAGTTAAGGAATGTGCTGAGGGTAAATGACAAAGGGTGAAGCTTTGAGGCCCACGTGTGCTCCTAGCACTTCCCATGCTGCTGGCCACAGCTGAAAAGTCCACTATTCTGGAATGTTGTTCTTTTGTCTTAAGGCTGTGATCCCCATACATACAGATTTTGTTCCACTGGAGGAGAGCTGAGGGAGAACAAGGGGAGGGCCTCCTGGACCATCAGCTGTACCTGCCAGGCAGCCACAAGGTCCGAATCCTGTCATTTTCTCTGTGTGACCAGTGAAGCCCTGGTTCTCTGGGATCTGAAATAGGTTTACTAAAAAAAAAAAAAAAAAAAAAAAAATCTCTGTAGGCTCAGCAAGATAGTTCAGCAGATTAAAACGCCTGCTTAGGTAGATGCGTGGACCATGGTTCAATCCCTGGCATGCGAGTGACAGTGCTGCTGGGATGGTGATGGAGACTGGGTGTGGTGGTGCGTGCCTATAATCCCAGCACTTGGGAGGCTGAAAACAGGACGATCACTACGAGTGTAATCTGAGTAGTGAGACCCTGTAGACCCTGTGCTAGATAAATTAAAAAAAAAAAATCTCCGTAAACGCTGCAAGTAAATGTGGGTGACGTGTGTTGTTACTGTCTCTGCAGAGCGACTTCTCAGAGCCCCAGAATGCCCAGCAACATGGGTGTATAGAGAGGAACACACTTTGCTCATCAAATGAATGTGACCCTGGTGATCACGTCTCAAAATTAGCTCCTCTTGGTGGAGCTTTGTCTGGAAAACACCCCTTGAGCCCACTGGTTGACCAAGTCACTGCCACCTGCAGCTGCTGAGTATTCCTGTGGTCCTCCCCACCTCAGCAGTTGGTCAGGTCACCTGCTCAGCAGTGTCTCAGATAGATAAGCTGGAATGGCCCCAAGTGACCCTTCCTATGGCTGCTCGGATGTCCTGCACAGGGTCAGAATCAGGTGGCAGTTGGCCCTTCCCACCCTTCTCAGACCACACTCACTTAATCTGGTAGACATGTGGCTAGCCTCTGAAGCTCCAGGGCCTGGAGAGGTGCCCCAGTGGATCAGAGCCTGCCCTGGACCAGGATCTGTTTGGGTGGGTCAGACGGAGACGCAGGGATGGGGTAGGGACAAAAGGAGATGGACACTTGGAGAGGGTGGAAAGCTGGCTTCCAGCTGGAGGTGGGGGTGGGCAAGGGCTCTTTCAGGGAAGTTTCATTTAGAGTTGGCCTGGAAAGGGCAACAAAGACCACAGGTAGGACACTCGTGGTGGACAGTGGCTGGAGCTGGCTGTGGGCATGATAGCAGGTGAGCCCCAGAAGTCCAAGCATTGCTCATAACTGCTATGCCTGCCCCTCTGTCCTCAGCATCAGGGACGGTGACTGCCTCCTGCATTCTCCTGAAACTAACCCTCAGCCATCTTGCAAGGAGGAAGCCTTTGTGCCTGTAGCTTCGCAGGTCCCGAGCCTGCTCGCTGACTGGGGCTAAAGACCTCTGCCGAGTGAATGCCTAGCAGCTCACCGCTGCCTCTGAGCCCTTCCCTGCCCTTTTGTGTTTATCCACGGCCTTGTTTGGGCACACATCCATGAATCTAGTAAGGGTGAGCTGCTTTGGAAGTGATTTTCACACAGAGCTGTTGAAAAAGAAGATGAACAACAACAAAATGGTCATAGACTTAAAAGATCCCTTAGTGTCAGGGCTGAATAAACACCAAGATGCCAAGCTGACATCCAGGAGTGGACATCTGGGCCTGCCGTAGACCAGGGCCAGCCAGGAGGGAAGGGGGTCCTCTAGATAAATGTTTCTAATAATGTTGCAAAAGGACATTCACGCACTAGAAAGAGCACGGACTCTGGAATCCAGCTTGTTTCATGGGCTTCGTCTCTCAGTGGATGGTGTGAGAAGAGTTAGGGCTCATTCCAGCCTCCGATTCTTTATTGGTACAATGACATTAACTGTCTAAAAGGTCTGAGTTTTCAATGAGACTGTCCTCTGTCAGTTAACTAGCTGCCATCGTGTGAAGGAAAGGCCTACACTCCTGTGGTGTGCTGGACCCTAACCTTCTCACCGCAGGTTCCCACGGGCTTTTGGTTTCCTGTATTCTTTTTATGTTATTCTGGAAGCGGCCTTCTTGTAACATGTCCCTTACCCTTTCAGGGTGGATTTTAACATTGCCTTTCTGAGCCTCTCTGTCTGACGCTGCAGCCCTTCCAAGGCACTGAAGTGCCTCACATCGGCTCCCTGAGATTTGGCTCCCATGTCTGCAAGGCAGGGGCACTATCAGTTTATGCCTCGTAAGGAAGACCCAAGAGAGAACCAAGATAATGCATACACATGCATGGAATATGTGTGCATAAAACACACATGTATAAATGCATATGACCTTGCACACACGTGTCCGAGTGCAGTGCCTATTCAAGGCTGATGTTTTGGATCCTGTCGATCTGCTCAATACCAGGCTGATAGGATTTTCTAAAGCTGGATGGAAAGATAAGAGAGGGCTTCCCAAAGCAGGCAAGAGCTGAGCCGGCCTTTGAGAATGCTGATGAATATGCAAGGGGAAAGGATGTGAGTGGGGGTGGAGCCTCTTGGAGCAGACAAAAGCACACGGATGGGCTCAGGTTTTGCTCAGGGGATCGTGAGGGGTCTATTTTGTTTTGATCTTTTGATTCACTGAGGAAATCAGAAAGATAGAAAACTGAAAGAACAGGTTGGTGTCCTAGAAGCACAAAAGATAGAAATAAAAGGGCCTCCAGGGATCGTCGGTCCCAGTCTTCTACCCACACTGGGAACAAACATGTAATATGACAATAGCAAGGTAGTCTAGTCTGAGGCCCAACTGGGCTACGTGTTCTCGGAGAAATTACAGATGGCCCCTGATGTGTTTCTGCACAAGAGCACAATGGTTCTTGCCTTCCCTGTGATGTCATAAAGATTTGGGGAGGCATGGGCTGAAGACTCGGGGGTGCAGGTTAGGCTGTGAGAGCGTTTGGGTACAGGCATGACCAAGGGGCGGACGGGGCCGCAAGGAGACGGAGGGCTGCTGCTCCAGGCGGGGCCAGGGCTCCTCGCCTGTCCTCACTGGCTTCCGATCCGTGCGGCGGTGTCATCCAGCTGGGCTCTCTCGGCCTCCAGCCCTGTCTGCTGGGCCAGGTTACAGACGTTCACGGGTGACCAGGGTTTGCTCCTCTGCCCCTGCAGCCCCATCTCGGTGGCTCAGCCACTCCAGAATGCTCCGGGGGAAGCTCAGCGGCTCTCCTCTCCCTCACCTTTCCTCCACCCGCGCCGGACCCCGCCGCTTTATCTCTGCGCAGGAGGGGCAGACACTCCACTGATGTGTTTTAGTTTTTGACATCCGCATTGCTATGTGGGGTCCCCCGAGAGGCTCAGCAGACTCATGTGCTGGTTGTATTTCACGCACAGGAAGACGGGGATTGGGAGCCAAGGGGACGCTCTTCTCGGAGAGCCAGGGTCGCAACTTGTCGCCGCAGATGTGCGCTGCCCAGAGGGCCCTCAAGCCAAGAGGGGCTTAAGCGCCGCAGAGAATTTGCTGTGATGCTGCTGAAGTCTGGGCTCAGGACGCTCATCCTGAGCAGTGTGCGGGTGCCCGGAGCGTCTATGTTTGCCAAGCACTCAGGGGTGTTGTGAAGTGGAGCGCGAGGATCCCGCACTGTGTCAACCTTGGAAATTCCAGCCTCGGGATGTAGTAGGAGGAGAGGTTCTGAGGAAAATCATCTTTACTGAGTTCTCACTCCTGTCAGGTACACGGTATGTATTATCCTTCTAAAACGAGGCACTATTCTCAGTGCCCAGCCTCGCGGCTGATAAGTAGAACCCTGAGGGCTTGAGTTTGGGTTTCCCAGCTCTAGTGCAAAAATCCCTCCCACCCGGACTGTGCTGATGAGCGCGGGCCCACAGCCCTCCCCCGCATACCTACGGCTCCCACCTGTCTTTTCTGGCGTGGCCCTAAAGGTTTGTTTCAGATCTTCGGGCAGTGGGAGAATTTTCTTTGCAGAGCTCCCCTTCTGCCAGTAGGTGGCAGCGCTGGACCAAGTACAACCTGTGTGGGTAAGTGGCACGGGACACGCCAAGAACACAATCTTTTGTTTCCCTGGTCTGGTTAGCTGCCCACTTCCTCCTTCCTGGCCATCAACATCGATTAGTTTTGCATTTCTTAAGTGCTGTAGGTCACCTCATACCTTTCTGGTTGAGCTGTCCTGTGATTTCTAAATCAGACGTGGGAGCCAGCTGCAGCTGTAGCTTACATTTTCGCAGTATTTGCTTGGCATCCTATTGACAGCTTTGCGTGCATTACCTTGTTTAACCCTCCCCAGCCCGCAAACCCTCTGAGTCGGAGGTTGGCATTTGGCCCACTTGTTCAGGAGTGGACACTGGCGCTTCCAGAGACTGAGCTGGCCTAGGCCACAGAGCTCGTTGAGCGGCAAAGTCAGGCCAAGGGCCAGGCTGGAACTTTCTGGTTTCAGAGCTGCATCACATGACAGTTAAAGTCTCATGTCAGGGATGGGAAAACACCTGTCCAGAGAAGGAAGGCATTTACTCCTGGTAAACTCATGCTGAGAAGAGAACTTAGGTCTTGTAATTCTGGGCAGTCTCTAACTCTTGCTCTAGCTTTGCTAAAGATAAGGACCTGGGCTCAGAGACACACTGAGGAAGGTCCCCTTTTCTGCACCTCCCAGGTGTGGGAGGATAGGTGGATGCTGTGCTCAAGGGTGGCTCTGCCAGCGTGTACCCCTGGAGCTCAGAGCTGGGCCGAAGGCGGCAGGACCCAGAGACCCTCCTCACCTGCAGAGTTGGCATCAGGGAGAAGGAACCTCCTGTGTCGGACAGCCCCGTCTCCCAGCACCCATGGGGGCCGGCCTAGAGGTGGGCTCAGTGGCTACTGATGCTGTATGCGGGCACCCCTCTGCTGGATCTATTCAGGCTGCTCTCAGGCCTGTGGCTTCAGGAGTTCCCCTCTGGCCGACCCCCAGCAGGTGTCTCTTCCTTGGGGTCTGACATCTCTGCTGAGGATGATGTATTTGGCTTCTTAACATGAACCATTCCTTAATGTTGGCTGTTCTTCCACATTGCAGCTCGGCCCTCTACGTGTCCTGCCTCCACTTCAGCTGGGAAGACCCTCGGGAGGAGCAGACTCTTATGTCCCTATGCATGGTTCACAGAGTCTGGCACAGAGCTCAGCATAAATAAGCCACTTATGAAAACAACCATCTATTATGTTATCCAAGTAGTACATATTCATTTTGCAATGTTGAGAAGAAGCCAAAGGAGGAAAATTAAAATCACCCCTATGATAATAGGATTCCTTTCTTCAATGATATTTTAATGGAATTGAGTTTTTCTCTTTCTCATTTTATTGTACAAGAAAAACATATTTCTTAACAGGCTTACAGAGTGGTATTTCCAGTGAATTAATTTTTTGGCTTATCTGTGTTTTTTGGTATTTGTACAATGAGAAATCTTAATTCACAGAGATTGCCACTTCATAAGCCTCTAGATACTTTTACTAACAGTGATGATGGGAAGAACCACTTCTATCTGTTGAAGGCCTACTGTGTACTGGCAGTTTTACATCATTGCTTCATAGCTTTCTTAAGGTATAACCCATGTATTGTACAATGCACCCATTTAAGTTCATCACTCATTTCAATTTAAAGATTTTTAGTAAGGCCACCCAGTTTTACAACATTAGCATAGTGTAGTTTTAAGATATTTTTATCACCCCTGTAAAAATCCTGAGGCCCACTTGTGCCCTCTTTCCCCCCAAACTAAGAGCTAGCCAGAAAATAATCAGCCTTGAAAGCTAAAGATCGCACGTGCCAACCCTGTCCGCATGACATCGCCCGACTTGCCAGCACTGTTCTCTCTCTCTGGAAGGCCAGTGAAGCAAGGACAAGCTAAATAGGCCTGGCCTGTTGGAGCTCTAGTTTTCAAGGCTGATTATTTTCCAGCTAGGCCTTATTTTTGGAAGAACATGGTAGTTACCCTGGTTTCCACCCTCAGCCCCAGAAAACCATTAATCTTCTGGACATTTCACGTAGGTGGATGGGTGGTCTGCTGGGTTTAGTTGCATGCTGATGGTTTCAGGTACACCCAGGCACGTGGCGTAGATGGGAAAGCTGAGGCTGAGTGTGGGAAGCGACTCCTCGGAGTTAGCTCTATGCACAGGGAAGGAGTGGGCTGGATTCAGCTGCGGAGTGTCTGATCCTCGAGCCACGCCTGAACCCACACCCTCCGCGCCTTAGTTGACTTTTTATGTCCTAGATGCTGTAACCCCGTGTCTGTGGTTCTCCCCAAGGGACTATGCTCTATAGGCTCTTCTGCCACCTTTTTACTTGGTAATAAAAGTTAGTGTTAAATGTGAATTAATATCCACCCGCATTACTGACAGTAGAGTCTTGTTAAATGTGGTGCGGTGGTTGAGGGTATGAGCTTCCTAAACAGACGGGCTGGGCTGAAGTACGATTCTGTCACTTATTAGCCAGGAACTGTACATGGAGTGCCTGCCACCCCCAGGTTTGCATATTGAAAATCTAATCCCAAGTGAGCTGATTTCTGGAGACTTTGGAAAATTTTATATTATGAAGGCTGAGCCCTCATGAATTGGATAAAAACTGCATAAGAGAGGCTTTTCTCACATCTTTCCTTTCACCAGGTGAGGATCCAGCAGTAAGAAAGCCACCCATGGACCAGGTAGAAGACTGTAACGGACATCAGGTCTCTCGGTGCCTTGATCTTGGTCTTTCTGGCCCCCAGAACAGTGAGCAATATATTTTTTTTGTGAAAAATATTTATTGATTTGGTCCTACTACACAGCTTAGACTCATAATGATCCTCCTGTCTCAATCTGCCCAGCTCTGGGATTACAGGCGTGCACCACCATGCCCAGTTTTGTTGGCCTGCATGGCGTGTGGTACTGGGTGCAAACCTGGGTCCTTATGCTTGCTAGGCAGCCATCGCCCCAGCCAGAGCAATATTTTTCTGCTGTTTACAATACAACAAATCTGTGATATTTTGTATTAGACAGAATGGACTGAAACCATGTGATTTTAGGAAATTACTTAGCTGCCCTGTGCCTAGTTTCTTTGCCTATAAAAGTCAGATGGTGCTGATGGTCTCAGAAGGCTGCAGTGAGAACTAAGTGCCTGAGTATGTGTTGAATGCCCAGTGCCCAGGTGCCAGCTGTGTAGGGACTGAATTACACTAGCGTAATGACAGAATTCCTGCTGTTGCCTGCCCATTCCCATCTGGAAGCAGACACTGAGGAGGGGACAGTGAAGAAGTTTTGCCCTGTCCCCCCATCTCCTCCACTGTGGGAACCCCGGCTGTCTTTCTGTGGATTGTTGAAGGAAAGGCCTGGGGCAGGTTGGAGCTGAAGGCCCCTGCCTGCCTGGGGAATTTAGGAGCTAAGCTGCAGAGCTGGAAACAGACTGTGGCATGAGGGGCCCCAGGCTCAGGGAGCTGGATCCAGGCAGCGCCTTCCCACTGCTCTGGTCCGGCTTCTGAATGCTGGTACCCAGAAGCCAGTCCGCTGCTCCAGCCCCACCCGGCAGCCTGCAGTTGGTGCAATGGGGGCACACACGCTGGCTTGCAGATTGTGGGTGGGAGGACAGGATGTGGTGGGAAGTACCTTGCCAGCTCAAGGGGTGGGGGTGACATTTGTCTGTGTTCCCTGGTGATTTGGCAGCAGAGGCTGCCAGGCATTTCTGAGGGATTGGCGGCCTTTGAAAACCCTGCTGGAGCCACGGCTCTTTCCTTCCATCAGGTTAGAGGTGGGGCCAGCACTTTGGCCCTGTGGGCAGCTGAGCAGCAGGGTGCCTCCAGGACAGCCTGGGGATGAGATGGGACCGAGGAAGCTGGGTCCGGCCCTGGATGTGGGGCACTGTGGGGCGAGGCACAGGCTGAGGAGACTGGAGCTTGGCCACAGGGATCAAGGGGAGTAGTGTTGGTGGGAAGTGTAGAAGCACATGGAGGGAGATACCACCTCAGAGTTCACATGGAAACCCAGGATTCTGCTTCTCTTGGAACACCACAGACTCAGCTAGCTGCCTATAATGTATTCCAGCAAGGCAGCACCCGGTGGGGTGGCATGGTGGCTGCCCTCTTCGGATAGGACACCCATGCCATGGCCTGGGACAATCTCCTCGCTCAGCTGTGCCATTCAGCCATTTGCCCACCACCAATCGCCATACGTTTGTCACAACTGAGCCGCTTTCATTCTTTTGTGTTTGCCATATTGGGCCTGGGCACGCTCGGTTGAGGACCTGTTTTCTACCTGGACAGGGCAGTCAGGAAGCTGGAGAAGAGGCTACTCCAAGTCCAGATGGAAAGCCCAACTTGTTCCATGAGAAATGTTCTAGTAGGTGAAAAGGCTGAGACGGGCGAGGGCTTCTTAGGTGCTTGCAGCTGGAATGTTCAAGGTTGACTCAGTTTTGTGAAGAGGAAAGAAGTGTTTTCAGGACAAGCTGGAAAGAGCCCAGCCCAGATGGAGAAGAGGCCTCTGGGGCGGAGTGCAGCGGGAAGAGCCCTGCAAAGGCTCACGGGCTGGGGCACCATGCTGCCGAGGCTGGTGCTGAGCTGAGCTGGGCCTTGAGGGCTAGGAAATCTTTCAGCGTCTCTGGTCATGCCTGTGGTGAGCAGCTGGGGCTTTTGTCTATCAGGACCCCTGAGCAGCCCATTCCCACTCAGGCCTTCAGTCTGGGCCTCTTTTCCCAGTTCTGGCTGGGTGAGGAGTCTGTCTCTGTATGTGGGACTTACCTGAGGGCTAGGGCTGACCCTGTCCCACTTGGAGCTGGGATGGCAGCTCCTGAAGTCTACCCTTCTGCAGCCTGACACCTCCTGAGAACCTGCTGGAGGAACAAACAGATTCAGGCCTTGGGTGTGTGGGGGAGACAGAGGCTCTTTGGGGCCTTGTTTTAAGTTCAGCAGAGAGGGAGAAAGCCAAGTGTGCCTTTGTGTCTGCCTCTCTGGGCCTCGGTGCACACCTGGGGGAGAAGCACAGCCAGGGCTTGGTTGGGTTCTGAGCTTCCAGGGGCTGTGGGACAGTTCACGCCTCCTGGGCGTTCAGTGGTTTAGCAGCATCTCAGGAAGTACTGAGGCTTTCTGTGGTTTTAAAGGCAAATCATTGTTCTTTCCTTGAAGTAAATCGTCCTTATTACAGAAAACATGGCAAGAACACAGGGAAAGCCAATGCACTGTAAGCCCCGCCCCCCAGCGTGCAAGATGAACAATTCCGTGGTGTGCCTTGGGCATTTACTCTGCAGAGGCACAGCCTCTTAAGACATGAGGAAGGGGGCTCAGGAAACAGGGAGCGCACTGGAGTTGGAGAATTTGGGCTCAGAACCTTCTGCTGATGCCTGTTTTCTGTACAGTCATGAGAAAACAAATTGGCTTCCTTATGGCTCAGCTTCCTGGCCTGCAAAATGAGGATAAAAGCACTGTGTCCCTCCTGAGGCTGGGCAGAGTGTGGGGTGGGGGGTGCACACCGCTCAGTGCCTGCTAAAGGTGTGTGTGTGTGTGTGTGTGTGCGTGTGCATGCTTGCGTGCGTGTGTGTGCGTGCATGTGTGCATGCACATCAGTATTCATCCATACATATACAACTATTTTAGACATAAGAAGTTGAGAGTTTATAAAGTACACCATTTCATAGCCTGTTCTTATTTTTCATTTTGCTCCTATAGAGAGTGTGAATTTTATACTATAGGTATGGGCGCGTCAGAATGGTAGCCTGGGTGGTCACATCACTTATTCCCTGCTCTTTGATCCCTCCTCCTCTGCCCGGCTTCCTGTGCCCATCATGTGGGTCTCCTTAGGACTGGGCTGGCGATGGTCACGGTTTTGCCCTGCTTCTCTAGTGTGTTCCAGTACGTGTGTGCCTTTGATGTCAGGAGTTCTGCGGCTTTTGTGCTGAGTTTGTTGAGCGAATCTGTGTCAGAACAGGCAGAAGGGCTGGGATTCAGAGTAGAACACACACGAAGGTGTTACCATCATTCCATCCGAGGGCCACCATCTGCCTGTGGCACCTAAGCGGGTGGAACAGGAGGAAGGGGGAGAAAAGAGAGCAGCTCCTGCCAACCTTCCTTCTGTCCCCTCTGGCTCTCCCCATCAACAGCTTTCCTCTTTCTCTGAAAAATTACACCAATGAGTTTAGAAGTTGCAATTAAAACCCAGAAGGGCAGCTTCCCTGCAACCTATATCCCCAGGAGCCCAGTGAGCACAAAGCCTCTCACATAGGAAATAAAAAATAGGAAGAACAAGATGCAGCAGCTCCCATTTTCCCTGATTCCTCCGCGTAGTGGCAGCAAACACCATCCTGTGTCTCAAGTGATTGTTATACACTGGGCATGCACAGTGGCTTTTTAAAAGTGCCATTGATAACTCTTTTACAGGGTAACTTTTACTCACTGCAAGAGCATCCAATATATTGGAATTTCTCATTTCCTATTCCTCTGCTTTCGTGTATAACTGAATTGTCATTCTTATACCTAAAGTATGGATGAATCTTTTTCTCAACCAAAGAAGACTACTCCAGCTCCACAGCCTTTATTAGGCTTGGCATTTGGGGCATGAATGGCTTTCTCTCTGCAAGGTGTCATGAAAACTCTGTGAATGAAGCTGTGAAATCCCCATGGCCACTCTGTGTCTTAGTTATTTCTTATTGCTAGCACAAAATGCCCAACACCTGCAAATTAGGAAAGATTTATTTTGGCTCACGGTTTGTAGAGGTTTCAGTCCACTGTTGGCTGACCCCAAGGCAGGGTGGCATGGCAGAGGGGCATCGCAGGGGAGAAACAGCTCAGGGCAGGCAGACGTGAAGCAGAGAGAGACGGAAAGAAGAAAGCAGGAGATAGACCCTTCCAGGCCACACCCTCAGTGGCCATCCTCCTTCAACTAGACTTCACCTCCCAGCCTCGCACATTAGCTATAAGCTTGTCACGTGGCCATCCACGGATACACCTCATGCCCAATAAGCTAATAATCGCCCAAAGCCCCACTTGTCAGTGCATGAGGCCTTGGGGGAGCGTCTTGTTATAAACCATACTGCTCTGGGCAGAACATAGGTCTGTCCTTGGCTGGCTTCCTGTGAAGTTGCACCATAACTTGAGGAACCATGTGATATTAAACTTTTTGTGTTTGGCTTATTTCATTTAACATCGTGGGTGCAAGATCTATCCATTTCCCTTTAAGTGACATGATTTAATTATTCTTTATGGCTGAATAACATTCCATTAGAGCTATCTATCTATGTCACATTTCCTTTATCTGTCTGTTAATGGACATCTAGGTTGTTTCTGGAATATCTAGGCTTGCATTCTCTGGGCATAGGGATGGGGATCAGGGACATTTAGGTCCTCAGTAAGCACATGTCATTTTCCCATCCCTGGAGCAGTTCTACTCGGGACAGAGGGCCCAGGAGGGTGCATGCAAATGTATGCGTCCCATGTGCGTGAACCACTTGCCAGTCCAGTGATGCTGGCAGGTGGAGAAGAACAGGCACTGAAAGGCAAAGGCCTCTGGGATATCATGCAAGGCTGTGTGGGAGAGGCCTTCCCAAGAGGCAAAGGTGGGCAGAGGTTGAGCTGATCACTGAGGATGATGTCTGCAGAGTAGGGGCAGCAGGGAGAGATCCTGGTTGTTTAGCATGAGAAAGAGTAATGAACCCCAGCCTCCTCAGGGGATCTTGGCAAACACCTGCAGAGCCCCCATCAGAGTCAGGAAAGTTTCCACAGGGTGTTGCCTTGAAATTGTGAGGTACTTTGGGGTATTTAGGGAGAGAGGCTCCTTCGGTGGCTGCTTTATCCCTCATTCCTAGAACCGAGTGCCTTTTCCTCTGCCAACATTTTTTATTGGCATTTGCAAGCTGGTGCAGATCTAAGATGGAATTTTCATGTGCAGCAAACTGAGGGGAAAAAGGGCTGTAAAGTGAATATTTAATCAAGTTAGATTTATTTAATTTTAAGGATTGCCCTTTATTCTGAAGGAATGACCTTCCTTTTAGTGTTAAAATGTTATTTCTTTTATGAAATGATTATGAATGTAAATGACATTTTTTTTTCCAGTGATCTGACTTGATAATTTTAAATCTAGAAATTCTAGGCTGATACCTTCAGGTGAATGTCTCCCCCAGCCCATAACCCCATTTCATGTTTGTACTTAAGTTTATCAAAAAGGATCCACAGATGTAATGCCTGCTGGGTTGAGTCCTCTTGTGGAAGTCCAGCTCCTGGCTTTAGTTTTCGTGGTATCATCAAATCTAATTTTTAAAATCATTTATGTATTTAGTTATTTCTTTATTAGGTACAGAGTCTTGCTGTGCAGCTTGGACTCATAGTGATCCTCCTGTCACAGCCTCCCCAGTGTTGGTATTACAGGTGTGCGCCACCACACGTGGTTTCAGTGGTCAGTACAGAGTGCCTCAGATTCTGGGGCCAGCATGGCAGATGGTACTGGGAACCAAACCTGAGTCCTTATACTACTCAGGTAGGTGCTTAGACAACCAAGCTATCTCCCCAGCCCCAAATCTAATTATTTACCCAGTGACGACTTCACTGAACAAATATCACCGGCCCACTGTGCCTTGTCCCAGGAGCTATGATGGTGACCTTTGTGGTGGTGGAATGTGTCACACTTGGCCATCCTCTCACACCTCCCTCACCTTACCAGGCTGAAAATAGCTTCTCAATAGAGATCCTTGAAACCATGAATGTTTCTTTAGTTTGCAAAAGATGTGATGGAGGAAAGGAGTCTGTGGATAAGGTTTTCTTGGGTTTTTGGGATGGACCTAAAATGTAATCACAGATACTTTTTTTTTTTCTTTTTTTGCTGCTACTGGGGATTGAGCCCAGGACCTTGCACTTGCCAGGAAGACATTTATTCTACTGAGCTATCTCCCCAGCCCTATGTATATCCTTCAGAGCCAGAGCCAGAAGGAGTTTTGAGAGAGGCCACAGAAGAGGAGGAAGCTCTATGAAGATGAAAACTGTGACTGAATTGACTCAGTCTCAAATTAGGGAGTGGATATTAGACCCTATGAGGGACAAAGAGCAGGTTTTCCCCTGGATCTTCTGTGGGGAACCTCTGATGCCTTGAATTTGAACTTCTGCCCTCCCAGATTTTGAGACAATAAATTTTGATTTTTTTTTCAGCCACCAACTCTGTGGAAGACTGTTATAGCAGCCACAAGAAACTAACATAGTTTTGATCAAGACCAATCAGAAAAAAAACATCAGGGCTGCGATAGTTTGTGTCTAGTTGTTCTGCTAAAGCCTCATACAGTCATGGGGCGGGACTTCTAGAGTTTGAGATTAATTCAAGATCAAGGCTGGGATTATGGGTCTTAGTACTGCTGGGATTATGGGTGTGAGCGCTGCACTCAGCCTGGGGCATATAGCCTGAATGCACTGAAGGGAGACAGACATCCTCTCGTAGCCATTGTTGTTGTGACTCCTCCCTTTTGCTCTTGCTATTTTGTTGTCTTCTGCGGCCATGAACTGCTGTCCTCTGCCATGTGCCAGTCTGCCTTGGAGCCAGCTGAGTACGGGCTGAAACCGCCATTAACTGTGAGTTACATAAACCTTTCCTTCCCTCATTTTAAGTGTGGTATATTTGTCCCAGCAATGAAAGAAGAGTAGCTGAGACAAGGGCGAATGACTAGAGTCTAGTTGTCCTGAAAGAATGAAGCTCAATGATGTCACATATCATTACAAATTCTGCCTGTTGGCATTTGGATCAATCACCCCTGCCAAGTCTTTTAAAATTGTTCAGATATATGAATTCTTTTTTTTTTTTTGACATCAGTTATTTTTATTTAAAGAAAAAAAAATAAAAACAATGGTACAAAATCTCAAAACAAGATTTTAGGAGTAACAATGGTTAGTACATTGTGTATTGTTACTGCCAAAGTAGTTTCTCATATTACAAGATATAGGCAGGAACTAATAAGTAAACAACATAGGTACAAACCTCTGTTCAGATATATGAAGTCTTGATAATCTTTGATCTTTTCACCCCACTCCTTAAACTCCTTCCTCTTTCTTTTCCTTGGACCCCCTTTTCTTCTCCAAAAGATCTGCCTCTATTTTTCTTGCAATTTCCCCTTTATTTTACTCTTGAATTTATGTTTTGTATTTCTCATAAAACAGGAACCATGTGATATTGAACTTGTTGTGTTTGGCTTTACTTCATTTAACATTGTGGGTGCAAGATCAATCCATTTCCCTTTAAATGACATGATTTGATTATTGTTTATGGCCAAATAATATTCCATTGGCACTATCTATCTATATCACATTTCCTTTATCTGTCTGTTAATGGACATCTAGGTTTCTGGAATTTAGCTACTGCGACTTGCACTGCTATAAGCATGTTTATGTATATATCACTATATTGTGATTTTTTAAAATGTTTTCTGGAATATACACAGGAGGGATATATGTTGTTCAAATGGATTTTCTATTTTTAGTTTCTTTTGAGAAATCTTTATACTGATGTCTATAGTGATTGGACTAGTTGCTATTCCTACCACTGATATAGAAGTGTTCCTTTTTCCTCATTCCTCTTTGGCATAGAAGGTTTTTTTTTTTTTTTTTTTTTTTTTTTTTTAAACTTTAATAAGGGCCGTTCTGGCTGGAGTAAAACAGACTCTCACAGTCATTTTTTTTTTTTAGCAGAACCGGGGATTGAACTCAGTCTCTTGCGCTTGCCGGGGAAGCCCTTATTCCACTGAGTCATCTTCTCACAGGTGTTTTGATTTGCATTTTTCTAACAGCTAAATATGATAGACTTTTACAATGTACTTATTGATCATCTGTGCTTCTTTTTTTTGAGAAGATTTTATCCAATTAATGTGCCCATTCTTGAATTGGATCATTTAGTTTTAGAGTGTTATTTTTTTGAAGTCGTTATATGTTCTAGGTATTAGTCCTCTATCAGAAGAGTCGCTGGCAAAACCTTGTGCCCATTCTGTTGGTTGGGTTTTTACTCTGGTGATTGCTTCATTTGTTGTGCAGAAACTTTAATTTGTTGGATTGTGTTCTGTTGATTTTTGGTATTGTGTCTTCTGCTACTGGAATTCTGTTCAGGAAGTCTTTGCTTGTGCCTTTGGCTTCAACGGTTTCCCCTATGCTATCTTTCAGTAGTTTCAAAGTTTCTGTTTTTGTATTTAGGAACTTGATCCATTTTATTATGATTTTAGCCCAGGTTGAGAGCTTTAGGTCTAGTTTCATTCTTTTGTACATTAATAGCCAGTTTTTCCAGCAGCACTTGTTAAAAATGTTGTCATTTCTTCAGTGTATGTTTTTGGCCCCTTTGTGAAAAAATCAGGTGGTTGAAGGTTCATAGGGTTGGTTCAGTCTAGTCTAGTCTAGTCTACTCTACTCATTCCATTGTTTTAGGTATGCATTTTTGTTATTACAGCTTCATACTATAATTTGAAATCTGGAGTTGTGATGCTTCCTGCTTTGCTACTATTGCTCAGGATCAGTTTGGCTATTCTAGGTCTTCAGTGGATCCATAAGAATCTTAGGATGGTTGTTGCTAGTTCAGTGAAGAATGTTAGTATTTTCATAGTGATTTCACCAAACCTATGCATTATTTTTGGTAATATAACCTCTTTAATAATATTAGTTGTACCTCTACATGGGATATCTTTCCATTTTCTTTTCTTTTTTTCGTATTTTAAGATAGGATTTACAGGGTATACAGGGTCTCACTATTAGATTGGACTTCTAGTAATCCTCCTGTTTACAGCCTCCCTAGTGCTGGGATTACAGGTGTGCACCACTAGGCCAGTCTCAATAACTGTCTCAGCACACCCTGGGGGCGGGGGTGGCACTGCAGGCCTGGGGATTGAACTCCTGGCCCCTGTGTCTTCCTAAGAAGGCTCTTTAATCTGCTGAGCTGTTTGGTTGACCCTATCTTTCCATTTTCTAATGTCCCCTTCAATCACCTTCTTCCGAGTTGTATAGTTCTCATTATAGAAGTCTTTCAACTTTTTGGTTAGGTTGATTTTTAAGTCTTTAGTTTGGTTGAAGCTAATTTGAATGGAATTGTTTTCCTGATTTCTTTCTGGGTGGGCTCGTCATTGATGTACAGGAATGCTAATGATTTTTCTTTGCTAATTTTGTATCCTACAACTTTGCTGACTTTATCAACAGTGAGACTTCTAGCAGAGTTTGTCAAATTCCTTATGTAAAGGGTACATCATATAGAAATAATTTTACTTCTTTTTTTCTATTCCTATTCCTTTTATTTTTTTCTCTTGCCCAATTGTCGGTGTTATTGCTGAACTTTAGAGCAGTATACTGAAAAGAAATGGTGAGAGTGGAGACCTTTGTCTCAATTTAGATTGTAGCAGAGCTGCTTTCAGTTTTTCCTTATTCAATAATATGCTGTCTGTACATTTTTCATACATAGCTTTTATTAGTTTGAGGTAAGGTCTTTCTGTACCTATTTTTTTTTTTTATCATTTTTTGAAATCATGAAGAGATGTTAGATTTTGCCAAAGTCCTTTTTTGCTCTTATTAAGTGATCATGTGATTTTTATCCTTGATTCTATTTATGTGGTGTATTACATTTATGATTTATATGTGAACCATCCTTGCTGGGACGAAATTGACTTGGTCACCATATATTAACTTTTCAATGCTTTGTTGAATTCTGTGTGCAAGTACCTTATTGAAGTATTTTTCATCTGTGTTGATTTAGAATATTGGCTTAGAGTTTTGTTGCTGTTGCTGCTGTTGAGTATTTCTTTGGTTTTGCTATCCAGGTAATGTTCACTTCAAGAAAAGAGTTGGGAAATATCCCTTCCTTTTCAGTTTTGTAGAAAAGTTTGAGGAGAGTTGGTGTTATTTTCTAAATTCTTACAGAGGGGCTATGAATATGAACTCTTCATATTTGGGATCATGTAGTCTTCAGCCTTTGGATTTACATTTGGGGCAACTGGCTTGAGGATGCATCTGAATGGTAGATCATTAGGTTACCATGTGAAAAGTTTTATATTCAACACTAAAAGAAAAGAAGCAAAAAGTAAGTTTGAGAAAATTGAAGCATAGGAAGTTGAAGGGATTTGCCAAGATTATCCAGTTTTGTTGAAAAACTAGGACTGGAACCCAGGCCTCTTGATTTTCAACCTGGTGGCCTGATTTCTCCACCCTGGTAGAACCTTTCCTTCCAGAAAACGGTGGCTGGTGGTGATTCAGGCACCCAGCTACAACCTACTCAAAGGTAATGGTTGTCTCTGGTGGTGCTTAACTCTATTAGTGAAAGGGTTGTGAGTATACTCAGCATCTTATTCATTTTTTTTTATTAAATAAAACAACTTACATCTGCTTAATCAAATCCAAATCTAGTTTATCCAGCACATTTCCTGGTAAGATTGACAGCCTCAGGGAGATTCAATCCAGTTTTTCTGATTCATCTTCATTGGAGCTCATCTATTTTGGTTCTTTAAGTTATTTCCCTGGCCTTAGCCCTCAGCTTTTTTCTAATCTATCTTTCCTCAGAACAAGACATTCTATTTGGATAGATGGACAGTCATACCAACAAAATAGCACACTTCTCGTAATCTACTCAAATAAAATAAAAACAATGACTCCCAAAGAGTCTTGGAAATTCTTAGGCACTTTTCAAAATGGAAAGGAAATGTCAGAAAGAAGAAGAAAAAGTGACATGTTTGAGAGATGAGAATGGAAGAAAATAATGGTCAAAAAAAATCAGGCCTGGGAAGATCTAGAATGATTCATTCTGAATTGATGCCAACAGGTGACTTAATAACTCTGGCAGAGGATGGATAATTTCAAAGCCTGGAGACCCATATAACAGCCATTATTGAATTCTTATTGTTTTGTTTAGTGCAGCTCTGTATCATTTTTAATTTTTTTTTTACTGTTTTTTATTCTCTTAAAAAAATAAAAAAAATAAGAAAATGAAGAAAAACATGGAAGAGAAGGGCAGGAAAAGGGCTTGCATCTGGAGCATGCAGGAATTAGGCTAGCCATGAAGGAAGATTTCTTTTGAAGGAGAATCAGGAACACACTAGGTTGAGTGTGAAGGGTTTACAGAAAGGTACAGCGTGGTAGAAGGATGGAAGGCACAGATTGTATAATTGGTTATGGTGCTTTTGAGATATGCAGCCTTGGGGAAGACACTGACCATGCTAGACAGAGACCTTAGCAGGAGGACATGGGAGGACTGGAAAATGCGTGCTACATTCCTGGTCCACCTGAAGTGCTCAAAACTGGTGGTGCTTAATATGATAGTACAGTAATGATCCTGATGCTGATGGTAAGTGCCTCACTAGGGGAGAAGCTCCATGCTTGTACATGACCCAGAGGTAAGACATACCCTTGACTACCCGGGTGTTTGGAAGAGTGAAGCCCCTCCAAAACTCCAGGTCATGGATTCTACTTTTCTCCCTCCCAGGAGAAAATACAGTGTCAATGATGCCAAGATGAATTCAAGGATCAGGAGAGTATAGTATCTACAAGCATTCCCTCACCCGAGATATTACATGCATGAGGAAATTCTTACTCAAAAGGAATCTACTGTAGCTATATTTATGTCTCCTTAGATCAGGGAGGATTCTATCTTCACTGGAGAAGCTCCCGGGGAGTGAAGGTCCCCTCTAGGGCATCTGAGGAACTTTTGAGGGATGTTACCGTGGATCTTACTCTGCACAACCGCTTTGTTCTGGCTTACACCTGGCTTCTTTTAGGAAGGATTTGGAAAACTTTAGTGGACGTCAGTGTGTGGAATCCTGTCTAGTCAACATACAAACACATACACCTGACAAATGCTGTCCTAAGTACTTAGGAAGACTGTCCAAGGTGAGAGTCAAAGTGAGGGAGTAAGCAGCACAGACTGAATTAGGGGAAGTAACGATCTGCACAGCCAGAGTAATCACAAGCGGGTTGGAGCCCTATAAGGAGCCTCATAAGGAGCCACAGTCCTGGGAGAGGTAGTCAGTGGGGTGGAGGGGAACCACTGGGCCTAACTGTCAATGGCAGGAAGCACTCAATGGTTAGGAATCGGCATTGAGGAGTGGAGTGGGAAGTGAGGCTGGATCAGGAGGTTGGGCCGGCGTATTGGGTCTTTGGACATTGAGCTAATAAGATATTGCACCTTGAGGGCTGGCCCAATAGCTCAGGGGATTAAAGCACCTGCAAGCTGGTGCAAGGGACCTGGGGTTTCATCACCAGGCCTGCCGGGCCGGCCTCGCCCCCGAGGCACACTAAAATGGCAACTGAGACTGGGCGCGGTGGCGTGGCGTGCGTCTGTAATCCCAGCTGTTGGGAGGCTATAAAGAGGCAGATCACTAGGAGTCTGATCTAGTAGTGAAACCCTGAACACCCTGTAGACCCTTCCCTAAAATATAAAAAAAA
Source organism: Octodon degus (assembly GCF_000260255.1). Taxonomy (NCBI): domain Eukaryota; kingdom Metazoa; phylum Chordata; class Mammalia; order Rodentia; family Octodontidae; genus Octodon; species Octodon degus. The sequence goes on along the minus strand of NW_004524605.1, from coordinate 9,580,169 downwards.
AAAAAAAAAAAAAAAATCAAAAAACGTTGCAGCTTGGTGTCCTAGGCAGCGAGGAGCCAGAAGAGCCTGGACAGGATAAAATGAGCTACTGAACAAGACAACATGCTGACGTGAATATTTGAATGCTGTAGTTTCTACCAAATCTACACAAGAAAATTGGTGGAAAAATTCAATTATGACAATAATCCATATTCATGGTTTTACATTTGGAAAATAGGGAAGATTATATGCAGAAAAAATTACTTTTAGCCATAGTACTCACAGACATTTTAAGAATTTGTTGTTGTAGTTACTCTTATTCATTTTCATGGGCATACATTATATATATTCAAGTTAACATATTTTAAAAACTAAGCACTTTTAGGGCCGGGGAGATGGCTCAGTGGAATAAGCGCTTCACTGGCAAGCACAAAGGTCTGAATTCAATCCCCAGTTCTGCAAAAAAAAAAAAAAAAAAAAAAAAGTAAGCACTTTTAATTACAGTGAACTTCATCACTATAATATTTACTATCTAATCTTATATATATTCTAAATTATTCCCTGGTTAATACGTATTTTTGTTTTAAAATTTCTTTTCATAATAAATGTGATTTGCATACCTATGTGCCTGTGTTTAGTTGCGTTTTAAGAATACGAATAAATTAAGGAATTAAAGAGTCTTGGGAAATATTGCGAAATTGCTTTCCAAAAGGGTGGCATCATTTTACATGCCAATTAGATGTTTGACTGTGTTTTGCCCAACTAGCTACCTCTTACCTTTACTACGTGTTTTAAGTTAAAAAGAAATATCTTCAGTAAATTGAAAAGTTATGAATATTTTAGTTTTCATGAATATGCTTACTTGTAAAGCTGAATGCTTTCCTATGTATTTGTATGTGATTTAAAATTCTGTGATGTGCTCATTAGTATCTTTTGGATAATTATTTATGTTAGAGTTATAGTATTTTATTACTATTGAGTCTTTTGTATACAATTTTTTTTTTTTTTTTGATGATGAGGTTTCTCTTGCTTTGAAGCATAACTTACATTTGAGCTTCCTTCTCTATTTTCCCAGTGTTACAGTTTAAATCTAAAGCACCCGAAATGTCTGGGTTCAGAGGTGAGTTGATCCACTGCTGTTAACTAGGGGTGGGGTCTGGTTGCAGGAGTGGGTGACAGGAATGCCCTGAAGGTTTGCTTCGTTTTCTGGCTCTGTCCTCTTCCTTCGCTTCTCAGCTGCCATGACGTGAGCACTTTTTATTTATTTCAAGTCCTTTCACCTCGACGCCTGTGCCTCGCCACAGACCTAGAGCAACAGAGACAGGCGACCATAGTCTGGTGCCTCTGAAAACAAGAGCCACAATGAATGTTTTGTCCTTTAGGCTGTTAACGTAAGGCATTTTTGGTCACAGTGAAGGAAAGCTGACTGGTATGGCCAACATCATCTGTATCTTGGCAACTGACACCCTGTGTGTGTGTGTGTGTGTGCGTGTGTGTGTGTGTGCATACACGCATGTATGTTTGTGTAGATGTACACACACAGACAGCTCTAGGAAGGCTGCCTGTCTGCTCATCTTACTGGCTGCTTGCCAAAGCATCCAAAACACGCCCAAACAGACAGCGGCTTCATTTATATAGTTCAAATGAATAGGAGGATGGTTTGTCTCTTTGCTTACTAGTGACTGTACTCTGATTAAAGAGTACTCTGTCCACCCCGATATCCATCCTTTATTTCTGAGTGACTGAAATTTCTTGTGGAGACAAGCAGGTTAAAAAACTACATTAAAATCATGTATGCCTATTCATCAGTAGCTGAGATGATTGTACTATGAATTTCTATCAGATTTTTTGAAGCTAGAAGTTAATGTTTAGAGTTTTTACTTTGATTTTGCTGGCTTATCTCTGCTAATCTGAGCAACTACATTGAAGAAAGCAGTATACAATATGACAACCCATGTTGGATTCCTTTTTTTTTTTTCTTTGACATTATGTATTGTTTCTAATATCTTATCTATAATTTTTTACTCTATTTAAAAAACTAAAAATGTATAGTGGTAGCTGGGACTGTAACTGTATTAGAAGTTCACTTGACTTAGAAGAAGTAAAAGGGGAAGCTGGTCATGAAGTTGCGACTTTTTTTAGTGGGCACCAGGCAGAAACACTGCTGGGATCTAGGAGGAAACTAGACTAAAAATGATGTGTTTTAGTCTGCAGTTTTCTCTGTTTGGTTGATTATTGTTTACAGTGTAAACCAGGTTTTTTTTTTGTGTGTGTGTGTTGGGGGGCACTACAAAGAGATGCCAAGATGAAGTCCTATTGCCCTCTCGTGTGTGTCCTTACTCCATTCAAGACTAGCCTGGGCTGACTTAGAGTCTCTCAGCCCTACTTGCAAATTCCCAACAGTAGGGAGCCAGCCAGCTGGGACTTTCAGGCGAGGTCACGTCATTTCGTGGTGGCTCGGGGGCTGGTGGATGGCTGGTGGAGATGTGCAGTGTACCTTGGCAGGGTTACAGTGACTACGGAGAGCTAGCAGTCCTCTGGGTGGTACTCGACTGAGTGGCCTCCCTTAGAATAACCTACCTGGGCTCAACCTGTTTCAGTTGAGGATTTTACAAGAATATCCCACGGAGGGCCATGTCCACAGGATTCCCACTAGGAATAGTACTACAGGGGAAAGTTTGGCAACAATTTTAATACGTGAGCTTTGGAATTAGTCATTTTATTAAGGATGCAGATCTACTCAGCTAACCTCCAGCTAGGATTGCCAGATTTAACTGCTGCCTGGGGTTACGTATATCCAATGCCACGTTAAGAACCTACTTGTACTAAAACATTACTTATTGTTTTTTCTTAATTATCATTTAATGGGGTGTCCAGTATTTTATCTGGCAACCCTAACCCCAACAGCATTCACTGTAAGTGGAGAGGAAGAGTTGAATAAGGAGAAATATGCTCATTTTTTTTTTTTAGGTTCCATGTTTTAATGCTTTCAATCCTGTTTGGGACATTATGACTTATTTATTGCCATAGTGTATATTTCTGGGAGGCTGTGGGATGGCATTGAAAAAAGGGGATAATAACTAGAACTGAGGGTAACATTTCAGTGTTTTCCTTTCTACCCAAAAACTAAACCACCAACTCTTATAAACCTCACTTGACTGCGATCAAAATTTTAAAATCAGAAGATTTATTTCTCTGACTGAAAGTTTTCTGCATCCTGGTAAGACCAATAAATTCTTAAAAAGAACCAGCAACAAGACTCACCAAGTGTTTCATCCCTTATCACAAATTTTCTATGAGCTAGTGGTATAAATTCAATTGCTTTCTTGTTGACATGCAATCCGGTCCAAAGTAGTTGTTTTTCTTTCTACATTTCCATAGGTTTATTTATTTATTCTCCAAGCCTTTACTGAACCTAGTATGTCCAGGCATTTTCTAGACATTGAGTAGAGAAACATATCCAAGATATCGCTGCCTGTACCCATCATGGTGTATTATAGTGGGTACTCACTCCCCATAGGCTAAGGGGTCCTTGAAATGGAGAACAGGCATTCCTCACCTCTATAAACTTGGCTTCACACAATGTCAAATTAATACCTGGTACATGAAGAATTCAAGTAGAAGAGTTTCCGGAAAGCGTAGCTGGGTGGACTGAAGATGCCTGAATCACAGTCCTCCCCTATTGATTCCTGAAAGGTGAACCATTTCCTGGGAATTGTCTATTGGTCAGTCTTCCGTCTCAGCATATGGTCCCTCTGACATGATCCCGGCTGTTGCTGCATTTCCATGCTTGAAGGCAGACTAGTGCAGGGAAGAACAAAGTAAGAGTGAGGGAGCGTGTATGTGTGGGGAGGTACGTAAAGTGAAGTCTCCAGGGAAGAGAAAGCCATTACTTTAAATGTAGGGCTTGGGCTACTGTTTCCTCTAGCCCCAAAGCTGTCTCAGAATGCACTTGGGGTCTCACACATGGCTTGGAGTGGCATTTTGCCAATATTGTATTTGATATAATACAGGGAGAGTTCACGTTTTTGGAAGGTGCTGATGGCATCTCTGATTTCCAGCTAGAGAGTTCTGTACACCCACAACAGCTTGCCTCCTTCCCTCGGACTGCTCCTTTTCTCCATCAAAGCACAATAAACTTGCAGAGCAGGACAGCCCCCTGGGCATCAGAATGGCTACCTTTTCACTTTAAGTGATCAGGGTGAGAGGTTTTAGAGAGGTGAAGTTACTTACCTGAGGCTTCATGGGAAATTGATCTTTCTCTTACTGCCCTATTACTTTATCATCTCCAACAGTGTTTGTATATTTCAAAATTATTTTCTGCGATGAAATACTTCTTAAATCGGTCATGCTGCAAGCACACTGTAATAGAAATAAAAAATTAAACATTATGCAAGGAATACCTATAATCACATGCATACACATGTGCACATATATACCTACATACACATATACATACCACACATACGGCTAAGAATGGTGTGACTTTGATCAAATAAAGATACTATCAGCTCTACCACTGTGTTTTTTTCTGTCCTTCCCCCAGTACCTCTGCAGGATCATGGGATTGGGAGAATACAATTGTTTAAGCAGTACACCACCCCAATTGTATTCTAACTCTAACCCTGAAATCTTTTTTCTCAAGAAGTCTAATAGATTTCTAGACATCATAATTCTAGAATGGGAGAGTGTTTCAGGTCTGTTCTGTTTTGCCTTTAACGCAATTCAGGACTCAGGTGCAGGGGAGAAATTGTAAATAGCTGGGAGGATGGATAGTACAGTTTGGGAATCAAGGGAGTTGTGGAAAAAGCTGCCACTCCAAGCCTATCTGAAGGGCGAAGTCCACTCGATCAGCGTTTCTGTGCCCAGTCACTCCCCATCTTACTGTAGGAACAGTCCAGTCTTCTTCTTTCCTGCTTTGTGCTTTTATTTTCAGATTTATGAAAGATAGAGTCATCAAGTACATTGAAACATAGAAGGATTTTCCCTGGAGCTAAATACTACAATACAGAGATTTCTGCCACTTGTAAGTGATAAGGAAGACACAAAACACTCCCAGCGCTGGGAGCTCCTACAGCGTCTTTCCCGTGAGTGCAGGACGCGTACTATCTACTGCACAAGTTCATCTCTGGACACACACCTTTATCTCCTTTATCATTTGGAAGCTAAGGGAGAAATCTTATCTTTTCTTCACAATTCCTTAGATCTTGTTGAATCCAAACAAAGATCGTAACTCCCTTGACTTCAGACACTCCACTTTTTAGTCTGTTAACAAGTAACTTACTAATAGATGGTTATCAGTGTAATAGAATCAGAGAGAGGGGAAGATGCCCTTGAGACGACATTATTTATGTCCTCTCCAGGCTCCCAGCCTTTCCTGACAAGCCAGCAGATGGGCTCCTCTTCCAGTTTCAGTCTCCCCTGGGGTTAGTAGCTGAAGGATTTTTATGATTGGAAAAGCTATTTACATGTTTAAAGGTAATGTCCCTTCCACTAAAATGCAAAGACCACCAGGACATATGCACAGCAAAGCTTTTTAGTCTGTGATAGAGAGCTCCCAACCCAGCCAGGGCATTTTTACATTTAGATTTCTCCTTTGTCCTTAAGGTTATTCTCAGATGAAGGAATTTTTAGGCAGCCACTTTTTAAAATAAAACCAATCATCTTTTAAATATACACAGCCTGAATCTTTAGGCAACAATAATTATCTACCACCATAGATCCCCCACTTCCCCCATCTCTGCTTGGCAGTGCCCTCATATCTTCTTGAATTAAAGACCATTTTCTTCAAACATATGATATATATTTGTAGTTCTGACTGCATTACCAAAAAAAGTGAAAATATTTCTTCAAATGCTTTTTGAATCACAGATGAGTTTTTAGCTTTGTTTCCTGAATGACAAAAATACATTTTATTGCAACTGAAGAAGCTCTAGTAACAGCACATTCAACTTTATTTAGCATCATTAGAACTCATGTGCAATAAATGATTAAATAGCAACGTCCCCAAGATCCATTTATTCAGCTGCAAGTGCGCAGTGGCTGCGCTCCTTCTCCTTGGTAAGACCTTGCAGCGCCTGTCCTGCATCTGTCCCGTGAGCTTCAGGTCTTCACCTACGGAAGACAGCCCAGGTGAGCATTTGAGTATTCCACTTCTGCTGGTCACGGTATGGGCAGGACCTCTGGATGCATTGAGGTGCTCAGGGATGGTCTTGTGATCTCTACATGTGCCGGCCCTGTGTGTGCATTCTTTGAGTCAGTAGGTTCTGTTATTTGTTCTGAGTGATTGTGGAAGTAGTTTCTCCCATTCTGACCCTCCACAGACTGCTGCACTGGGACCAATATATTTCACATTCTTTTATTGTGACGGGAGGAAGTCCCCTGACCAATTCAAGCTCTTGTGACTTCCACCTTACCACCTTCCTCTCTGAAATGCTTGCCCTTACCCCCTTCTTTTTTGTACCCCTAGTCCAGTCACTGAGCGAAGGAAATCTAACCTGCTTATGCCAACCATGTTAGCAGAGCAGGCTGGAGACCATGGCTCATAGAAAGGCTGGCGTGTGAGGTTGACCTCGGCTGGAGTCTGGGATGAATTTGGGCAGGGTTGTCACACTGACTCCCTCACGGCCCACAATGTTGGCGCCGATGGTCTGGTTTGTGGAGCATACTTGCTTTCCCTCTGGGAGTCTAGAAGTTAGATGTTGGTTTAAGCAGGAGTCGTCTATGGAAGCATCCCATAATAAGAGAGTTAATTCTGTGTGCATCTTCCTGGCAGGAGCATCTCACACATAGCATGCAATACTGAGGAATTAAATTCTCTTGGAAGCTTGCTCCAGATTTCCTCTGGACTTTGCCCTGTGCGTTTTTCTCCCTTTGTTCAATCTGATAACGTACTTTTACTACAGTAAAATTTACTGTCAGTACATCTGTGTTCTGAGTCTTGCAATCAAGCTTGTGGTCCTGTTGGGGGCCCTCCTTACCCTGGACATACTGATAGTGCCACCTGGGGCTTCACACTCTCCAGCTGGGCCTCTGTCATGGGTCACATTGCTCTAAGAGTTGTAGAAATTAAAGATCTCACTATAGGCTTTGTGGTGGCTGCACTGGTTTCATTTCACTTTTTATTTAAAGTGAGGTATGGCTTACACAAGTGAGCTGTTCGAGTCTCCTTGTTTACCTTTTGTGCTATCATTTGCGCTGTCATCCCTACGAAGAGCAACTTCTGTTGGGCAGTTGTTGGTTGGGCTGCATTTGGGTGTGGCTGCCACGTAGCCAGCCTGCCTGCCAGCAGGGGCGTTGTCCTCAGTTCAGCACCTCAGCGAACACAGGATGTAGTAAGAAGGAAAATAGACCATGGAGTCTTCCAAGCACTGGGACATCTGAAGACACCCAAGCTCTCACACAAAGTCTTCAAGGATTTTGCCCACAAAGGGCATGACATCCAGAGACCTTTGACCATTGCTGTTTACTAAGATCTTCCTACTTAATGTCCTTTGTTTTCTTTTAAGCCCTATAAAAATGACCACTTCTCTTTGTTCTCTACAAATGGCTCTTTTGCCCTCTCTCTGCCCATCAAACTGACTCCCTCACTGTGTCCAAAATGCTGGCACCAATGGTCTGGTTTATGGAACACACTTGCTTTCCCTCTGAGAGTATAGAATTTAGATGCTGGTTTAAGCAGGAGTCGTCTATGGAAGCATCCCATAATAAGAAAGTTAAGTCTGTGTGTGTCTCATACATTCCCCGCCATGTTGCCTTTACACAAGTCTGGTAGTCTCAGCCAGTCTCTGCCCGGTGCCATCCTTTCCATTGTTGATGAGGCTAATGTACCAAAGCTAAGTTCAGCTGGAGATGCAGCAAAGGTCTGTGGGAGGTATATGTGCAACAGGTGGGGAGTATCTCTGTGATGGTTCTCTTCATGCTTCAACTCGATTAAATGTTGTCCAGATACATGGTTGAACATTATGTTGGGTAAGTCTGTCACGGTGTTTCTCAAGGCGATTAGCACTTGAGAATGTGGACTGGACAGAGCAGGTTGCCTTCTGTAGTGCATTTGGGCCTCACTCAATGACTTGAAGGCTTGAATGGAGTGAAAGGCTGACTTCTTAGTGAATAAGGTGGCATGCCTCTTGTCCGACTGCTGTGAGATGGAACAAATGTCTTTCCATGCCATTTGGCTCCAACGGAAACAATGGCTCTTCCTGAGTCTGGACCCTGCTGGTCTTTGGACTGGAACTCAACCACAGCCTCTTCTCAGGCATTTGCCTATAGACTGGAACTACACCATCAGGTCTCCTGGCCTCTCACTTCTTGGACTGGAAACCTGGGTGCTTATCAATCTCCATAACTGCCGGAGTTGCTCTCAGAGAAGGACGACTTTGGCAGGAAGTGTGGTTGCTTTCTCTGCGGGGTCCAGGGGGAAGCTTGCCGCAGAAGCACCAGTGCTTCCCAAATCAGATCTCCTCATCGCTCCAACATCTCAGCCACAGCGGCTATTCTTCTCTAGTTCTCAAAAGATGGACTGATTTCTTCCAAGTAAGATGGACATTTTTTTTCCTTTCAAGTGTGTGACTATTCTCTAAGCTACATCTTATTCTTTTCTAAGATTTTTCTTTTAAAAAAATTTTAAAATATATTTAGTACAGGGTCTCACTACACAGCTCAGCTGGGATTATAGGAGTGGGTCACCATGCCTTGGTCTCATTGGCTGGCTCAGTGTGCCTGGGAACGGGACCAGTGGGGCAAGTGGTGTCCGGGCTCGAACCCCTGTTCTTGTGCTTGCCTAAGCAGGTGCTTAGTCTGCTGAGCTATCTTGCCAGCCCTATAACTTATTCTTTTATTGATTTCCCTTTTTATCTGCTCTGTATTCATGTATACATGAGTTTCAGCTTGCCTGCTGCTTTTTTTTTTTTTTTTTTTTTTTTTTTTTTTAGGGAAGGGCCTACAGGGTGTTCAGGGTCTCACTACTAGATTGGACTCCTAGTGATCCACCTGTTTACAGCCCCCCAAGAGCTGGAATTACAGGCATGTGCCACCATGCCCAGTCTCAATTGCCATCTTAGTGTGCCCCAGGGGCAGGGCCAGCCCAGCAGGCCTGGGGATTGAATCCCTGGCCCTTGCACCTGCTTACTGGTGCTTTAATCTGCTAAGCTATTGGACTGGACCTCAATGGTTTATATCTGGATGTCCCCCCAAAGCCTCATGTGCTCATAGGTGGGGCTCTGGGGAGGGACTGAATCGTGGGTGTGACACTGGCTTAATGCACTGATTGGTTTAGCATGGTTCTTGGTGTGGGTGATGGATTTACTGAAGAAGGGCCACCCTGCACATGGATGGCACAGACCAGTAGGCCTGTAACCTGAATGAGATGAAAGAAGAAAAGCCTTCTGCTTCCTACCTGCTGTGCCATGCACTGCTTTTCGTCTCTGATGCCCCTCTGCAGTGCCACCCTGCCCTGAAGCCAACCAAGTGTGGGCTGAAACCTCTACAAACTGGGAGCCAAGATAAACGATTCATGCTTTCACTTGTGGGTACTGGGCACTGTTGTGTCAGAAACAAAAATATAGCTAAAACAACTGATGTTTCCAAGAATCTTTATTCCCAAGGTCATGATTTCTGGTCCTATTTCCTCTTTATCATTTTCCTCCTTTCCTTTAGTGAGAACCTCTAACTTCTCTGTAGACACAGCCCTCCCTCAGTTTTCTTCTGGAAACAGTGGCGCAATGCCTCAGCTTCTTCAGTGAAGACAAATGGGGAGACAGTGTCCAATGAGGGTTGTGCGAGGTTTTCTAAAGGAAAATGTTTGCGATGAGGCAGTCTACACAGCAGTAAGGGAGATGGGAGTCCAGCTCACTCATGGAGGTGGTGGCATCTTCCGGGGAGGCTCAAGCCTACCTTGCTGTCTGCTTCCTTTCTCTTCCCCCTGTGGATTTGCTTCCACACACTTTCTCTCATTCACCTCTGGTTCTCAAACTCTAAGGTGTGTAAATGGGAAGCTTGTGGAAATGCAGATTTCCAGGCCCACTCAAAGGCATTCTGACTGGGGGGTTATGAGGCAGCATCTAGTGATTTGCATTTTTAAAAGATGGCAGGTGATGTGAAGGAGACTGCTCCAAGGACCACGCTCTCGGGTGTCCTACGTCTGCATCCTCTTGTAGACAAGGCTGGCCAGTGGGAAATTGGTCCTTGATGTGGGAAATTACTAATGAGGTCCTGAGTCATGTTGATACCTTGAGTTGTAGGAAATCAGCTCAGTTCTTTTGGGTTTCTTTTAACTTTGAGACAACAGCTGTACAAGCAGACAATATTCCTGGGGCTTAGTTGGAATCCTTCATTCATTCTGACTTTGTCTCCTGAGAACCAGAGCTGAAGCAAAGAATTAGAAGTCCTTTTCCTGAGACTGTTGGTGGGTTAGAGATAAGAGCAATGTGAACCCTAATTCAATCCCACTTTGGGCAATGAAAAATGAAATAAGCAGACACCAAAAGTAGTTAGCGAACGATTCAAGGCTCTCTGTGTATGTGGTCAGATGAGAAAACATTTGAAATTGATGAAAAATGAAATAGAAATCCCAAGAAGGGAGCACATTATGAACTTTATGTAATAAGGGAGCCAGGACTGAAAGAAACCATTTCCCAGTGCTGCTGATTTAATGTGGGATTTTTCTTTTTCTTTTTTTTTTTTTAACAGACATCAAACTGTGCCTGATATCAAAATGAATGAGCCAGAAGTTTGATGTACACAGGGCACTTTGTGGTTGCCCTCTGCACTGTTTGCTTTATCAGGACTTCTACTACTGGAAGTCCTTGGCATAAAATAATGCATCACCTCATGAAAACTTTAAGCAGTAGGCCCAAGAGAACAAGTGTAGCTAAAGGAAAGTTTTTATTGTAATATTGGCTCTTGATGCCTTCTGCAATGATCAGTCCAGAGGCCAGAGAAGGTCATTTGTGTCTGCCATCCAACTTTAAAGGCTCGACGTCACAGAGCTACCATTCTACGTGGTGTCTCCAGACAGGAGTAGGATATGCAGTACAAACTAAAGCTATGGATTTCGAGTTTTCTGGCTGCCCTATTAAAGAAAAAAGAAAGCAGGAGAAATTAATTGAAATTTATTGTAGTTGGCCCAACTTATAAAAGGCTTTCGTGTCAACATATAATCATAGTAAAAATTACCGCAAAAATTAGCTTTTTTAAAACATTCTAAGATTTTTGTTTTGATTTCTTTGCTTTGAGACAGGGTCTCACTCTATATTGTTCAGACTGGTCTTGAGCTTGCTTATGCAGCCCAGGCTGGCTTTGAACTCACGGTGATCGTCCTGTCTCAGCCTCCCAAGTGCTGGGATTGTAGAAGTGTGGCACCATGTCACACTTCTACAATCTAAGACTTGGAAGTTATGTGGATTTATTTTACACTTCTGACATATTTCAGTTTAGACGTGTAACATTTTGGTGTGCAGTAGTTCATATACAGCTAGTGGTTAATGTAATAGACTGCACAGCTCTTCAGCCTGCTTTTCTCTACCGAGTTATTTTGGCCACAAAGGCCATGTTGTTGTGATTCATGATTCAATCTACCATGGTTTTAACTTAAATAGTAAATAGACAGGAGGCTTTGAGCATACATTTCTCTGCTTTTCGCATGAATACAGAACTCTAAGTTCTGTGTAATTATCATTACTATAACATTAAATGTTCCTAGGACACATACTTTTGTACAAAAGTTATAGAAATGCAAATACTTTAAGCAAATGTTTAGCCATTGATTATTAATCCCTACTATGTGGCAATATTCTTCAGAATCTAGGAATGAAGCAATGCAGAAATAGCCACAACTATGGCTCACATATGGCCCCACTTACTTATTTATCTATTGGAACAGAGTCTCACTACACAGCTCAGACTTATAGCGATCCTTCTGTCTCAGCCTCCCTAGCACTGGGATTACATGTGTGCCCCACTACACTGCATTTCAGGGCCAGCATGACATGTGGTACTGGGGATCAAACTCAGGTTCTTTTACTTGCTAGGCAGGTGCTTAGACCGCTGAGCTATCTCCCCAGCCCTGGCCCACCTTTTGTTAGAGGAGCTAGGTGATAGACAAACACATTGTATGTCAGATGATGAATGCTATGGAGTAAAGTAAAGGAAGGGGGCTAGAGTGTACATAGTGGTATGGGATTTTACTTGTAAATTCTGATACATCAGCATTGATCTGAAGTTGTTCCTCTTTCTTCTGAAAACTTTTCTTTCTCAGACTGTTTATTCTCTCTTTTTGTCTCTCTACTTTAGTGACTAACTGTATTTCTATTCATCATCTTCCAAAACCTGAAGCTTGTGGAATTAGAGACATAGGGTTTTATTCTTTCTACAGCAATATTAATATGTCCAGGAGGAATTATCCAACAGAATTTTTGAAGCTCAAAGAAAAACGCTTTTGAAGTATCTTGATTTCTATTCTCTGTTCATTGGTATAAAGGTGAAATAAAAATGAAGGGTAAGGCCATTTGTTTGCATGAGCCACATGACAGGCTAGATCTAAATCATAAAAATTGTTTATTGTGGTTATATTTTTCTTTCCTATGATATTTTGACCTATCACTATTTATGTAAAATCATTTTGTTCTGTTAAACTTTTGGCAATTGAAACACAGCTCAAGCTACCTAAATTTTTAGAGATTTATTTATTATTTCTCACAACCATAAAGTCTAGAATGTACAGCATAAGGTATAGCTGATTTCAGGTGTTCAAATGAATTCCCCGCTATTTTGTTGTGTCATCTCTCAATCTAGATTTTCACAGCATTGTTTCATTCATAAGTAGGGATTTTCCACATGGGAGTCATTATGTTTTATAATCTACCAGCTTAAGAACTCCAGTGAAAACGTCATTTTCCTAATAGATCCATCAAGGATTTTGGGTGGTTCTCAGTGTGCCTGCATGGGTTTTGTGCTTATCCATAAAAAATTTAGTGCTATGATTGGTCTCCCTTTGGTCCCATGTTTATCTTTGGAGACCTGGTGGAATTAGCCACATAATTAACATAAAATCTAAAAACAGAGGTGGGGTGTCTCTATAAGAAAGCAGAATGGATTATGGGGAGGCAAAATATAGGTGTTTTCTACATGGCCCAGCTATGACACAGTATGACAAAGAAAAAGACCAAGTCAAAAGACCCAGATCTGGGTATGCTGTCTTCTGCATATTACTAAGAAGTTAACTTGCATCCTTTCATGTCTGTGTCTCAGTTCTGGAATGGGGGAAATATTTATGCTTTCATTTCATTTATGTACATGGATGTTGAGAAGATAAATTTTGATGAATGAGGAATTTTAATTAGTGAAGAATTTGTATATCTTTGAGTAGGGCATATAATTCACAATCACTAGTTCTTTTATCAACAAATTACAATCAAAGGACTAGATGAGAAACTGCTTTATGATAGAAGAAATTTGGTTGATTTCATCAACAGCTTTTGGTAAACTGTGTTTCCTATGCTTAGAGATTTTTCAAGGTATACAGTGTTTGTATGACCACCATATCTCCTTTTCTCTTCATTTTTTCACTTGTTTATTCAATAGGTGAAAATTGAGTGATAATTTGTGTTGGGCATCAATATGGGAAACAGAACTCTAGTAATAAATAATACAGCTGAAGTTCCTTTTTTTTTTTTTTTTGTGAAGCTCACACTCATTCCAGGATTCTGATTCTCAACTTTTTAATCTGAATGTATTTTACATTTGTCTCTCAGGAAATTATACATTCTCTACTCTCTCATCTCTTTGTGCTCCTTACCCCATATTCTGTGCGACCTTAATGGTAAACTCCATTTTAGTTTGGTTTTAGCTATCAAGATGATAATCAGAGAACTCATAAAGTTGGGTACTCACAGGATTAAGGTTGAGGGCTAGTCTAGAGGATGACTGAAGCACTTCATACATTTGTAGCTCCTACCTGGAAAGTTCTTGATAGATTATCTCATTACACTTGGAAAGAATTAAATTATTGTAAAGTAGCTTGACCAAGTATTATGTCTCCTCTTCACCCTCATTTTGCTTCCTTCATTTGCCATGCAGAGCTCCTCTCGCTTCTGTTCTTTGAACACCACGCTCATTGTGCCCTTAAGCATGTTTTATCTACTTGACATGTTCTTCGTTTGGCTGGCAGTTTCTTGTCTCCAGGCTCCATTTAACTATTAACTTTCACCTCCTTGGAGAAGCTTTCCTTACAGTGAGATGTAAAGGAGAAGCTTTTTAATCTATCATAGCATTTTATTCTAATTCTCTAAACAGGCTTTCTCAGGATCTGGAGTATATTGTTCTTCCTTTGTTTAATGTTGTTGTCCGTACCACAGCATGTATATTGAAAAATAACAATGTAGCTATACTCTACCTTGCTGACAGCTGTAATTCTAATCTGGTGCCCGTTATGTAAGGACAGTAATTCCTTGTCGAATGCAGGGAAGTGGATGGATGGGCACTCAGACGCTTCAGGACCACGGACAGCTCCAAATAAGTCTCCCTGTGGAACTTGGGGGAGATGATCCATTTTTTGCCTTATCATTGAGTTTATCTACAATTAGAAAGTTTCAGACTTTCAGTTGTCCTGATTGGGCGGGGTGGCCCAAACATAGCACATATAAATATAAATAAAAATATAGTTACTTATTTTTTTCTGCTTCAATCTGTCTTTTTTTTCTTGTTTGAAATTTGTCTATACTTACATTTCCCTTATTATGTTTTATCTTGTCCTGTCTCTTAGGAATACTAGTTTAACTGAACTTATTGTTCCATCTAAGTTTTTAAATAGAAAGATGTCTTTATATTTCTTAAGGTAGCCCCTACTTATTGAGAACTGCCTGTATGTGCCAGGAATAACTTCTGATGTTGATAGAGAACTGAATAAATAAGACCCTTATTCTTGAGGGGTTTGCTGTTCCCTAAGGAAAGCAGTCTATAAAAGAAAAATGAAAGAAAAGGCTATGAGATAGAGAGAATATAATGCTTGAATAATGATTTTTCAACAGCAAAACATTTGATCTAGGTCTGAAAGAACTGACAGGAGTTTATAAAGCAGAACATACAGGAAGGGCACCCCAGAGATAAAAGCATAAAGAGAAGGAAGGAAATGTATAGTGAATTCAAATGTAAGATAGCTGGGAAGCAGAAGGAAATGGGGCTGAAGTGGTGGGATTGGTGGGATAACCAGGCATAAGAGGTGTGAAAGCTGTACCAGTTGTTTTGAACCTTATGTTGAAGTAGTGAACAGAACAGGTCTAGGAAGGGTTCTGAGCAGGGGAAGGGTAAATTTCAGATGGTGCATTAGGAATTTTGTTGTACTGTATGGGCTGGAGCATATTATGGGCTGTCAAGTGCTTTTGAACAAAACTGTTATCCTATAGTGAGGAGTAGTTATTCTCAATGCTATGCATAAAAACCTGTTAGGATCTGTTCAGTGGAAATACCGATTTGGACTAGATCAGTGAAAAATAAAACCCTGCTCACCCAACATGAGTCCATAATACTCAAAAATACAGATGAGCAATAAGATTAAAAAAATCACTCAAATCACTCCTATCACTCACAGATAACTACAATTAGAAGTGTGTGTGCATTAGTGGGTAGAGAGCTATTTTAGACTCATTTTCTACAAACTCTGTAAATATGATTTTTTCCTTTATTATAAATATCATCTTTTTTTTTCTTGAAGAACTGGTGATTGAACTCAGGCCCTTGTGCTTTCCAGGCAAGTACTTATTCTACTGAGCTATCTCCTGGCCCCTAATATCATTGTAAGACATAGGAATAAGTATATATCTATTTCATTATTGTGATTGTTACTTATATTATCAATATTTGCTCTACTCGAAAGCCTTTTTATGAGGATAATATAAATCTATTGTAAGATTTCTTTCTTAATTGATAAGAGAAATCAAGTGGAAAGTGGGACATGTCCATGGACTCCAAACTTGGGCCAAAGGGAAAAATTTGTAGATTTTCAAGGAGAAGATTAAAAGCTGAGTATCAGCCTGGCACAAAATTTAAAACCCTGTGAAGCTTTGCAGCGAGCATGTAGCCTGCTAGACTTGTGATAGGGCCGCAAGGTGGCCCTTGGGGTGTCCCCTGCATTCAGGGAACCCAGATGGCTTAGTTGTGCTTATCTGTTCATGGCCATGATGAAAACTTGGCGTCTGAGGCTAGGCCGCTCTGACTTTGGCAAAGACAGCTGCAGGCTGCGTATCTGAGCTCAGGGTTTCCAAAGCCCCAAGTAGGAGCCTTTAGGCCAGAGGCTGCCAGGCTTTCTGAACCAGCTCCCCTCTCAGCAAAATACCGTGAAGCATGCAGATATAGGTGGATTTAGTTTAAAACTGCAAACATGTTATACTATGTGGGATATTTGGTACATTAAAAATACACAGTAAGTAAACATTTTAAAAACATCAAAACAAATGCAAAATATCTTAATATAAAAGTTTAAAAAATCTCAGCTAAATGTCATGCGCACATGGCATGTAATATACTTATATGTTACTAATATTTTAGGGAGATAAACATGGTTGAACTGTGCTTCATATTTTCTTTTTTTGCTTGTAGTAGGATTTTGTTTTGTTTTATTTTATTTTAATGTATTTGGTTGGTAAAAGGCCTCACTACACAGCTTGGATTTGTAGTGATGCTTCTGTTTTCAGCCTTCCCAGAGCTGGGATTACAGGCATGTGTCGCTATGTTGGGACTCTGCGGCTAGCTCAGTCTGCCCTGGGGGAGGGGCTGGAGTGGTATGCGGTGCCGCGGATCGAACATAGGTCCCTGAGCTTGCCTAACCTTGCCTAAGCAGGCGCTTTACTCAGCTGAGCTATTTTTCTGGCCCCATGTTTTTTTTTTTCTTCATCTTAGCTTAAGGTGTTGGTATTTATGGATTGGTGTTGCAGTTCACTTTATTTTGATATTTGCTTAAAGTAGAAATACGCTGATGCAGTTAGCAGGATCGCGTTGGAGCTCAGTAGCTCATGGATTAGCACATGGTGCTTATACAGAAGTGGGTGTAACTGGATATACTTTGCAAATTATGAGACTCATTTAAAAATTCTCTCTGCTGCTTAATGTAATAATTTTGGTTACTCGAATTAAGCTAGTAAATTTCTCATTGATTTCCAATTAGTTGTTGGTTTACATTTAAATCTAGCTTAAAGCCACTAAATTCTTCATTAAGAAGATTATTTTAGTATAGACTGGGAAGCAGAATTTTTTGGGGGACACAGCTTAGCAATATACAATGGGATAACATTTTCAAGTGTTTTTTTTTAAATAGCAACTTAAAAATGTGTTAGAAAAAGAGCTATTTTTTTTAAGGGCCAGTGAGATTGCTCAGCAGACTAAGCACCTGCTTTGGCAAGTGCAGGGGCCAGGGTTTGATCCCTGGTCCCTCATGTCGCACGAGCCCTGCCCCTGGGGCCTGCAGAGTGAATGATTGAGTCTGGGCGTGGTGGTGCACAACTGCAATCCCAGCACTGGGGAGGCTGAAAACAGGAGGATCACTATGAGTCTGAGCTACATAGTGAGACCCTGTACCAAATACATAAATGAAAGAAAAAAAAATAAAGACAGAAAACACCCCCAAAATACAAAAATACAAAAAACAAAATAAAAAACAGCTATTTTTTTAAAACCACATTTTACAAATTTAAATTTTATCTTGGAGAGTGGATTTTTAAATCATTGTTGGAAATATATGTGTGGTAGTTCACAACTACTTATCATCCCAGAAAATACCAGAGTTGGATTACTTACTTTTTCATTATAAATGAGCAGTTTGACCTTAATTTTAGCAACACTTTAGTGCTGCCCCATAAAATCATCATCTGGTCTCTGTGGCATCAGTGGCTCTCGTGGTTGCTTCCTCTCTCATTACAGGGTATTATAGACATTTCACTGTTTAGCAGTGTTGCTTCTTTGGAAAATTAATGAACAACCTTAGTGAGAGACTGCAGCACGTAAATGCCAGTATGTTGAAATGCCCTACAATCAAGCAAGCAAGAAGGCCTGCTTTCACCACTGAGCTGTGGAGCTCCGATCTTTCAGGATCCATCACGTATTTTAGGTAAGAAGTGACCTTACCTAAACTGCAGACTGAGAAACTGGTGTCGGTGTTCTCTTATGTAGCAGTAAAGCTTAATTTTTGGTCAGTCGTATACTATGAAAATTAATTTAAAAGAAGTTTGTATTTTCTTCGTAAATGCCAATCCTGCACACCCTTGAAGTTCATGGGTCCTTTCTTCTGCGGGTCCTTTTCCTTCTATCAGATTTCTTTTTTTTCCACTCCTAAAAGGAAAGAAATGAATTCAATTAGGCGTTTGAGGGTTTCTTACTCTTACTTTCTAGGGTTTTTCTGTTTTTCGTATAACAGGATACACTACCAACACCTGGCTGGAATGCTGCTTCAGTGAGCTTTTTGAGGAAGGTGGTATCATCAAAGGACAGCTGAACATAGATGAGCTCTGCTCGGCAGTTCTGGGTGGGAGGGTCAGTGCAGGCAGCAGAGATGAGTGAGAATGAGGCAAACCCACAGATGGTGTTCTTGGTTTTGACCTCAAAGAAGTTACTGTATTTTGACTTCTGGGCATCCATGACTTCTTGGTAAAATGGAGTGAGGAGTGGAAAATTATCCTTCAGATCTTTTTCAGATGCAAAGGATCCTACATCTGTGGGGGATTTTCAGAGCGTTCGTGAATGTCCAGGAGAGGGAGGCCTCCCACGAGAGCCCAGAGGCCCTTTACAGTGCTGCAAAGGTGACCTTCGTCATGACTACGGACTCTGGGGCCCGAGTCCCCTTCTGTCATGGCAGCATTTAAGGTGATGGGGAGATCAGCTCTCGGGCTCAGAAGGCCCCAGCTCAG
Organism: Octodon degus; assembly: GCF_000260255.1. NCBI lineage: Eukaryota > Metazoa > Chordata > Mammalia > Rodentia > Octodontidae > Octodon > Octodon degus. The sequence continues at coordinate 9,561,297 of NW_004524605.1, read as the reverse complement.
CACTTAGCACTGGCGTATTTCTGGGCAAGCTTGCAGCCTAGCCACACCTCATTTTCTTTTTTTAAAATTTATTTGTGTGTGTGTGTGTGTATGAATGTGTGTGTGTGTGTGTGTGTGTGTGTGTGTGTGGCCAGCTCAGCCCACCAGGGGGCGGGGCTGGCTGGCATGTGGTGCTGGGGATTGAACCGCGGTCCCTGTGCTTTGCTAAGCTTGTTCTAAGTAGGTGCTTTAGACCACTGAGCCATCTCACCAGCCCCGCCACACCTCATTTTCATCATTTGCAAAATGGTGGTCTTAGTAAGACTGCCCTCCTGGGGTTGTAGAGAGGATTAAACTGAAACAAATGATAGTGGAGAGTTTAAGACAGTGCCTGGCACATGGTGCATGTTTAATAGTTGTAATCGGTCCTGCAGCGCATGATATGATTCCCTCCTTGCACCTGGAGGGAATCAACACACTTTTTTGGGGGGGTTAAACTCAAACTTGTTTTTACCAAACAGAAACAACAATCCTGAGCTGAATTTGTAGAAATAGAAAAACAGTCAGCCCCACTAAACCTGTCCTGAAGTCCCACCAATCATTAATTCTTACAGCTTGTTACACTGGTTACACTTAGCACCTCTTTTCCTCTCATCCCTTCAAATGCAACCTCTGAGCAAATCTTATGGCCAAATGCAGCAAAGTCATTCACTTTCCATTTTCATAAGAATAGCTTTGAAGCAGAAATATTATTCTGTTAGAGCTTAGAATTTGCAAGTATAAATCACTTCCACAGCTGGGTGGGTGAGTCCAAAAAGAAAAGGGAGTTAGGAGGTGCATTTCCAATTTGGAAATATCCTCAGATTCATTGGAAGCCACTTGCTCATAGTACACTATTTTTCCACTCTCAGACACATTGTTATTGCCAGCTGGATGTCTTAGAATAAACTCCTGAATTAAAGATGCAAAGAGGAATTAAATGTTAATACTTCTAAATCACCCCCTCCAATAAATAAGCAGATGAAGTGCATTTGGCCACCTTTGTGGAAGACAAAAGACTTTCTGAGAAAGGGAGCAGTAGGATGAGACTTGAACCAGAAAACCACTTCTGTAGGGAGGATAGTCAAGTGACCACAGTCACGAGCACACTGCAGAGATTGCGTGAGTGACCAGGGTCACCACCGAGCGGAGTTGGCAAATTTGAAAAATCACCTAACATGTCCTCTGAAAAGTGGTCAGAAGAAACCTTCATGAGCAAGTTGCAATTGACCTATTAAATTTTCCGTTTCTCCGACTGGCGCATGTGCTGCCGCTGCGGCTTTGGTGCTGTGCCCAGGAGGCAGGTGAGGTTGTAGAACAACATGCTATACCCTGTTGTACCAGGTCTTCGCCTCCTTGGGATTGAAACTAACAGGGCTACAATTTGGAGGCTGTCAGTTAATGCAGTGATTAGGAACACAGGCTTAGTAGATAGCTAAAACTTCCTCACTCCTGGCTCTGGTACTTGAAAACTCAAACAAGTGACTTGACCTCTCTGAAACCATGGAGGGAAGAAGGCATACTTCATCAGATTTTAATGGAGACTAAATGAAAGGGAGTCAAACTCTTGGCACAAGCCTGGCACACACTTCTACTTGGCAGTGGGGACTGCTTCAGCTTCTTAGTAAGAATGAAGTTAATTTGGTTGTAAGCAGCAGCAACTGACTTAGTGTAGGTCAGCTAAGGAAAGTGTATTGTAAGATCACAATAGACAATATAAAAGCCAACCAGAGAAGGAAAATCTAGCTGGTTTTACAACAGCCAAACTGGAAGGTCTAGAGCCACCGACTCCTTCTTTGTGCTTTTGCATCTTTATTTCCTTCATCGGAAAGTATATATTAGCATACTTTCCTGCCTCTTAGGTTACTTTCTTGGAAAAGTTTGTGAGAGTTTGACTGTGCTTCCTACAGTGTGGACACAGAGAAGAGTTATACACTGCTAGAGGCTGCCAGCCTTAGATAGCATCTAACTTATGGGTGGCAATGACACAGCACCGGGTTCTCTCTCATCCCCCTTGTGCCCATGGCAGACATCACCAATCAATCTTGACAGTCTCTTTCGCTGAATTCAAGACTGGCTTCACAATCCTTTTCAGCAATGAATCTTCAGGCACTTCCAGACAGCCACTACCAAATGAATGGAAAGGGCTCGGGAGATAAAACTCATCTTCCATTCTTTATTGAACTGCTTTGTTATAGATGAAGAATTGAGGTTCAGAGGGCAAATGTAACCAGTGAAGTCATAAGCTGAGCCATCATTAAACCAAGCATCGTTTAGGGGTGTAACTATCCCACAAGGGAATTCAAATGCAATGAAGTAGTGGGAGTCAGTGGGAGCTGAAGAATCTAGGCAGGCATTGTAGGAGGCCTGGGAGGACGTGGATGAGTAGAGAGAAAGGAGAGCAGCACTCGCGTGATTATAGACGTTTCCAAAGTTGGGGGACAGTGGGGACCCTGGTCTTTGAAGAGTCAGTGAAGCCTCCCTCTCATGCTGGTGTTTGCCGCAGGAGGCATGTCTATCACCCTTGTTTCTGCCCCCTCTGCATGGAGGAGGGCACTGGCTTATTGGTGATCATTCTGATAACAGCCGGCTTGGCTTCTTACCATTGACTAGGCTGGTCCCACAGACACTGCACAAGAGGCCCACTTCAAAACAAGGTTCTTCTTCTTTTCTTTAAACTACATAATTTTTGTTAACACACATGGAGAACATCTGTGTAAGATGGATCCCTGTAGGACAAGGCGCACGGACCTCCTCCCTCTCTTTTCTTAGGACCATGTTTGAAGGTGCTATTTTATTTTATTTTAAAGAGTACAAATGAAAACAAATAGCAAAAACCAAGATATAAGCTGAGTGACGCACAACAATACATATGGTACAGAATCCAAAACAAGAACAGAAAATTAACAATGGCTGTTATATTACTTATTTTTATTATCAAATCTGTTGATATAGATACACAAGATTGGTCAAATAAGCATTAGCATACATGTGTTATTTTATTTATTTATTTATTTATTTTTAATTCTTTTTTTAATACTTTATTTATGTATTTATTTGGTATAGGGTCTTTGTTACACAGCTCAGACTTGCAGTAATCATCCTGTCTCAGCCTTCCAAGTGCTGGGATTACAGCTGTGAAAAACCATGCCTGGTTTTGGTGGCCAGCTTGCCAGCACAGCAGCATGGCATGTGGTACTGGGGATCGAACCTGGGTCCTTGTGCTTGTCAGGCAGGTGGTTAGACCACTGAGCTATCTCCCCAGCCCACATGTGTTATTTTAAAAGTCTGCATAATTAAAAAAATTCTTCTCTGTTGCAGGTCTTCTGGAAGAACTCTTGGGATTTTGAAGACAATTTCTGCTCTGGGTCGAACACTTACGTGAGAATGGTTTTGGAATAAAACCAGCTTGGCTTCCAGGCCAACGAGCTGTGTGACTCTGAGAAGGCCACTGCCTAGTTCCTTCCTCTGTACAGTGTGGATTATATGGGCCCTGGCCTTACACGGGGTGTTTGTGGATTCAGGGGGGTGATAGATGGACACTCAGTAAAGTGCCTGGCACAGAGAGGACCCTCAATAAATTATAGCCTTCAGTGTTTTATACTTAATTTTCAATTAGAATGGTATCTTGACTCTAGAATTCTGTGATTTCCTATGCCAAAATGCTTGATGAATATCATATAGAGATTTCTGAGAAGAAGCAACATTGTGTATTGTTATGATTTGTTTCTAGGTGTCCCCCCAAAGTGTCATGCAGGCATTTGGGCAGCTTCTGGAGTTTGCGATTAATTCATGATCCAATGCTGGGATTATGGGTGTGAGTGCTCCACCCGCCCTGGGGTAGGTGAACTGCGCATAATATAAGGAGGGAGAGAAGCTCGCCAGCTGCCCCAGCTGCTGGTCTTTGCTGTTTTCCACCATCATGAATGGCTGCCCACTGCCCTGTGCCACTCTGTCTTGGAGCCAGCCAAATATAGACTAAAACCTCCACTAACTGTGAGCTAAAAAACCTTTCCTTCCTTCATTTTGGATGTTGGATAGTTTGTCCTAGCGACAAGAGAAAAGTAACTAAGACAAGTGTCTTTCTGGTTCTGTCTCTGTCTCTGTCTCTGTCTCTGTCTCTGTCTCTGTCTGTCTGTCCCTCTCCTCTCCTCTTCTTCTTCCTTTCTCTCTCTCCCTCCCTCCCTCTCCCTTTCTCTCTCTCCCTTCCTCCCTCCCTCGCCCTCTCTCTCTCTCCCTCCCTCTCTGTCTCCCTCCCTTTCTGTCTCTCTTCCTCTATCTCCCTCCCTCTCTCCCTCCCTGTCTCTCTCCCTCTATCTCCCTCTCTCTCTCTCCTTCTCTCTCCCCTCTCTCTCTCCCCTCTCTCTTCCCCCCTCTCTCTGTCTCCTTTTCTCCCCCCCCAGAGCTTGAGCCCAGAGCCTTCTTCCTGCTAAGCATCAGCATGCACTCTACCCCTGAGCTATGTCGCCAGCTCTGAATTTTTCATTTTTCTGGCAGTATTTCTTCATTTCTGCAAGGTAGGCAGTGGAATTTAGTACGTACGCCTTGGGCAGCAGAGGAAGGAAGGAACTGGAAAGTGGGACATTTCAAAGCCAGGTACCTCTAGCTCAACTTGCACTTCTGCAGATAGAGACAGAAATCTGGAGAAGCTAAGTGACTTGCTGAAGGTCACAAAGCCATTTGTTCAGACAGAAAAAAAGGAAGCAAGTGTGAAGTTAAGGGCTTCCTGCATTTCAAAAAAGAAAAAAAAATTCTTAGTTACTGGTTTATGACCTCACTCTGCGTGTGTGTGTGTGTGTGTGTGTGTGTGTGTGTGTGTGTATCACAGAGACCCAGATTCAGATCCAGAAGGTTCCTTAATAGCTGGGTACCTTGCAGCTATGGCTGAGCCTCAGTTCTCTTATTGGCAAACAAATTAATAAAGATACAGCCTCCTAAATTTGACTGTTAAATGCCAGAACACATGTGACACAACGTAGGCAATGCCTGATATGCAGCACTCAGCAAATGCCAGCAATGATGACGACAGTGACCTCGATAGTATTTAGAAAACAAGATCTGAGTGGGTAGAAGCAAATCAGGGAGTGGGTCTGAGAGGAAGCTGGCCGGGAGCCCCTCCCTTCTTTCCCTCTTTGGTGTGTGTTGTAGAGTGTGGGTCTGGCAGGAAATGCCCGTGGGTCTGGCAGCAGTGCCCATCGGGTGCACTGCTCCCTCTGCATGTGGACTGGAGGTGGGAGACAGGCTGGCAGACTAGGCGGGACCAAGGTGTCTGAGTTTGCAACTCGGGAATCACAGCCAGGCAGTTGCTGGAATGGAGATGTGGGCTGAGGGTGGGGGCAGGGGAGCTGCTGAGAACTAGGGCGTGATCCACTGGCCTTGGGCGGTCTATGTCTCCTCTGTGAGGCTCTGCTCCCTACTCTGTGAAAAGGTTGGTTGCTCAAGCCGCTTTGCACTGCTGACCTGACTAGGGAACTCCTGGCCCCTGGGCTAGGTATGAGGACACAGTGGAATAGTGTCTACTGTGCTCCCCACACGGGGACTCTGACAGGACCAGGGACACGACCCTCACAGAAACACAAAGGATTAGCAGTTTAAATTATAATTGCAAATGTAATTATAAATTCAAATTTTGTCCTAAGAGGAATACTACCACAAGAAAAAGAGTAAAATTATCCTGGCACACAACAGACACCTAGCTGGTACTTTTCAGATAGATGAGAAAGTGTGCGCAGCCCACGTGCTGAATGTGTAAGTATTTAAGAACAGTTCTTTGTTTCCTCCAGGTATCAAGATGGCGCCCCTGGGGAGAGGAATAGGGAAGCAGGAAAGAGGTTACAGAAGCTATTAGTCGTGACAAGATGCCCGAGATAAATGTCCCCTTCTTCACCTGCTTGTTCAGGGCATGTCAGCCCCAGTGAAGTACATATTATTTTCCAATTTCACAGCCCATCATTCTTCCCTTTTTCTCTTCTCCTCTGGCTTTCCATTCTCTGGTGCTCAGAAGACCCCTCTGGCACTTGCTCTTATGGGAATGTAGGCTGTTAGTCAAATCCTTCCTCCCTTCAGGGAAACAAAAGCAAATCAATATATGATATTAAACAACCTGGGAGACTCCCGTGATTTAACACTTCCCATAAATGTCAGCCAGCCCTGCATCTGGGGATGGTTTCGCTCTTCACATCTTTCATTCCCCGAGTCTTTGCTCAGCTGCCTGCTGATGCCTTCCTCAGAGTGGCTCAAAGAGGCAAGGACAAAAGAAACCTAATGTCAGGAGGTCCTCTTCACTGTAGGCATTCGAAGACAGGCCTGATGCTCTTCTTGTGTGGGACACAGGGTCATGTAGGGTTTTCTTAACTGTAATGGCCCATGTGAAGTAAGTAAGTGGAAAAGAAACTGCTGCTGAAGGGCATTTGAAGTCCAAGGATAGGGATGATTGCAGGGCCAGTTTGATACCATAGCTTAAATGATGCCTCTGGGAGCCACTTTATATTTGTCTACATGCCTTATCCCCCTTTGTAGTGGAGTGCTAACTGGTGGCCAACTTGTTGCACCCAGCAGAATTGACTACCATCGTGCTGGGTGTGGGGGGCCACCTGAGGATTGTTGCTGGCAGCATAAGAGGCAGATAGGAGAAGCTGTTGAGAGGCTGTTAGGGATGCTGTTTGGAGAAGCTGTCGGAGTTGATGGAAGTTGCTGGGCCTCCTGGGCTATTCTGCTGAAGGTCCTTGTCATGCTGGCTTTCCTGATGAATTTTGCTGTTTGTGTCAGAGGAGGAGCTTGGGACCTTTGCTGTTGTTGAGGATGGCTACAGTTCACTTTGGCGGAGCTCTGGCCCGAATCTTGATCATCACTTCCTGGCTCCAGAGGGGAAGATGATTCACTGCTCAGCCCTGTGGCAAAGCTTATCTCATTGGCTTTCCTGATGGGAACTTGGCTTTCCTCATGGCTGGAGGGGCTCGGGTCCTCACTGTTGCTGAGGATGGCTGTGGTACCTCTGGGGGAGCTCTGGTGCTTACCTTGAGCATTGCTTCCTGGCTCCTGTTCAGCTCCCTCAGCCTGCTGGTGCAGATCCTGTTTCCTGCTGGCACAGACTTCCTAGCTCCCACCACTGACCTTCTGGCCCTTCCAGCATAGATCTGTGAAGCAGGCCTGCATGAGACATTGTTGTGAGTACTAGGCCTCTGACTGGACTTGTGTGAGGCATTGTTATGAGCTCTAGGGCTTCAGCCGGACTCATGCAGGACACTACTGAGGGATCCAGGCCCTCAGCTAGATTCTTTGGTCTTCAGTGTGTGGACAGATTCCTGTACTTTTTATATATGATTCTTCAGGTGATTATTATAAAATAATCTTATAAAATGTGTCCTGTATTGTATTGTTCACCTTGAAAAACCCTGGCCCATGACACTTTCTCCTATCTAAGTTTGCTTTTGGGCCTCCAGATGAGAGCAGAAATTCAAGATATATCATTTTCTCAATTCCATACCCAGAAGAGAAGAACATGGGTCTCTATTGTGCTTACCACAGCGAAAGGCAGTTCCTGTCACTGGCTGTTCTTGGGCCTGGTCAGTCACAATATCAAGGGGAAAGAGTGGGATCCAATTAGGTCTGAGTTTTATGGTCTAAACCTGAGGTAAGGAGTGGAATGCTCTTTAAAGTTTACTGACTAAGGCCAGTGGAATATAATTCTGAGAGGCTAAATGATGCTGTAAGTCCCAGAGGAATCCGGAACGAACAGATAGAGATCAATACAGGCTGTGTCCCTTCCAGCACTTTCTATGTTTAAGACAGATCCTATAGCATAGATGAAGTCATAGATGAAGTCATGTGGGTACTTGTCATTGATAAAAGCTAGGATATGGGCACCTCTGAACCTAGGTCACGTGCAAGCTCAGAAGAGAGGAGAGCCTCGTCCAAGTTTTCCCAGTGTGTGAGTGTTGGGCTGCAGCGAGAAAGCAATCATCCTGGGTGTCTCTCCTCTCAGCTGGCCTCTGGAAAAGCTGTTCATTTGGTGCATCCTGGTGCAATGGGAGATGCTGCTTGTGTTGTGAAGTTGGTGATTAATTGAACACTGGATCCACAGCAAGGGTGTGAAAGCTCGAATCAATGGCAGCCTTTTAGCACCTGCTGTTTGAAAGTGGGGGTGAGGGGAGCAGTGAGAGAGGAAAAGGCGGGAGAGAAGTGGCATCATTTCAAAGAGAGGAGCATGGGTAATTCTTTGTTCTTATCTGTTTGTCTGTTCACCCCGCTCAGAGACAGGCTTATGGAGTGTAAAACAGCGCAGAGAAAAAGCACTGGCTTAGAGATTCAGAAACCTGAGCCTTCATCTGTGCTCTGCCCTGTGAGTTTCGGCAACTGTAGCTCTCTCCCCTCCAGCCTCCGTTTCCCCATTTGTAATGTAAGAGCACACTTACAGAATAGCGGACTGTAGGCACATTTTAGCAAAAGTTGGAAATCAGTTCATAGCCTGTGACTGTGCCCGTGCTATCTGTCACATAGCTAGCTGCAGTCAGCCAGCCTTGGCTGTCTACTTCTCTCTGATAATGTACTGGGCCAACTTAACTGTGTTCTGCTTGTGTTTTCTTTAGTTAGGAAAATATATATTGTCTCTAGCTTGCTTCAAGGACTTCATGCCCAGGATAGACTGGCTCAGTCAAGAACCAATTTAATTCTACTTGCTCTGCTCATACCCTTCCCCTCTTTTCCAGAATGTTCCCAACTAATGATAAACAATTCCTTTTAAGTAAATCTGCCTGACAACATATGACATAAGTCTTGTTTTCCATGTAACCCATCATATAATAAGCTTCTATCAGCTTTGTACTCCCCACTCACAAGACATATTTAAATTGAACTCAAACATGACTCTGGTACAGCAATTAACCACTAAGAAGAATATATGCAGTGTATTATTTGTTGAAACTGTACTTCCGATTTGATTTGAAACTGTCTCATTGCTATATGTTTATCAATAAAACTGTAGAAAAAAAAAACATGACTCTGGGCTAGTGATTTGAACCTCTGGGTTCTCAGCCCACTAGCATAATAAAACTTGCTTTTTAACTTAACTCCTTGGTGCAAAGAGTCTTCTATTTGGTTTGACAGTAGAAACATGTGGTAGTTGGATGCAGAGCTAATTCCGTTTTCTTGTTCTTTTTGGAAAGGTTCCCATGAATAGAACCCAAGACTCAGGGCCTAATAGAGGACAACTTCAGGGAGTGTCACTGTTACCAGAAGGCCAGGGATCAGTCTGGGCTGAGAATAATTCTGTTGACTCCTATATCCTCTCTGAGCAGATTTGTGGGGAGTTTCATAGAGTCAGAAAATAGTTTTTAGCAAGCATGTCTATTGAGGGACAAGCACATTACACTCTAAAGAAGGCTAAGTTTCATAAGTAGGGATACAATACCCTCCAAAAAAGGAGTGCACACAATGCCCAGAGATAGAAACTACAGTGAGTTCCAGAGTTTGCTTTCCTTTCCTTTTTCTAGAACTTGGGGAGTAGTTGGATTTGTCAATATTCATGCCACTCTTTCAACAGGAGGGGCAGTTTTTGAACTTATGTGGGCCTAGTTGGAACCAGCATGGTGGCTAAACTCACAGGGGCGGGACCAAACAATAATGCAAATGCATGTAAATGAGGCCTAATTGGGTTAACAGGCTCACCACAGTTTAGCTTTGAGTCTGTGCCCCAACCAGTTGACTGTGTGGTATCAAAGGGTGTAAGATAGGGTAGGAAGTGTGAATTTGCAAGGGGGCATGAAATGCTCTTTGCAGGGAGCCCGGGGATCTCAAGACCAATTGATCACAACTGTATCACCTTGGCTAAAGTAGTACAGTCAGTAAGACTAGTAGCATTTAATATAGCCTGGAAAATGACAAATTGTGGTAACTACTAATCTGTGACTTTAACCATATGAAAAAGATATATTGTTGTCTAATAAAAATCTATGACAAACAAGAAAATTATATACAGTAAATATCTTTTTTTGGTGGCCAGCTCAGCCCATCCTGGGTGCGGGGCTGGTATGGCATGTGGTGTTGGGGGTTGATCCGCAATCCCTGCACTTGCCTAAGCAGGTGCTTTAGATCGCTGAGCTATCTCACTGGCCCCAAATATCTTCTTAATACAGTGATTTTACCTTCACAGGAGACAACCTAAATGGGATAAGAAAAAAAAAATAGAGAAATAAAAGAAGAGAAAGAGATTAGAAGTAAAGCTGAAGGACAAAGGAAGACTACCCAAGCTTTGGAAAACTGGAAAAGAAAGAAGGATAACTGAAATTAAGAACAAAACCAAACACATACCTAAACACAATGGTCATACACATGAAAAAGCAAGAACAGTCAAGAAAAGAAATCAAAGAAAGAAAGAAAAATTCACTTCAGGGTGTGTCTCTGCTGTCATTGGTAGGCAAACGAGCCCAGACTGGTGTTGAAAGACCCCAGCAATCCTGTAACAGAATTGGGATGAGCTTGTGGTAATCCTAGCAAGCCTACACTTTCAACTCCACTGATTTTAGACTTATCCTGGTTTCTGGCTTTGGGACTGAGATCCAAGTCATTCAGCACATAACACTTTGGTCTCTCTCTGGCTTTAAATTGGCACCCTGGCCCTGGGCATCTCTCATGAGAGCACCTCACCCAGACACTGGGAGCCCCAAGGTGAAGCAAACCCAGGGCAGCTCTGAGTCCTGGATCCAGCTGGCTCCTCTCCAAAATGGTGGCTGGCCAATCACCCTCTCCTGGGGACAGTTAGATTGGAGTCACTCACTATCTGCTGCAGCCCATGGCATCCACTGCCCTATTCCACAGGGTAGGTTTTTCTGTGGAGTCCTCTGGCATCTTTCACAGTCACTGTGTCTCTGTATTTTGAGCCACCTCTCTTATGCCATGAGCTGGGAGTCAGCAAGAAAGTGCCACTTGCCACCTCCCTCTCCTGTGCTGAAATCTCTCTCTTCACTGTCCTCTGGGCTTCAGTTCCCCTTCTGGATCCTACCGGGTCTTGGGGATCCACCTCCTCCATGATTCTCTTCCCTGACTTGCTCTATTCCAGCATCTGGAGTCCAAATCTAAGAGATGCTGATTCACTGCTGTTCACCACTCCACCGTGTTCTTAGAAGACTAGTTAATTCATTCTAAAAAGCTGCGAGTAATTCTTTGATAATATGTTCTTTAATACAAGAGCATATTAGTGTCACTATTTCTATTATTTTATGGGTGGGTGTTTATATTGCTTCTGAGTTTTTGTGGTCACCGGTGCACTGTGATAAACCTCTATGTAGGTAACTCCCAGCTACGGGTATTTGAGTTTGTCTGTGACACCTGTCTAGGAATGGGATCAGGGTAGTTGCATCTTCAAACATGTCAAGTAGTGAGATATTTCTCTGCGGCTGGGGAGATAGCTCAGCAGGTAAGTTCCTGCCTGACAAGTACAAAGACTCTATCTAGTTCAATCCCCAGTACCACATGCCATGCTGACCTGGAACCCTGGAGCACCAAGCCAGCCCCGAAACCTGGCATGGTGGTGCATACTCGTAATTCCAGCACTAGGGAGGCTGAGACAAGAGGATCACTATGCATCTGAACTGCTTAGCAAGATCTGGTATCAAGTAAACAAATAAATGGAAAAAATAGTGAGCTAATTCTCTAAAAGTTTGGTATAGATTTGTGGCCCTAAAGCAGTATGTAAGAACTCTGTCTTCTGTGATACTGTCCAGTCTCACAGAATTCCCAGTCCTACTTCTTCATTCCATGACCAAAGCTTATACTACCACTCGAGTGCCACCAGCCCTCTTCACTCAGAGTGTCTAAGAGGAAAGGACATGGGAGGAACAATCTTTAAGAACACTGGATTTTATTTTTACAAATATTTTATTTATTCATTTGGTGCAGGGTCTCACTATGCAGCTTGGACTCATAGTGATCCTCCTGTTTTCAGCCTCCCCAGTGCTGATACTACAGGTGTGCACTACCATGCTGGGTCTCATGGCCAGCTCAGTGAGCCTAGGGGTGGAGCCGGCATGGCGTGTGGTACCTGGAATTGAATCCCTGGCCTCTGCACTTGCCTACACAGGTGCTTAGGCCACTGAGCTCTCTGCCCATCCCCAGAACGCTGAAATTTTGTTTGCCATAATTTTATTGATAAACAAATAGCAATGAGACAATTTCAAATCAAATCGGTAGGACAGTTTCAATAATTAACACACTGCATACATTCTTCTTAGTGGTTAATTGCTGTACAAGATGTGGACTTGATATCCTATTTACAAACACCATTAGAACAAATCATTCTATTCACTAAGAGAATGCAGCTATATATCTACCCTAACCACTTTGAATACACAGATACAAAATGGACATTCATCTGTATACGCTTTTTTTGTTAAGTTCCATTATTTGAATATTATAGGTGTGTAAACTCAACAAAATATTCTAAAAGAGTCCAGTAGCCCATAATAGTATTGGGTCTTCCACTTAACTGGCAATGTCAGAAATTGTTGACCTGAGTCCCCTACA
>NW_004524605.1:9543685-9547900 GCF_000260255.1 Octodon degus | reverse complement strand
CATATTCAGTAGATCAGAATGACAGGCACTCCAAGCATGAAACTACTATTACAAATTACCATCTGCAGTGCAGTAGCTTAGTTCACAGGTATTAGTATATATAGTTAGGGTGAGAATCTTTCCAAATAACTGCTAGATTAAAAAATCTTCTAAAGATTCTCAGGATCATTGCTTTGCTTATCTTCTACATAAAACTGTATGGCTTGACATTGTCATGTTTCCTAGCTCTTCTCCTTTCCCTGTCTTGATTAGTTAAGTCCTTGAGATCCTGCTTTCCTTTTACTTGTATTATATCTTTCTATTTGTATTTCCTCTTTTGAGTTCTTATACTAGGGAGACTATATGCTATTTACACATGTGTGTCTGGTTTATTTCACTTATGAGTATATGTTCAAGTGGCATCCACTTCAATATAAAGCCTTCAAGTTTATCATTCTTAATAGTTGAATAATACTCCATTGTGTAGAAATACCACATCTTTTTCAACATTCCTCAGGTGATGGACATCTTGGTTGTTTCCAAGATTTGGCTATCACAGATTGTGCTGCTATAAACATAGGCATACATATATCACTATGATATGATGTTTTACAACACTGAATTTGAGTTATGTTAAAAACTATCTTTTAGAAGATACTATATATTATATATACTATGAAAAGCCATAGGCTTGTGTCCTGGTTTTGTTCTTTATCATTTGTGTGGCTGTTTGTAAACCTGTTTATTTCTGCAGCTCAGCTCTTTCCTCTGTGAAGTGGGTAAGGTAGTAGCATCTACTTTCTGGGTTACTTGGAAGACGAGAGGAGTCAGTGCTCCTACAAAGCAGAGTGAGTGAGTGGCTTGGTTCATCGTAGAGGTCACTAGATGATCGCTAATGCCATTACTAGAGATCACATTTCCCATCATTACCTATTTTCCATTCCTGAAATATCCCTTTTTGGCTAAGAAACTCACATTTTAAAATGTTTTTTCTATGCTGAACAAACTGCATGAGTTAAACAACATTGAATTCTTTACTTCATTTTTAGCCATGAAAGCCATATGTGATGGCTAACCACCTTCTGAGTAGCAGAAGGGAACAGCGCTGCTACTCCAAGTTGATAGGATCCCAGCCCCAAACAAGGAAACATTGTTTTCCGTTAGCTAGGTGGCTTCATCATACGCGAATGTGTAGGATCTTGAAATATTGCCTGCCACCAGCAGCAGTGTATAGTCCTTGAGATCCTGCCTTCCTTTTACTTGTATTATATCTATTTCTATTTCTTCTTTTCAGTTCTTATACTAGGGAGACTATACGATATTTACACGTGTGTCTGGTTTATTTCACTTATGAGTATGCCAAGTGTGGTCCTGATCTGGCTCTAACACTGTGTTTCACAAATGGGGACATAGCACCCCATGCAGGGCAGGTGACTCCAATTGCTTCGTCACAGCGACATTGTCTCTTTCTCTGTGGCCTGGCCTGATCTTAGTTCATTCTTTCACTAACTGGAAGAGGGCTATTTGGTTGTATTACTGTGTAACACACTTCTCCAAAATTCGGGGGCTTAGAACAATTCATCACCATGCTTCCGTGGCTGAGTAGCTTCAGCTGGCTGGTTGCTGCCAGGGCAAGCTCACGTGGTTGCAGTCAGATACTGGCTGGGGCTGCAGGCGTCTGGAGACTTGACTGGCAGTTGGGCCCGGTGGCTGATCAGCCTGGCTGCACATGGTCTCCCCATGTGGGGCTCATTGCAGCAGGTTGGCCTGTCCTCAGATGGAAGGAACATCACAAGAGCTTGTCAGCCAAGAGGAAGGAGGCGGGCGTTGCCAGGCCAGTGGAGGGCTGAGCCCCTAATGGACGCAACAACCATTTGGGCTGGATTCTATTGGACTGTGTTATCAGGCCACCAATATTTAAGGAGACAACATAGATTCTGCTTCTTGGTAAGGGGGAGATGGGACTGCAAAAACCACAGACTAGAAGAGCATGTGGGAAGATGTCTTTGAGGAACAGTAAAATCTTCCTACATAGCATCTTTTATTCCTTTCTCCCCAAGGATTTCCAAACATCTGTGGTAACCTGCTGAGTGGACTCCATGAAACTGGGATCTTCTCTATCCTGAGAGTTCTGTGAACAGGATGGAGAGGTATCTAAGCTGAAAAAACCATGAATATTAAATATTTTTTAAAAAAATACCTTACTGGAGCAATCATGTACATACTAATAAGAATAGAATTATTTTTTAAAACTTGTTTTTGGGAATGTTCGTAATAAAACATCCTGTACTTGAATTATTAAAAACAAGGTTGAGTAAAGAATTGCTTAATTTAGTAAATAATTTTAAAGCAAGCCATTATTTTCTCCAAACTTGAGTTTGCTGAAAGCACTCCAAGAATTTTATTACCAGCATGACTGCATAATGTAATTGTGTAATTAGTAACACATCTGACACTGTTGGAGAGATTTAGTTTTACTTAGGGCAAGAACAAAATGTAGTACTTATTATTTTTTTAAGTCTGCTGGAGGAGCACTTCTCTCTGTTTTGGTTTTGTAAGAAATTTATTGTATGGTTGAAGTTGCAGAAAGAAGAGCCCAACATTTACTGATCCTGGGTCTGTCTATAGAACATGTGGTTTGAAGTTGGACTGCCTTATGTTTGCCGTCCAGTGCTAAATCGTGCCCCCCCACGTGTGTGTGTGTGTGTGTGTGTGTGTGTGTGTGTGTTAGTGTGTATTTTAAAGCAAACTACATAACCAAAAAGGCAAATTGTTTGACTATAGGGTGAAAATAATGACTATTTCATACAGTTGTTTTGGCTTCCAGATGGGAAGACAGACACAAATATCCTTAGGGCGCACTAGGCTAGCTTTGTGTGTCTTCCTACCCTAATTGGTTTGAGTGCTTGATTTGGTCAGTTTTGGATACATTTCAAGTGAGTTCTCTGGTTCCAAGGTAAGGTTGGTGAATGAACTAGATCACAAGGTTTTCATGTAGAGATGCCAAGGGAAGTGTCCAAGAAATTTCTTATTTATTCTGTGTGCATAGAATGCCTAGAACTAAATCATAAGCTACATCTGACACCAATGAAGTTTTCTAGTATTATATGGTTTGGAGGTACAAATGTTAATTTATGAATCAGAATGCAATTGCTTTAATCTGAGGGGATGGCAATTTGGTGATTCTAAAATGACCCTTACCTGTGCAAAATCTCTCTCTCTCTCTCTCTCTCTCTCTCTCTCTCTCTCTCTCTCTCTCTCTCTCTCTCTCTTTCCCTCCACCTCAAGTTCTAGGGCCTGAACCTCAGGCTTTGGCACTGAGTTACATTCTGAAACCCATTTAGTTTTTGAGATAGAGTCTAAGTTGATAAGCTGTCCAGACTAGACTTGAACTTGTGATCCTCTTGCCTCAGCGTCCCAGAGTGCTGGGATTATAAGCACGTGCCACTATGCTTGGTTTCTTCCTTGAATGTGGATAAAATATCATGGGGGTTCACTCTCATGATTTTTTTTATATTTTATGTTTTTTAATTTTTTTCATAATTTTATTGAGAAACAAATAGCAATGAGACAGTTTCAAATCAAATTGGCAGGACAGTTTCAATAACTAACCCATTGCATACAATCTTCCTAGTGGTTAATTGCCGTAAAAGATGGAGACATGATATTCTATTTACAAACACCATTAGAACAAATTCCTCTATTTATTAAGAGAGTGTAACTATATATTTATCCTAACCACTTTGAATATACAGATACAAAGTGGACATTCCTCTGTATGCCCTTTTTTTTGGTTAAGTTCCGTTATTTGATTATTATAGGCATGTGAACTCAGCAAAATAATCTAAAAGAGTCCAGTACCCCATAATAATATTGGGTCTTCCACTTCACTGGCAATGTCAGAAATTGTTGACCTGAGTCCCCTGTAGCTCAACATAACAGCATGGCTTTACTTCTTATATTTCATTTTTATACTTTTCTGCTGGGTGGTTAAGACCAAGGTAAAGCAAGACCTATGCAACAAGAGTTATAGCTTTTGGGTCTGATAAGGTCAGTGAAATCCCCTCAGGATTTATCCTGAGATCCTGTACCTCAGATTGTAGAACCTTTGTCAGTGTCAGCCATATGGATGAGTCACGGTCATTGCTTGGCCAATGTGCTCTCTGTGAATGCTTGAGAGAACGTGTTCTCTCCATGTGATTGGAGAATGTTTTTATTCCCATGTCTTATACCCTG
>NW_004524605.1:9542969-9543585 GCF_000260255.1 Octodon degus | reverse complement strand
CTCTCTGTGAAAGCCTGAGAGAATGTTTTCTCTCCATGTGACTCTCCTTAGGCACATTCTACATAATTGATCACTTGCCCCTTAGGCCCCATAATCTCCTTGATCAGAAAATTTGGGACACTACCAAGTTACATGACGTTGCACTACAAGTTCTCATATATCCTGAGTCTTAATAGACCTTGGAAGGCAAGGGCCAAAATGTTGGCTTTCCTTGCAGCCCTCCTTTTTCTCTAATTTCAGTCTGCAAACTTAGGTTGTTAACCATCCAGAAGACAAGCTTATTGTTATTAAAATACAACTTAAGATATTAAGCTTAACCTCACTATCTGTCTGAATATCAAACATCTTAGGCATAAGCTGGAACAGGTATTTTTCATCAAGTATTGGTATGTTGAACTTTAAGTTCCTACAAAATATAATAATAAAATTTAAAAATTAGAATATATTTTTAAAATAGGCATAAGGAATTATATACTTCTTATGTTTACATATAAGTCCAAAATACTAACCATACACAACCTTGAAGTAGGATGGTCCCAAAATATTCCTATGCCTGTCTCTTGCTTTCATTCACCACTCCCTTCTTTTTGAACAACCATCTACCCAAGAGACAGCA
>NW_004524605.1:9513204-9541971 GCF_000260255.1 Octodon degus | reverse complement strand
CTTCTCCTTCTCCTTCTCCTTCTCCTTCTCCTTCTCCTTCTTCTCCTCCTCCTCCTTCTCCTTCTCCTTCTCCTTCTCCTTCTTCTTTTTTTTTTTTAGTTAACTTTAAGTGACCAAAAAGTATAGGTCTTACCTATGCTGTCAGGCCTTTAATCTTGGATCTAGAGGTCAGAGATGAAGAAAGTGTGAGGAAGCTCCCGATTGCCAGGTCCAGGATGGAGGGACCATGTGGAAAGAACTAGAGACTGTCTCTGGGCTGAGAGGTCCTGGCCAGCTGTCAGCAAGAAACAGGGCCCTTAGTCCTACAGTCAGAAGAAACCCATTTCTGCATACCACATGAGAGCATGAAGAGGGGTCATGAGCTCAGTCAGCTCATGATTTTAGCCTTGTGAGACCCCAAGCAGAAAGTCCAACCATGCCACACCCAGACCTCTGAGCTACAGAAATTAGGTCAGAGGTTAGAACTTGTCTTAAGCCACCAAATTTGTGGTGATTTGTTATGCAGAAATAAAAAAGCTAATATGTCCAGTAATTTTCATTGTGATGTCTTAGGTCAAATTGTTTTCTTTTTGTAACTGTCTGAGTTTCTGTCTTTGGGCAAGAGGGTTATCCAGTTTACAACATGGGAACTCTTATTCAATTTATATCAGAGTCACTCAGATTGTGGGGACATCCAAAAACTAGATTTTACACCTTTTTCAGAGTCAGAAGACTTGGGAATAAGATGGGGGCTCCACTGTTAGCAGGTTTCCCAGGTGAGTCAGATGTTCTGGTCCCAGTCGTGCTGTCTGGGTGGCTCCTACTGTAGCACTCACAGGCAGGGCTGACACAGAAGCGCTCTTTCCTTTGGGTGTGGTAGAGTCACGACCAGGCCCACAGGACCCTCCGTATGTAAGACTTTGCACAAAGGTTCCACCTCTGTCATTTAAGCCTTACAATGACTTTCAGTAACCTGGAAGGCACAACTGTGAGCCAAACTTCACTGCAGTTTAAGATAGCAGAGCAGAAGAGGTAGGAGTGGAGCTTGTACCCCAGTTTCTGTTGTTCCTGGCTGGGGCTGTTACCCACCAAACACACCACTGCTGCGAAACAGTGTCTAGTCGTTCTGGTTTCTCCAGCCCTAAACACACCACTTGACACATTCCAGATGAATAGCTCCCACGTGTAGGTGATTAATGTCTTCTCGGGGCCAAGTGCAGCCAAGTCTTTGTGACAACAGGGGAAAGAGAAAGAGGAGGCTGATAATGGCTGTGCCAGTGGCAAGGCTCCCAGATCACTGTGGCCTCATTGTGCCACCTCTTGCCTTATTTTCATTCTATTCAGTCATCCCTTTAATGGGATGAGCTGACAGCAGCCATTCTGTACCTTGGGATCTGGCTTCTCTGCCAGTAGCTGACTAATCTAGGGTAAAATGCTGGGAACTACAAATGTGGAAAGGGAAGATTCTGATCCTTGGAGCACCTGGAATCAGCCTTCACTCTGCTCAGAAGATCTGCACACCTGGAGCTCAAGCCTCCAGAGCTAACCTGCTCTAGGGTCTCTGAATATTTTAGTGTTTTCCATAAAGTTCCCTTTGTAGTTTAAGACCGCCCATGTCAGATTGCTGATGATCAAAATGACCTCTGATACCGGGGGACTAGAGACCAGCAAGGCTAAAAGGGCCCTGGCTTGTCATCTGCTGCCGTGTGGCTTGGCTTATCAAGGGGGAGTCCCTTCTAAATTTTACAGGATTGTTCATGCACTCCAGACTGGACCATTCACCTAGACTTGCTTGTGCTCCAGTTCTCTTCTCCTACACCTCCAAAGTGGGTACAAGCTTACTTGGGTACAAGTCCTTCACTTCCACATGAAGAGCTTAAAATTTATTATAAAATTTTCTCCATCTTTACCTTTTACTAATTATAATACAAGGGTGTTTCTAAAGTAAGAGAAGCTGGTATGAACTGTTGCGAGTCCAACTTCCTGGCTGCATCTTAATGGCCCACATTTGTGTATTAACACTTAGAAGCCAAGCTTGCTAATCTACACTAAGTGCTCTGTGAAATATGGCTTGTTAATTTAATTATCTAAAGAGTTCACCGACGTGTCATTGCTATGATTTCACGGATGAAGCATTGAGGGTTCAAATGTAAATGAATGGAGTTATATTCCAGAACTTTCCATGTCCAAGTAGTGATAGTGGGACTAACTTGTGAAGCATCTTTATTCCACCTCCACCACAATCTTCATGATGTTTATTTTGAGTATTTAAAGAAATACAGAACAGGGCTCAGGGTAGTGTGGGGTCATAAGAAAGTTAGACACAAAGGGAGGATGCATATCAGGTTGGGTTGAGGACTCAGAGAAGACTCTGCAGTTAGCATCAGGACTGGGGAGATAGCTCAGCAGACTCAAGTGTCTACCTGGCAAGTGCAGTGTCCTTAGTGGGATCTCCAGTAGCAACCCCCCCCCCAAATGTACTAGAATCAGCATCAGAGAGGGTAGCAGATACACTTTTCAGAGAAGGCTGCCCCAATATCTCCCGCCCAACATGTTTGTCTAAAAGTTTTAAGAAGAGCTTTTCTAGAATCTTCAAAGCATCTTAGCTCTGCATCAAATGTGGCATCTTGTCCTTGAACCCTTGTGGGTTTCCACCACTGCCTGGACCACTGAGTGCAGAAGAAGTGACGCGAAATGACTTCAAAGGCTAAGGCATAAAAATGCCACGATACCTTGAGATGCTCATCCTTATAAGCCACTCATTCCATTTCAGGCCCGGAGAGGAATTGATAACCATGTCCCTCGATGAACTCCTAGCTGATAGGTACCACCAAGGTTTTTTTTTAGCAACGTGATTTAGCATCTTAAAAGTCAACCCCAGTCCCCAAATAAGTGACCCCGGTCGATGTTTCACGGAGAGCAAGTGGGCCAGCCCCGATCCATGACCAAAATAACCGGCTGCTGCTGTTTTAAATTACCAAGTTATGTTTTCCTAATTAGCAAAAGATTAATGATACAAAAAGGGGCTGAAAGAGGGATATCTTTTGAAACAAGGTTCTAAGGTCCATATGCTGCTATTTGACAACCAGTAGGAGCAGCAATAAAAATAAATATAAAATAATAAGTGGTTTCATTTATCATATTTGATTCTAATGATGATTAGCTGAGATAGGTACTATGATGGAGAAACTGGGACAGAGAATTTGAGTTTTTCCTTTCTTCTTCTTCTTCTTCTTCTTCTTCTTCTTCTTCTTCTTCTTCTTCTTCTTCTTCTTCTTCTTCTTCTTCTTCTTCTTTTTTTTTTGAGTTTTTCTTATGGTCACCAGGTTCTAAGGAGAACTTCTGGCCTCTTCCTAAACTCATTTTTGTCCTGTTTTCAGGATCCAGCATTTTCTTCCTGCCAGCCCAAACTCTACCAGAAGATTATCCCCTTATCCAAGCAGGGCACACCAAGCCTTTTAAGGGAGTCAGCAATTTTAACTGGATTCATAGAAAAAACAAGAATGACTGTTTCTTGCAGGATGTTGTCCTAGATCTTGTCAGATAATTTTGTTTTGGACAAAGATGTCCAAGGATAAAGGGCAAATAAAGACTTGCCTGAAATCACCCCGAGGAGTCACCCTTTTTCCTCTTTGGGGAGTTGGCGCAGCAGGCTCACGTAATGATTGTGCCCTTTAGTGTTTGCCCCGACATGAGCTACAGGAGAGTAGTCTATCATCTTTATTTTACCGTGAAAAACCCATAGCTGAGAGAACTTCATGGGGCCTGAGATCACACAGATTTGGAACCAGTCTCTGCACTTGGGTCTCCTAACTTTGAAGGCTGGGTCCAGTCTGCCAAGTGCCCTTGCTGCGTCCCCATGCTGCCTGGATTCAGGAAGGCAGAGGATAAAAGACAGCAACTGGAAGAAGGAAGGCAGGGATCCTAACACCTAAGAAGTCTGAACAGCGGAGAGAAGAAAGAGAACACTGAAAGCCTGTGGATAGAAAGCAACAAAAAGAAGGAAAACAAATAAAGCCATTTGAAGCGTTCATTGAGTTGGTGCACTGGATAATTTAATCAGCCGTCTGTTCTGATCCGTCTTGCTTCCCCGCTCTCAGCAGGGTGCGTATGGAAGCTCCTACACAGTAATTATAAAGGATGATCTTTCCCCTTGTCTGGGATCTTCATAGTGTGATTCAGACAGCTCAGCTTTGAAGCTGATTTTCTTCCGAGGAAGAATTTGAAGTGTGTGTGAGGGAATACATATATGTGGGAACTCGTACACACATCTGTGTTTGTGTGTGTGCATATTTCAGGGGCAAAGAACGAGGCTGAGATTGGCCTTTAGGATTTCTTTTTTCCTTGTGGCAACGTTTCTTGCTGATGTTTCCTGGAATCTGGGCACCTGGGTACCTTTCTATCTTTTACTTCATCACAGTTTTACAGCTTCCTTTAAGGGTCAATAAATTCATCAGGTGAACAAATACTTCCATAGCTGATATGGTTCTCAATTAGGAAAATTCATCCACTCAAAAAATAATTTTTGAAAGCCTCTAAGTGCCAGACACTGTCCTAAAAGTGTCTATGCTGTCATGAGGGCATACATGCATGTGTACACACCAACACACACATGTACACATGTACACGTATGGCACAAACCTGTTTTAGTAGAGAAGGTTTATGGGAAGCATAAAACCAAATAAATATGAGAAATTTATTTTTTTATGAATTTAGTATATGGTCTACAGTGTATCACTATGTAGGTTGGACTCACAGTGATCCTCCTGTTTACAGCCTCCCAAGAGCTGGGATGACCAGTGCATGCCACCACACCCAGTCTCAATTGCCATCTCAGCATGCCCCGGGGGCAGGGCCAGCATGGTAGGCCCGGGGATTGAACCCTCAGCCTCTGCGTCTGCCTAAGCAGGCGCTTTAATCCACCGAGGTATCTGGCTGGCCCTCAGAAGGTATTGTTTTGCACGTGCGATTCATGTGGTAAGGGGGAAAAATAATATGCATAGTAGTGCACTATGTTTGGATGGTCAGGGATCAGCAATAAAGAGGTGACATTTCATCTGAGACCAGTCACAAGATTCAGATCTCATCTGAATCAGTCGCAAGAAGGTTCAGGGGAGGCACGTTCCAGGCAGGGAGGAGAGGGAACCGAAGGCCTCTGTCGTATTTGAGGGAGATCACCACCAGGATCACAGGGACCACGGTCAGATGAAGCTGAGAGCAGTAGAAACTGCATAAGTCAGGCCCTCACAGGCCAGGGCCACCTGCCGGATGCCACGGTCTCACTGACACTGAGTCATGATACGCCGTCTTTTAATTTTAGAGTGTGACAGTGCTTTCAAGATCAGATGTGACTTCCCCAAGGTTTCGGGGCTGACTAGTGACAGCCATGACAAGCACTGCTCTGACGTCAACAGTCCCCATTAAAGCCCTTAGAATTTGCACACTTTCCATGGGCTCTGGTGGTGCTGCATGCCCTGGGAAGTCCGGGGATGCGATTTGGGGGTCTTCAGTGCCTTCCAAATCATACGCTATAGACGGACGTCTCCTCTCTATAAGATAACCGCCTCTAATCTCCAAATTTGAAATCTGAAACTCTTTGAGCACTGGTATGATACTACAAGTAGAAAATGCCATACCTGACCTCACATGATAGTTGTATTCAAGACAAAGACACACGGACAAGATGGTGTAAAATTACCCTCAGCGTATGCGCACAAAGGACACCCGAAACAAGTGAATTTTATGGTAGACTTGCATTTGTCCTTAGCAAATCTTGTTACGTAGATGCAAATACTATAAAATAAAAAAAATCTAACAAACAAACTCTTCTGGTGTGAAGCATTTCGGATAAGGGATGCTAAACCGTTATTGCTTCTTCACAGGCTGGCTAAGTGTCACAGAGGACCGCCCAAGTGCAGGGAACCCTCGTCAGCCAGCTGTGCTTGGCCCTGGAGACGGGGTCTCGGGTGACGGCTCCGCCACTCACTGATTTTGTAACCTTCGCGACAATTTGCTCTCAACGTTATTTCTTCACGTGTCAAGAACAAATAGCCTTTCCTCACTAACATCACAAGGTTTAGGTATAAAGTTAACAGTCATTTCAAGAAAAATGGGTGTAGGTCAATAAGAATGTAGGACCCAGCGTGTCAGAAGCAATCCCCAACCTCGTGCCATCTGTAGGCTGAGCCTCCATCTAAATGACTTGGGCCACACGAGCTGTGCTGGGAGGGATCACTCTTTTCCGTGCTAGACACGATGCCCCTGTATAGATATCCCTTTCCTCTACCGATGTACTTTTATTTCCATATCCAAGCATAAGTAATGCTGTTATGAACACATTTTTGCGTGGACGCATTTTCAGTTCTTTTAGAGCCAGCGGTGAGGCTGGTAAGTTACTCTATGTTTCTCAAGGTGAGCAACTGCTCAACTGATCTCCATCATTTTATTCTCCCACTGGCAATGTACATAACCTTTCTTTACAGGCTACGAGCACTTATTACTGCCCGCCTTTTGAATTCCAGACATGCCAGTGAGTGTGAGGTCTTCCCCTTTTGTGGTGTCCTTTTGGAGTTCTGTACTGGCTGAAAATTCAGAACATTTTTTCTTGAGCTTACTTGGCATTTGCAAATCTTGTTTGGAAACATGTCCGTTTAAATCTTTGGTCAATTACTAAACTGTCTTTTCATTTTTGAGCTGTAATAATCCCATATAACTCTGTTCTGCATATAACTCTCTTGTCATCTACAAAAATTTTAAAATGGCTTTTTCCTTTCATTGGTTTTATTTTTCATTTTGTGATTGTGTACTTTGAAGCAATGTATCATATTGAAACATACCTTCTCTTTGTTATGCTTGCTGCTTATTTCTTCTCACAGAAGGTTGTACTTCTGATCTGATTTTCCCTGTGGTACACTTGGAGCCCGAAAGCATGCCCATTTGTTGAGAGTCTCACATATGAACAGCAAGCATATGTGTTCAACCCCAGAGCCTCGGCTCTGTACCATCAGATGGGAGCAGGCTTGGGATTGAATTCTCATTTTTCTTTCTCTGAAGCCCAGGTTCTAAACTCTGAGCCATGAGAAGCCTCCTCAGACCTGGCAGCATCAGGGATGCTTTGTCCCAAGTGATGCAGAGTGGCCTAAACTCATATTTGTGCCCTAACCTCCAAGGTGAGGATGTTAGGAGGAGGAGTCCTGGGGAGGTGACTGGGTCACTCTCACAAGGATCAGTGCCTTTGTGCAAAGAAGCCCAGCAGAGAGGCACTCCAATCCCTGGTGTGCTGATACAGTGCGAATATGGCCCCTTGTCTGTGAGAAAGCAGGCTTCACTAGACCCCGGATCTGCTAAACTTTGATCTTGGGGAACTTTTGGCATTTAGAATTATAAGAAATAAATACCAGTGGTTTAGACCCCGTGTTGTCTAAGGAACTTTGTTACACCAGCTCAAGTGGAGTAACTTAGTGGGGTTCTTTTCAGGTGTGTGTGACCTGCCCTCCAGGAAGCAGCTGCATATTTTGGTCCTACACACCTACACCCTTTCCCAGGCAGCAGTGCTTGGTGACAGGGTTTCCAGGCAAGGGACTGCTGACACCGGGGCAGGGTCTGACTGTCATTAGGGACCCTTTCCCTCCAACAGTGAATGTGGCACTTTTTCTGTAGAAATGGGCCTGTCAGAGGCAGAGGATGTGTGTGTGTGTGTGTGTGTGTGTGTGTGTGTGTATGTGTGTGTGTGTACACTTGTATATGTGTATATGCACATATACAGAGGGCATGTGGAGAGGGAGTGACTCTATGTACAAAGTCTGCAGTGGGAACTGACTTGTATTCGAGGGACAGAAGAACATCGTGCAAAGGCCAGCCTGCACTGAGATAAGCCTTGAGAGGGTGTGGGATATCTCTGAGCTCCAGGGCAGGGGAGTCCTGGAAAGAGGTTCTCCTCTCCGTCTTTCGCATGTCTCCCTGGGTTCCTCTCCTGTCAGATACTTCCAGTAACCAGGTAGGTTTGGATTATAGTTACAGAGATCAGACCTAAAAACCATCCAACCACATCCTTCCTTGTACAAAAGAAAATAGAGGCCCAGAAGGGATGAGTGATTTGCCTCAATTTCATAGGATGTTGGTGGTAGAGCTGGACCCAGTCTTGGTGCTTATATCTTAGACATGAAACTTCACCAGAAAAAATTGTATTTTTCATTTCTTTCTCATGCCTTTTCCTTCCTTTACAAAAATACGTTTTACAGAGTTGATATACTTTCTATGCATGAGGGCCAGGGATAGAGCTCAGCAGCACAAGCACCAGCCTGGCAAGCATAAGATCCTGAGTTTGAAGCCCACCTGCCCCACAAGAACACCCTCCACAATGCCTGGCTGTCTCTATAACCCTCTATGTATAAGGTAGGCATCACAGTGGTACAGATCTGCAACAAGAAGCCAAGGCTCCTGCAGGGGAAGAGCACTTTGATGGGAGAAGCAACTTTGCAGCCTCAGCCCGCGGGAAGCTTGCCATGATGCAGGCAGGCTGCTCCTTGCTGTGTCCTCTGGAAGGCCTGAGTTTTGTGGCAAAGGTTAGATGAGAGCTTGCACATGCTTGATTGGCCTGGGAGAAAGAAGATCAGGAAGTACTAGTTTTAGAACTAAGGGACTACCTTGCCGTTCATCCTGTCATGTGGCCCTGGACAAAGCTCTTGGCCTTTCTGTGTCTTTGTTAAAAGATGAGCCTAGGTAGTGTCTAAGGGCCCAGAAGATCTCTGCCTCTTCCTCATCCATGGGAGGAAGACACAGTGATAATTTTGTCAAAGAACTCATGTAGGAGAGCTCCTCTGTACCTTCTTTTCATGTCCACTGAAGAGGCAAGAAGTCCTGAAACTCAGACGACAGCCGTCAACTTTTTCTTCTCTCAACTTCAGTGATCTCACTTCAGGACAGTAAAGATGATGTTTCAATAAACATGGCAGACCTGTGGGGAAGAAGGGAGTTGAAGGCTCGTACTTGGGGAAGATTGTCAAGAGGCGTGCTCTGGTTCTTTCTAATGGGGTTGGGGTGCTAGCTAGATTTGACGTCTTAGGCAAGTCCCTGTCTCTCATTGGGCCGCCATCTGTGATATGAGGGTACTGGGCTAGCTCAGTGGTCCACAAACTGATTTCTGGACCAGCGTGGCAGCAACACTGGGGCACTTGCCAGATTTGCAAGTTTTCTGGCTCGCCCTTCACCCACTGAATCAGAAAGGAAAGGGATGGAGACCAGAAGCTTGTACGCTCCTAAGTGAGCATAACATACCCTAAGGTCAGAAAAATGAAGGACTAGATGATTTCTAAAGTCTGCCAGTGCCAAGTGCCCAGGCCTATCAGGTAACGTTGGGCTAGTGTGGGCTCCTCAGGGGGAGGGCTGGAAAGTGGGGAGAGAGGGCCTTTCCTGGTCTCCTCCCTCCCGTGTGAGAGTTGTAATGCCTCCGCCTTATCCCCGTTTTCTCCCCGTGTCCTCTGATGACAGGAGCTTATTAAGACAGGGGATTTTCCACAGGCCTGTTTCAGAGGTTCTGGGGAGGAGTTTTAATTGCCAGACTTCACACTGAGGGTGTTAACATTTATTAAAGCCAGCTCCTCTGATTGCCTTTTAACAAGGCGGTGACTGTGCGCAGGAGATAACACTGAACCCAGCCTGGTGGGGCTGCAGAGGTGGCTGAAAATAATCAGGCACAGGGAAAAGAGAGAGGCAGCCCGGTGTAGGGCACGGTGACAGAGCACAGCAGAGGGTGGTGGGCCCGCCGATGGGTCGGCCCTGTGCCGGCTGGGTGATTTCACTGAAGGTAGGTGTTGGGGGGCGGGGCTAGAAGGGAAACGCTGGTGCTCTCTTGTTCAGGAATGAAACCGCTACAGAGCTGTGGTGAAGGAAGCCACAGCTCTGAATCTGGGCCCCAGGCTCTTGCAAGGCAGATTTGGAACTTATCACGTTCATGGTTTAGAGGGGAGGGGTGGCCAGTGCAGAGCAGCCAAGTGCCTGGTTCTCAGCTGGATTTACTGAACTGCCCTTTGCTCCTGGCCTTTGCTTTCTGTCTTCTCCTGTCGGGTGGCTCAGCACACCTGTGAGTTGGATCCACTCACCTGAGGGGGGGCTGCGGCTTTGTCTGGTGTATGTCACAGAGGTTTGAAAAGACATTCCTAATGAGAAAAGCAAAACCAGCACTGTTGGGAAACCCCTTGCTCCATCCCTCAGATTGCTGTGCGGGACTCACCCCTCCCTACTGCTGCGCACTCCTTCTCTGGACTTCCGGATTTCTCTTCCCAGGGAAGTGACGCCTTGGCCCAACAGTTGTCCTTTCTCTCACCCAACATGGCACCTCTCACTTCACAGAGCAGAGTCCCCTTCTCAGGCTTCAGATTCAGCCTTCTCTCTTGTCAAGGCTTAGATTGGATTTGTCCCTGCTGTGTGGGGAGTTTGGCCTGCGTTTAGGGGTGCTGGGAAGTGAAGTGGGACTATGGAAATTACTCACAGCACTGTCCTCAGAATGGATTAATAGAGGTTTCATAAGACTCTGGTTGGTTCTCCCAGTAAAAGTGAGCCTGATCCCTGAATTCTTTCTGGCTTCCTGTCTCTCTTTTGCACGTGGTACAACCACCATGTTGCTATCCTTCATGCTGACTTCACCAGAACTGAGCAGAAGCCTGTGCCTTGCTCTTGAACTTCCAAGGTAGATAAACCTTTTTTTTTTTTTAATTGAAGCATGAAGCTCCCAACCTCTGTTATTTCATTATAGTAACAGAAGAAAGACTAATGCTCTTCTTTGCATTAACGTCCTAGCTACAGGCCTTTGTTGTAGGCAGCATATAGGTCTTTCTGGTTTTGGTCCTGCCTTATCGAATCCTCCTTCCCCATAAACAAAGTGATCTTGGCAAGTGTCTCATCGACAGATTATTATCTCACTCAATGCCTTCCTTTTGCCATCAAGTCCAAGCTCCTTGGATCAGGAGTGCAGGTCTCTCTACGAGCTGAATTCACCTTTCCAGACTTACCTTGCACTCCTTACTTTGTGTGTTCAGTCAAAACAAACTCCTTCTGTTCCTTTAATACCATTCAAGAATGAGCTCATGTAACACTCTTTCTCTAGAGCGGTGATGGTGAACCTTAGAGGGACAGTGCCCAACCTGCAACCCCAAGCCCACTTATCTACCATAAAGCGCCTGCACTGCAGTTAATCTTGAGGGCTCAAGTTGTGGTTTAGCAAAAACTACATATATCAACATCTTCTGTCTTAAAAGAAAAACAAATGACATACGTGCTGTGGGCTCACCACCACTGCTCTAGAGCTTTCCCCAACCCCTTAATCAAAGGAATTATTCCACCTTCTCTTGCGTCTAGAGGAAGTTGACTTCTTCAAGATTTGCATAACTGTCTTCTGTACAAGCCTGTTAGCTCCTCAAGGGTACAAGGAATGTGTTGAATTCATTTTTATGCATCTATGATGTGTAGCAGGTATCTCATAACACCTTTTCTGAATTGCATTCTTCAGGGGTGTTCAAAGAATTCCTTTCATCTGTTTTCTGCCCTTATATATAAAGTGTGCTGGTATTTGCTTCACAGTTAATGGTAGAAGTGTAACCAAGACTGCTGTGCTGATGAAACCCAGGAAGCAGCAATATGGGTTTCAAGGGAGCTGGTTTGTACTATGCTTCTCTATATTTGCTGAGTGACCTTGGGCTGATCACTTGGCATCTCTGGAATTCAGTTTCTCTCCGTATACATTAGACAACTCCACAGCAGTGGGAATTTTCAGTGTCTGAGCACACAGAGATTAAGACACAATAGCAAGGTCTGCCTCCACATCTCCCACGAGTACAGATGACTATTAAATTGTTGAGCATGTGCCAGGCATTGTACAAAGCCTAGGCTCTGTACCCAACTTGTCTTACGAAATTCTCCCAACAACTCCAGGAAGTAGTTATCGTGATATTCACTTCCTGGATGCTCAGACATGTGTAAGGTAGCTATGTGAGCCCACACGGAAGAGGCAGAATGGAAACCCAGTCTTGGAAGACTGAATGCTGAGTGGGTTTATTGGCCCTCCCCTTTAGGATGGAGAAGTCCCCGTCTCAGGGACTTTGCCCTTGCTGTTGCTCTACAGAAACTCTTGTCTGCTTTTCATGGCTTTTATTCCTCATGGCTCAGTTTATTTTTATTTTTATTTTTTTTCATGGCCAAGTTTATTTATTTATTTACTTATTATTTTTTATTGAGAAATAAATATAAATGAGACAGTTTCACAGCTGATTAATAGGACAGTTTTGATAATCAATACATTGTACATGGTTATCCATAGCACAAGAAGCAGACAGGATATTCTGTCCAAATACTGTTAGTACATCTCTTTCTTCTCATTGAATTAAGCAAAAGTATCTGTACATCCTAACTATTTTGTATATATAAATACAAAATGATCTTTCCTTTGTATCCTTTTTTTTTGTCCTGTCAGAGGTGGATATTCTATTGGCATCTAAATACTATAGGTGTTTCAATTCAACTAAACAATCTAACACTGTCTAGCAGTCTATAATATTAGTGGGTTATCCTCAGAAGTTATTGACTTGAGCCTTTTACAGCTCATCGTATTAATATGGCTTTACTTTATATACCTCGTTTTTATACTTTTCTATTGGATAGTTAAGACCAAGATATAGCAAGATCTATATACCCAGAATTGTAACTTTTGTATCTGATAAGGTCAGCCAAGTACTCTCAGGATTTATCCTGTAGCCCTGTACCGCCCTTTGTACATCCTTTTGTCAGTGTCAGACATGAGGATGAGTCATGGCCATTGCTTGACCAATTTGCTCTCTGTGCTTGAGAAAATGTTTTTTCTCTCTATGTGACTCTCCCTAGGCTCACTTTACATCACTGAACACATTTCTCTGTGGCTCCATAATCTTCTTGATCAGAAAATTTGGAGCACAACTGAGTCACATGTTGTTACAGTACAGGTTCTCCTATGTCCCAAGTCTTCACTGACCTTGAAAGGCTAGGGTCAAAATGTTGGCTGACCATGCAGCCCTTCCTTTTCTCCAATTTTGAACTGCCAACTTAGGTTTTTAACCCTCCAGAAGAGAAGCTAATTATTAACCTGCAATATATGCAGCCCTGTCTGTCTAAATATCAAACATTTTGGTATATCATGGAACAGGTATTTTCCATCAGATATTGATATGTTGAACTTTAAGTCCTTACAGAATATGAAGGAAAAATAATTATATAAAAGTAGAAGTAAGCATTTACTTATTTTTACGAAGAAATTTAGAAACCTAACCATCTATGGAATTGTAAGTCCTTATACTAGGGAGACAATATGATATTTACAGATGTGGGTCTGGTTTATTTCATTAATAAGTATATCTTCAAGTGGCATCCACTTAAATATGAAGGCTTCAAGTTTATCATTCTTTATAGCTGAGTAGTACTCCATTATATAAAAGTACCACATGTTTTTCAACCATTCCACATGTGACGGGCATCTTGGTTGTTTCCAAGATCTGGCTATTACAAATTGTGCTGCTATAAACATAGGTACGCATATATCACTAGGATATGACGCTTTCAGTTCCTCCAGGAAAATTCCC
The DNA here is from genome assembly GCF_000260255.1 of Octodon degus. Classification (NCBI taxonomy): domain Eukaryota; kingdom Metazoa; phylum Chordata; class Mammalia; order Rodentia; family Octodontidae; genus Octodon; species Octodon degus. The sequence goes on along the minus strand of NW_004524605.1, from coordinate 9,528,388 downwards.
AGTAGGGGGATAGCAGGCTTGAATGCGATTTCCAGTCCTAGTTTTCTAAGGACTCTCCACACTGATTTCCATAATGGTTGCACCAGTCTACACTTCCACCAACAGTGGAGAAGGGTTCCCCTTTCCCCACAGTCGTGGCCAAGTTTAAACATCATGCCCCGGGAAGATTTTCCTTGTCCCCTGTCCATTTTTTTTTCTTTTTTTCCCTAACTTATACACTCTTCCATTTCTTTCTTTTTTTCATTAACTTTATTATAAATCAATAATTATATAGCATATTAAAAATTGTAGACAAATATTGAAATGTGAGAGATATAAGATATAGACAGAGTGAATTTTAGCTCTGTCTTTCATAACACTTTGAATATTGGATATTTTCTTCATTTAAAAAAATATTTATCAGTACTTTTGTGTCATACTTATGTTAACATTTCTTGTGGAAAAGTGGCAAGTAGCATATTCCATTCTTCATCCCATTTGCCTTCCCACCCTCCCTGCCCACTTACGTCAGCCCCTTGCTTTTTTATCTTTTGCTTTGCATACATTTGCAGTACACAATGTTTGCATTCTTTGTGCGGGACTGGTATATACACAGGGTAGAGTCTGATTGCTTTCTCCATCCTCCATCCCACCACCCACTCCTCCAACCCTCTGTATCCTGGTCTTCTTTCTCTCTAAGAAAGATCTGTCCCCACCCCCTTTCCTATTACCCTACTGATTTTTCTACTTTGCCTCCCTCAAAGGTAGGAGCTCTGAGGGTAGGGACTTTATTTGTCTGATGAACTCCCCTGTTTTGCTCAGATCTTGAAATAGTGATGATAGTGTGTGTGTGTGTGTGTGTGTGTGTGTGTGTGTGTGTGTGTGTATGCTTTGTGCAACAGTACAATCACTGAGGGATGAACAACAACTCTTATATGACTTTCCCTGTTCCAAGGCACAAGTTTTTCTAGAATGAGTAGAATAGGGATCACAAAATGTTTTCTTTTTTTTTTTGGCAGAACGGGGGATTGAACTCAGACCCTTGCACTTGCCAGGGAAGTGCTTATTCTACTGAGCCATCTCCTTGACCCTTTTTTATTTTTAAAATTAATTTTAATTTTAATTTTTTTGGGCAGAACTGGGTATGGAACTCAGCCCCTTGTGCTTGCCAGGCAAGTACTTATTCTACTGAGCCATCTCCCCAGCCCCTCAAAATGTTTTCTAAATGGCCAGAGAACAAGGAGTTTTAAGCCTTGTACAGTGTAATACAGTCTAATACAGTCTCAGCTCTAGTGACTCAACTCTGTTTTTATATCACAAAAACCACAAACAGTATGTGGATGAAAAAGCACCTGAGGTGGCAATAAAACTCTTTATTCACAGAAACAAGAGGCCAGCCTGTGGGCCACAGCTTACCGATCCCTAGACTAGAGGGCTGCTATTGCCTACACCTTTAAAATAGCTTCAGGAATTTCCTTTGGCTTGGATGTCTTGGTCCCAATAATGAAAATTCCCTTTCTGATATCATGATGTCTGGGGTCCTCAAAGGAACAAACTATGTGAAAAGGAAAGTAGACCCCTTAATGCTATGGCACCCCACTGGTGATAAACATGTGGAGAATGATGGGATTTGCTGACCACCTTTAGAAAGCATCTGGAGGTTTCTTCAGCCCTCCCTCTTCCCCTTCCCTAAAGACAACTCTGGTGTCCTCAGCCTTCTCAGACCTTTCTGAAGACTTCTGCTCTACGTTGGACACCCGAGCTCCTGCTCCTCCCTCATCTTTCCTACCAACAATGTGTGTCTTCCTTCTCTACTGGCTGGTAATCTTGACCACAGAGAATCGTATGCTTCCTTTTTCGGTGTGACATCTCACAGTGTTTTGTGCAGAGAGGTGCTGAGTAAACATTCAATTTATATTCTGCGACCCCCTGCCCTCTCTTTCCATTATGCATCATTCAAGACGATTAGGCTGCCTGGAGCCTGCAGCCCGAAGACTTCTCCCTCTGTTGATTCCATTCCCTGTGATGCGCAGGCTCTGCCGCCCGTCTGCCGGTCACCGTGTCCACGCCAATGGAATTCATAATCAGGCAGTGCAGCTATGGTGGCTGAATGATACCATTTGAGCCGGCGGAAGCCAGAGAGGCCGGGCAACTGGGTGGGAGGTAGAAACCAGAGGGGATTTGCGTCCTGAATATGGAATGAAAACATATTTGACTTAAGATTCTGCTTTGCTACTGACTTGCTGAGGGATTTTAAGCAGGCCATGTAATAAGCTATTTCAGTAAGTCATAAGTCTCAGCTCTTTTTTCTCTAAATGGAGATTTAGTGGAATAATTTATGTGAAGGCACTAGGAAGGCATAAAGAATCATATTAAAATCTTAATAATTATTAGTATCCCCCACCATCATTATCTCACCTCCTACCCGGCCTCTCTGCTCAATCCTCCGCCATTGAGTGTAACAGTTATCATGCAGACGTAGGTCTGAGATCTTGCCATTTCTCTGCTAAATCTCCAGTGGCTTCCATGGCAGCTTGAGGTCCAACTCCTAGCGGAGGCTGAGAGGGTCCACATTACTTGGCCATGTGGCCTCGACTTCACCTCCTCTCACTCTCCACGGTAGCCACACTCTCCTATCTACCACACCCGTTGTGTGTGCTCTGGCTTACCTAAAATGTCCTTTCCCTAGATATCTGCTCAGCTCACTGCCTCACCTGTCTTAGAGTTTTACTGAAAGGTCACTTTCCTCAGCACAGGTGTCCCTGGCTGTCCTTCAAAAGCCTGCCTCCATCTCTCTTTCCTGACTTGGTTTCCTCTGTAACACAGCCAGCTATCATAATTCTTCTGTCACTTTCCCAGTTGCAGTTCTATCAGTTTCTGCCCTGAATTAAAGTTTCAGGCAGGGAATTTTATTTACTTATTTATTTCCTGCTGTATTCCTGGTGTCAGCATGGTAACTGACGTAAACTGGTGCTTAATACGTATTTGTCAAGTGTACAAGACGTGTAACAATTTCATTAGCTCAATAAAGCTGCCTGCTGGGGACACAGAAACTGAGCAGCATTCAGCTTAATTCTTAGTTGATCTGCATTCACATTGCTACAGTTTGATCCCAGAACTCATTTCTCTTTACTGGGTATTTATGGAGTCACCACGTAGAAATGTTAGGAGGCTGAGGTTGACAGTCCGACCCAGACTTGCTTGCTCTGAGAGCTTGGGCAAATGATCTGCCTCTCTGAACATTAGTTTCTCAGCTGTAAAATGACAGCTTCTACTTTGTAAGGTGGTTGTGAAGATTAAGTGGTCGATTACTATTCATGTAAGGTGTTTAAGCAAGTCCTTAGCTCATAGTAAATTGTTGGCTAATGGTATTTTTATGTCACTAGCAATATAAAAATATCAGCATCTTCTAAGAGTGTACAGGAACAAGCATAATTTTCACAGCCATTCTTTTTGAGTGAAATTTGCTCAGTGTTGTCCCAAATGTGTCTTTTGCTTTTAAATTTTATACTGTGTTTTTGTTTTTATGAGAGGCATGTGGTTTTCCTTTCCCCCATTCTTTCCATCCTCCCTGTGTTTCCGCTCCTTCTGGATGAATATTCATCTCATACTGGACACTTGCTGACCACACTCCCTGATTCTGGCCACTGTCCTTCTATGGGCCTCCCTTTCCCCATCCATGCAGTGGGCTAAAAATCTTGCCTTTGCTTACATTGGAGAGATAATGCGAGGCCACGCAGAAAAGGTGGTGTGAATGGTAACTCTACAGGCCCAGGCCTTCCTCTTTAACACCCCTTGCTAGTGATGAGCATTCCCGAGTGCCTAACCAAGCATCCCTGTTCTCCTTGTCCTGGGGAATCCGATGCAGCATCTACTGAGTAGAACAGTTCGCTTTTTTCTGTTTTTGCTTTGGTGGGCTTATGATAGAATCCAATAGAAGTTCATCTTTGGAGAACTGTTTTTAAAACTGTTATATTGGAGATGACTTTCGGTTCATCACAATAACTTTAGTGATGTGGCTTGAACTTGTTATTTTAGGTCTCTTGAAAGCTGGGATTTTTTTCTCTAACATTTTGAAGCCACTGATATTATTTATCCAGAGGTTTTCTGCACCAACATACTATAAGCTCATCATTACTGTTCTCTGGAGAAATCAACTGTATCTTTGGTACTGAACTGGAAAATTTAGCAGCCAGGAAAGAGAATCCATGTCTTGAGATGCAAATTAGGGCAGGGAGTCAGATTTGCTCCCTTTCTTCCCATCTCCTTTGTCTGTAGGTCAGGCTCTGCAGAGTTGTCCCTCTGTCTCACTAGAGGGACAAAATCCCTCCTAAAAGCTGGCTAACTCAGGGGCGGCACATGAGCTTTCCACGCATGCATGGACAGTCAGTGGTACTTGCTTGAAGCAAGTTCTTGAGGATGTTGTATCCATATCCCTTTACTTAGCAATTTATTTTGTATTTATCAAATTTTTGTTCTAAGCCCTTTAATTTGTGTCAATGCCATTATTCCTGTTAGCAATGCAGTGAAACAGGCACCCTAAAATAATCCCCTCTCTGTGGACAAGGAAACTGAAGTAACCCATCCCAGACAGCCCAGCCTTAGGAGGTAGACCTGAGGTTCAGATCAGGCAATTGATTCCCTTGTGCTGTAGAAGTGCTGGGAAGCGCTTGGCTGCAATCTAATCTAAACTTGAACCTGGCGTTGGCTGCTACTGCAGTTATTAGTACTATTGCTTGAGGTTTCCATAGATGGCTGGGCATTGAGAGCAGAAGATGTGCTTATGCAGAGTACGTTCATCATGTCTGGCTACCTCTTCCTCTCCTTTGGTCCCAGATGAACATTCCTTTCAAGAGAGCCTTTGCCTGGCTCACCTGGCATCTTTCTGCTCCAAAATAGGTCCCTCTGTCATGATCACCCAGTATATCTTTTGTTCTCCCCTTTATTAATGTCTCTCCTTCCCACCTGTAGGACGAAGAGCCTGGGGCCTCTAGACTGGGATGCCCAATGTGGTGCTTTGTAGACTGGATCAAGACCCAGTGGTGGGTCTTAATAGGCGAGCACTCAAAGTTTCCTGGACACCCTATTCCCAAACTCTCTTCCTGTTGGCCCAACAAGAGCCAAACTCAAACTGCAGCCCCAGCCCTGTCCTGTTTTGTACACTGGTCTCAGCTCACATCCGCTTGGCCCCACATGGGGCCACAACCACAGAACAGGTCCTCCCGACTTTAACCTGGGCTGAAAATCCTCTCCCCAGAAAACCTCTTGAATGTCCTATGCTTTGCCTTGTTTGCTGCTGTCTTGCCCTGTTAGACAGCCAGCCTGCTTGCTCCTGCCTCCAATAAATCTCATGTCAGAATGCCTGTCTTGTCAATTGCATGGATTTGTATCTAACAGGTCTCAAAATCAGTGTTGTGGTTCTTGACAGCATTTAAAAAATAAAGGCAAGTACTCAACATATGGGAATTGTAAATACTATTTTGTGGAATGTAACATATACTCATGTATAACGGCACATGCACACTGGGTTGGTGTAAAATGTGTCTCTACATCTCAGGCAAAGATTTCAAAGGTCCTGGTCTAAAGTAGATTCCCACATGACACGGGCAGTCAGACCAAGTGACGCTTGAAGGTCTCTCTCCTTGGTGACAGGGGATCCATAGGTTAGGTGAGGGCATTTGCAGCCTAAGGCTAATTTGTCTTCATCAGATGCATTATATTATTCAATGCTATTTGATTATGCCCGGTTGCTTTGGAGGCAATCTGTCTCTCTCTCTCCTTCTCTCTCTCTCTTGTTCAATTAAGCTCGTGCTTACTTTTCAGCCAGCTAAATGAAGCCTTTGATCACAATGGAGAATTCACTGTTTCCGTTGGAATTACAGCTCTAAATTTGCCCATTTCCAACAGCCGCTGATTCTAATTGAAATGGAAGGGCTGTGGGGTTTTTTTCTTTGGGGCCTAATTGTGTTTTTCTCCTTATGTATTGCCAACTGCTGGTCTCTTTTTAACAGCCAAAGGGGGTAGGGTTGGAGGACAATGTGATAGAGCTTTTTTTGGGCTAAGGTAAGTGCAAGGTTACAGCCTTTAAGATTGAATGTGTTCAAGGGAGGATTGAAACAGAAAATGAACCAGCGTTTCTTTTCTTCCTTTATGATCTCTATGTCTTAGCGGTATTGGAGAAAACTGGGTCTGCTGAGGCGTTATTGTTCATCTGGTTCCCACAATCCTGTGACTCAGGATTGTAGCACATTCCTGGTACTCCTGGCTGGTACGTGGCCGCAGACCAGCACAGCAGCGTTATCTTAAGCTTATGAGAAGTGCAGCGTCCCAGGCCTTGGCCCAGATCTGCCGAATTTAGATCTGCTCTTTCACAAGTTTGTGGCTGACTTGTGAACACATTTCAGTGATCCACTCAAACTGATTTTAGTTTAAGTCTGTGCTCTGGAGGCAGACCCTCCTTCGTCACTTACTAGCTTTGTGACCATGGGCAAGTCTCTTCACTAGAGGGTCTCAGTTTCCTAGTCTATAAAATGGGATCATAAAAGTGTTTGTCCATGGAATTGTTGAGAATGTGAAAGAAGACACTGCTAGCAGAGACACTGATAGAGAGATTGGCACAGGGTATGCTGTGGATATTGTTTATGCCTCTGCTGCTGCTGTTCTCTCCACCCTCATAGCAAACTTGAAATCTGGTGTGTGCTCATCTTCGCTGGCCTAGGTCTTAAAATTACCAACCACAATTCATATGGCAGTGGATGCCTCTTAAGATAGTTGGTTTCTTACAAGCAAGTTGAGAGGCCTGGAGATGTCCTATTTTTATAATTGCTTTTCTTAAATGAATGATTCCAAGGGTAAAAGGGAAAACACTATCCCTTGCCTGGACAGATTCATTTTCTGAAAAATACAATTCCTAAACACTGGAAGCTAGGTGCTTTAGCCTTTCTGAAGTAGTTACTGAAATGAAATGCATCCCTCAGCTCCCCACCCAGTGGGCCAGGGCTTCTGCCCGGCTGTGGGACCCTTGCCCCAGTTAGGCATGCACTACATTTCAATAGCCTAGTTTAGTCTGGTCCTCTCAAACAGATAGAGAGAAGTGTTTTCAATTAGCAGATCTCATTGCTGAGGGCACTAAGAGACAGTTCTGGAGAAGAGGAGCTAATTGAATGTATGTTGTGTATTTACTGGGGGAGAAAGCTCCACACCATGGCTGTTGTGGTCCCTGTTATTGGCCTGGGCCCACTTTAAGGACACCAAGTTCAGTCTCTCTCAGGCTGCATAAAGTCTCTCTGCTGTAGCTCTTTTGGTGGCTGTGCAGGGCCTTCTGTGCTCATTATAGGACTCATTCTTTTATAAGGCTGCCCATTTCTTGGTTGGATGAGCACCACCATTAGAAATGTAGAACATCCTTTTGCATGTGAGATCCAGCTTCGAGGGGTTGATCACCCCTTCTGTCATGTTTTCTTAAGCTCTTATGATCACTTGTCCATGTCTTCTGTCTCTCCATTTTCACCTGTTCCTTCCCTGCTTACACCCAAGTGTTGAAGCGTGGGGAAGAGAGTGATAGTGGTGAATTCCTTCCTTCCTTCTCTTATCCCCTCCTCATTCTACAAATGGTTACTGTCTGCTGTTTTCTAGTCACAGAATTACAGAACAATTCCTGTTTGTATAGAATACTTTTTAGTGTAGCATGCATGTGACAAAGAAACCAGTAATGTAATTGTAGGTAACAGGTACTTTGAGAAACAATAGCAAGAAAGATCATGAGGACTCCATGGATATGTCCGTGTATCTGGTGTGTGTGTGTTCATATGTATAAGAAGAAGAGAGAAAGACTGGGATTGGCTGGCTTTTCCTTAGATGGAATGATCAGGGATGGCTTCTTGGTGAGATAATATTTGAGTCTAAACTTAAGATGAAGTCAGTGTATTAGACATTTCTTGGTTACTGTAACAAAACACTTGCAAAACACTTGTTTTGGCTCATGGTGTGAGAGATTCTGGCCCATGGTCCCTTGTTCCTGTTCTACAGACTTGTAGTGGTGCGGCATGGGGTGGATGGAGCCTGTTTGTCTCAGGGAAGCTGGGAAGCAAAGAGTGAAAGAGGAAAGCCTCAGTTTCCAGCAAAGCATGCCCCCAATGACTTAACTATGTTTCTCTAGGCTCTACCTCCTAAAGGCTCCACCACCTCCCATCAGAATCACAAGACCCCTTCCCTTCAATACATAGGTCTTTTGGTGGGGGTCATGTAGAACCTGGACTTTAGCAGGCAGTATTCCATGCAAAGGAGGGAGGATGAACATTGTCAGTATAAAAAACAGTAAATACAAAGAAAGTATTGTGGAAAGGTGCATTTTATGGGTGGAAAGAGCCCTCCAAGATTGGAGCAATAGGAGAAAGCAGTAAAGGTGCCAAGCAGCAATAGCTGTGATGGCCCTGGAAAGCAGTAAAAGGAGTTTACATTTTATTTTAGCTGTCATGGGGTGGAGCGAGTGGTTTAAGTTTAAAGAGGCACTGTGCTATATGCAGAGAACACTCTTCAGGGTGGGGAGGGGGTACTAAGAGGGTGACTGAGGAGCTAGCACAACACTTGGATTATAGCCAACAAGGAGGATTTCAGTTATGTGTTTAGGGGGACAGACATTAGGACTTACAGATGAGTTGGACCCCGGGTGAAGGAGAATACATCCTTTTACTACCATTTAGGGTCTAAAAAGTGACCTCAGAGGTACCTGTGTGAAGGAAAGGAAAGGAAAGGAAGAATCATCCACATGCAACAGATGGTGAGAGCTGAGAGTACGCTGCTCTTAGAAGAGATTTCGTTTTCACCCAAAGGTGCCTAAAGACTTGCCTACTCTGCAGATTATCTCACGGAATGTGCCAGAAGATGGCTTAAAAACCTAGTTTTACAAGGGTGTGAATAATCTCTGTGTACTCTGCACCTGGCACAGGGCTTGGCAAAGTACTGAGTAAATGCTTGCTGGGTGAAGGAATAAATGTTTCTAGCATTTAGGGGCACGTTCATAGATATTCCCTAGAGAGTCCCCTAAGCTGATCATATGCTTGCCTCATTTTGGGCTACAATCATGTCAGTAGACTATTCAGACCAGGGATCAGATAGTCTTGCTCTAATTTACACTGGCCGGTTAATACTTGGAGATGCATATTTCTTTGGAAACACATACTGTACTTAAGGATTTCTGGGTGGCTAGGGAACTTGACACAAGATCAGATGCGGTTAAAGGAACAGGGAATATCGAGCCTGGAATAGAATCAAGACAGAGTTAGATATGCAAAGGGATGTTGTGTTCAACTATTGGATGTCTTATCAAGGTCTTAACTTATTTTTGCCATCTTAGCAGGATAAGAGCTAGTGACTCATTCTTAGGAAAGAAGATACACTGTTGTTCAGGATTAGGGCGAATAAAAGAAAAAGGTCCATATGAAAGTGATTTTTTTCTCAGGGTGAAGTAGAAGGATGATGTCCTGTTTGACTTGGGAAGCATTCTTGTCCAGAATGACATTAAAGGGGTTCCTCATTTTCTGGGGGCTCAAGTAGATGTTTATTCAGGTTACTTTCCATCCTGAGAGTATATGGCACTGAAAGGTGAACATCCATTAATTAATTTATTCATGCATTATGTACACTGTATCAGGGTCACTAAGAAGTACGCGTAGGCGAGTAAAGTATACCGTCTCTGCACTGTTGAGCTCATAATTTAGATGAGATTGTCCATTTATTTGCCTGTAATTCAATAAGCCACTTGATCACAAAACCTCTTAGATTGTAGAAAATGTCTTCAGATATTGCTGTTTCACAAAAACCAGATCCAGTGCCAAATGAAAGCCAGAAAACCAAGTAAGAACTGCAATGGCAAACAGCATAGTAAGGTGTAACTTTCGCTTTCCCTGGTGAGCTTGTTTGTTTACAAGCCAAGTGGCTTTCAGGGTATGCATTCTGCTTTTGTATTTCCCTATCTCTGAAGTACTTCTCTGCCCTGTTCTTTCGCTGCGTGTCTCAGCCCAGAGAAGACTCTGTCTACAAGGAGCTTTCAGTGAGTGTATGTGGCTTCATACACTCACACTGCTGAGCCCAGGGCTCTGTTAGCATCATGAGTCATCCGTGAAATGCTGCTGTTGAGAAGAACTTCAATGGGAACACAAAGTCTTCTCTGACCAGAAGTTCTTCCCTGGCCCTGCTTCCCAGGATGGAGATATATTTGGAGAGGATAGTTAGATCACAGTAAAAATAAAGAAGTGGCATTAGGGACGCATTAGTTTCTTTTGAGCCGTGTGTGGTCACTGTCATTTTTCACTATCTTTTTCTCTGGATGGCTTATGTTTTTCCTCAAGCACATTCAAAAATCTCTTCCCTTGGAAAGGAGCTGCTGGTAGGGTGCTGCTGAAGTCAGGCAGACAATAAGATTGTTATCCATCCATTATCTATCTATCTATCTATCTATCTATCTATCTATCTATCTATCTATCATCTGCATTCATCCTCACTTTCTGTAGATACTTTCCTGGTCATCACATGCTGCACCCCCTTCTACTTCAGGCCCAGACATTTGGGTGTATTTCCGTGTACTCCTTAAGTTATATTCATCAATAAACAGAACTTGAGTTGTAAACTGCGATTCTTTAAATCTCCTGAAGCAATTTGCATGATTCCCCTAAGTGATAGGTGACTTTGTTGGAACTCGCTAGCTCTGAGCCCTGAAACATATTTATCTGACTTACTTATTTGTTCAGAACTTCCAACCCCAGGTTATTCCTCTCTCTTCTGTCCTCTGAGTGACTCTGAGTTGCTTTGCTTGATGATGCCTCTCATTAATTGCATGTATCTCTCATCAAGAGTGCTTAGATTTCATGGGTAATAAAGAATGAGAAAGTTTTTAAGTGCTTATTTTGACAGCAATAAAATGGCAATATGTCAATGACATATTCTGGATCATTTGTTGGCTGCTATGGTAGGCAGGAAGTTTCTAGAGTTAGAACATCTTGAATTTCAGCTTCACAAACTTCCACACTAGGTGAATTTGAGTAAAATATCAGAAACTCAGTAACCTAATCTGTATACTAGGGATGACAATTACCTACCTCAAAGGAGAGTAAATGAGAAAATATATATTCAGTATTCAGTACATGACACACATATAATACATATAGGTATTGATAAGCTGCCTATGCCAGAAATATGTGTAACTTTTTGTCATGAATCAGGGAATCATGAGGAGGGGCAAAGGTAAAAGGAAGTGAAACTTCTGGTACAAACAGCATAATACTACTATTTATAAGTCTCCTTTCTCTAAATATTTGCCTGTTTATCTCTACTTTCATCTTTGTACGGCCCTAGGTCTTTTCATAGTGATCCAGCCCCATCTGTTCTCATTTATATTCAGCTGCTATTTAGAATATAAGTGTTAATTGTCTCCTTAACACCTCACTGCTACTAATTCTGAGCACTCTATGTTCTTGGTTCCTTTCGTTTACCATCTGCCCAGGGTCCCATACCACTTGCCTTTATTCTCTTCTGTTATTTCAGTAGCTCTTCACTCTCTTTTTAAAAGGAACATGTTCAAAAAAATCTCTGCCAACTATTATTTTTTAAGTACATATTTCTGATTATTAAAGTACTTTGTATTATAATAATTTAAAAATACAGGGGAAATGAACTTTTAAAACTATAACCACCTACCAAGCTGAAAGGATTTCCATCTTAAGTATATTTTCCCCCTGAGCTACATATGCATTTTCTACTTAGGATCACACTGTGTCAGATGGGAATTTTTAAGCGATAAGTAATAAAATAGCCAACTCAAATTGGTAGGCAAAAATGAGGACATGGATTAGTTTACATTACTGGAAATCTAAAGGCAGCACAGGGGTTAGGATCACCGGTCTCTGCTCTGGTTTATCAGCTCTATTGTCTTCTGCTGATAAAGCCTCAGAGCTTTACCTTCAATGCTGTAGAGCACATTTGTAAGCAAAAATACAAACAAAACTAAAACAAAGTAAAGAGGACAAGAATATCTCTTTGTGTAGAATCCCCTAAACTTTTCTTCCCCCTAATTTTTTCCCTTTCCCTCATCTTTATTGTTTATTCCTTATAAAAGTAAGGGGGAAATCATGCAGATATATATTTGGGATGGCCGAGATGATTGTAGTACTCATTTCTATCTGTTTTGGAAGTAGCGTGTCTTAGTTACTCTTCTCTCGTTGCTGGGACAAATACCCGACACTCAAAATGAAGGAAGGAAAGGTTTATTTAGCTCACAGTTACTGGAAGTTTCAGTCCATACTCAGCTGGGTCCAACGCAGAGCAGCACATAGCAAAGGGCAACCTTTCATGGCAGCGGCAAAGAGCAAGAGCGACAAGAGAGGGGTAGCAGCAGCTCAAGCAGTTGGCTTCTCTTCCCACCTTACATTGTAATGCAAATTACCTGCCCCAGGGTAGGGGAAGTACTCACACCTCTGGGTACTTCCCAGTATTTACCCACCTATGGGTAATCCGAGCAGTACTAAGACCCATAATCCCAGCCTTGGATCACACATAATCCCAGTGGATCATGAGTTAACACAAACTCTACAAGTCCTCACCCCATGACTGCATGAGGCTTTGGGGGGACAACTAGACACAAACCATAACATAGCGTTAATGTCTAAAAATTTCAGGTTGACTAACTCTCTGTGCTGTTAGCTATATTCTGAGTAAATACACCGAAGACAGCAAAGTGCAATACAAAAATCATGGTTGAATACAGCTCATATTATTCTTCTAAATGTGTACCATTTCTAATGCCTTATCAATTAGTATTCTCTCCTTAAAATAAATTTAAAAAATAAAGTAAAAAAGGACAAGAAAAAAATCAAAGTTTATTGAAAGTAAGCACTGATGTTTATTTGACCAATTTTGCGTATCTATATCTAGCAATCTAGACAGTAGATTTGATGATGGAAATACGCACTATAACAACCATCATTAAATTTTTATTGTTATTTTGAAACTGTACCATTTATTTATGGTGTTACTTGTTGCTCTGTTATTGTCTTTGCTTCTGCTATTTGTTTTTACTCTTTAAAATAAAATAAAAAATTGGACAAAAAGAATCCCTAAGCATGGAAAACTATTTTCAGAACATTCTAGCAAACTTTACCTCACATCTCATTGGTGCCCATTGAATAAGGTGCTCGTTCCTGAGCTCAACCCTAAATTGAGTTTTTTTAAAAATCATGATCGATTTAAACCAGTAATTCTTGTATGTGAACAGGATCCAGAATCCCCTCAAGAGCTTGTTAATACACAGATTTCTGGGCTCTTCCTCCAGTATTTTTGGTTCAGTACTCCAAGATGGTGTCCAAGAGCTTGAATTTATAGCAAGTTTATAGGTAAGGTTAGTGCTATAGGGTCAGAATCAACATTTTGAGAGACAATGGTTTAGGCAGATTAAAACTCGTTTTGGAGATGACTTTACTATTCTGTCTTGGTTACTGTTCTCTAATTGCCAGGACAAAAGAACTGACATCCAAAATTAAGGAAGGAAAAGTTTGTTTAGCTCAGAGTTTGTGGAGATTTCAATCCGTACTCAGCTGGCTCCACTGCAGGGTGGCACATGGCAGAGGGCAGCGGTTCATGGCCATGGAAAACAGTAAAACAGCCAGAGCCAAGAAGAGCGGAGCAGCAGCTTCAGCAGCCAGCAAGCCCCTCTCCCTTCCTTATATTGTATTCAGGCTCTCTGCCCCAGGGTGAATGTAGTACTCACACCCACTGTCCCAGCATTGGATCAAGAATTAATCACACACTCTAGAAGCCCACCCCAATGACTGCATGAGGCTTTAGGGGGACAGTTAGACACAAGCCATAACAATTTCCTAAACATTTTGTGACTGTGCACGTTGGCTTTCTGTTTCTGTGGCAAAACACCCAAGATAAGCAATTTAAAAGGAAGAAATATTTATTCTGGCTACTGATGTCAGTGCCTGGCCAGCTGTCCTCATGGTCTTGGGCCTGTGGTAAGGTGAATATGGTGGTGGGGAGGGTGTGATGGCTGAGGATGTTCACACCATGGTGGGAGGGAAGGGAGAGAGAGGGGGGCCTGGGGCCCATGACTTTCCTCTTCCAACTAGGCCGCTGTCCTTGGTTCCTTCACCTCCTCACTGTGTCATCCTCTGGGGATCAAGACCTCAACACAGGAGCTGCTGGGGCCCTTGTAAGGCCACATGACACATGAAGGAACGTGAAACGTAGCTGCAACATCCTTGAATATTTCCATATATCATTAAAAATTCTTTAAAGGTGTGGGGTTTTATTGGTAAGATAAAGCAAAATACTTCTGCGCAATGGACTATTATTCAACCAGTTTTCTGTTGTTAAGCATTGGTGGTTTTTGTATTTTGTTGCTATACATTTTTACAGTAAAGAACGTCAGTGCACGAAGTAATTTGTGCGCTCCTCTGCTTATTACCCAAGAATACATTCCTAGAAGTAAAATTACTCTTTTAGCTATTCTTATCTCACTGACTCAGGGCTCTTTCCAGGGGAATAAATGTTCTATTTTCTGTTTAGTTTTCTTAAAGGGCCAGGCCTTGACAGCTGTGTACACTGATGCAATAGTTTCACAGAGCAAGCCCCTTGGGCTCCAAAGGGGCTGGGGGAGGACAGTAGGATGGCTCAGTAAAGGAAAGGTCAGAAGAACAGGTCTGGGGCTTGCTCAAGGAGCTGGAAGTGACAAGGAAATATGGCATAGCAGAAGATAAAGTTGGAAGGGAGACTCGGGACAACTAATTCTGGATTTTCCTTTTTGGGTTAAGTTTTCAAAGCTGCAGTCATTTGCTGTTACAATATACCATTGTTGCAATTTTTGTCATATCCATGTTCTACCTGCTTTGTTACAGTATTTTTTTTGTCAGTTCCATTAAATTAATTCATTTTAACAGAAAATTGATATCATAGGGTTAAGAGAGGAACATCTTCGGTTACTATATGCAGAACATAGCGTACTTCTCCTAACAACTTTATGAAATGCTAGCTCCATATTGTTGCCTGCTGCAAGCTTTGAACCTGCAGCCTCATCATTATGGTGAAAGTGAGTGTGTCTTATGAGATGTTCTGGACGTATCAAGAGTCCTAGGCAAGGGCTCTTCTGGATATCAGAGGAAAGGTTAGGGAGGTATTACAGAGAAAATAGCTGTTGCTTGGGGTGAGTAAA
>NW_004524605.1:9507906-9512564 GCF_000260255.1 Octodon degus | reverse complement strand
TTTTTATACTTTTCTGCTGGATGGTTAAGACAAAGATAAAGCAAGAACTATGCAACAAGAATTGTAGCTTTTGGGTCTGATAAGGTCAGTTGAATCCCCTCAGGGTTTATCCTGAGACCCTGTACCTCAGATTGTAGATCAAACTTTAAACACATTCAGGGCATAAGAATCTCTGTAGCAGTGATGGGCCCACGAGTCTATATTTTACAAAGTCTTCAGGCTCATCTTAAAGAGGTATAACTAAATTGCATAGAACAATTAAATTGTTTGATATTATTTTATTATTATTATTATTATTTTAACACAGGGTCTACAGGGCCTCATTAGGTAGATTGGACTCATAGTGATCCATCTGTGTTCAGCCTCCCAAGAACTGGGATTACAGGCATGTGCCACCACGCCCAGTCTCAATTACAGTCTCAGCGTGCCCTGGGGATGGGGCTGGCCTGGCATGCTAGAGATCAAACCTTGGCCATGGAAGTGTCTCAAACATTTTTTATTTAAAAAAATTTTTTTTAAATTTAGTTTAATTTAATTTTTTTCCATAATTTTATTGAGAAATAAATAGCAATGAGACAGTTTCAAATCAAATTCGTAGGACAGTTTCAATAATTAACACTTGAATCTGCTGAGCTATTTGGTTGTTCCTTTCATCTTAATTTTATAAAGCATATTACTTGCAAAAATAATTTTAACTTTGCAGAAAAGTTATAGAGTACTACAAACTTTCTCTTATACTCTGATTTCTTAATTATTTTTGATAGGCTATGACCCTAGTATGAATTGCTGAATTATTATGGTGGTCATCCCATATGGCTGAAGCCCTTAAAACAGCAGCTCATCTTCCCAGAGACCACCTCGCCCCTTCTTCTCCAGCTCAGCCCAGGGTGCAGTTTCCTTTCACCCTTCCCACCACCTCAGGGAAGGCCCCAATCAGCTCCTCAGGTATATCTAAACATCCCCCTCAAACCCCACCCCTGGAAAAAGGTTATAAAAGCCTCAGCCTCCCTTTGTTCCAATCCAGAGAATTTCTTATTCTCCCCAAATTCTCTCCATATCCTCCAAGATAATAAAGCTTCTTTTCCTCTATGATAAAGCCCCTTTCCCTTTTTCCTTCTGCCTGTTTCTCTGCTGTGACACCATCAAAACCTATCAATTTTAATTTTTATTAGTTGGTGTTTGCAGTATGCAATAAGTCCACTCACTGTGAGGAGTTGGTGCACATAGGCAACGCATCTGAATTCTTTAACACGTTCTCATTTTCTGTGCCAGTATCTCTTTCCTCACTTTTTTTTTTTTTTTTTTTAAGGAAACCAGGGATTGAACTCAGACCCTTGCACTTGCCAGGGAAGCACTTATTCCACTGAGCCATCTCCCTGGCCCCTTCTCTTCCCCCTTGTTATCACCTCTCTCCTCTGTCTCTGTGTGCCTCATTCTCTCCCCTCTCAACATCCTCTCTGTATCCCTGAAATATTGGAGCATAAGATTGCATTATACACTTTTTATTTTATTGTTTACTTTCTAAGAATATAGATATTTTCTTATAAACCACAGTAGCATGAATAGCTTAAAAAACTTTACTATGGATGTAAAGTTTGATCCATCTGTAGTCCATATTCCAACACTGCCAGATAAAAAGTGGTCATCAGCCAATATGGCAATAATGTCCAATAGAATGCTCTCATCCTCCAGTTCATGTTCCCCCTTTGATCATGTTCTACTTAACTGTGATGTTTTATAGTCTTTACCCTAAGCAGTTACTTAGCCTTTCTCTATCTTTCATAGTATTGACTTTGTGGAAGAATAAACCCTCTTTTTCCTATTGTGGGTTTGTCTCATAATTTCTCATTGTCTCAGTTACTCTTCTCTCATTGCTGGGACAAATGCCCAACACCCAAAATGAAGGAAGGAAAGGTTTATTTAGCTCATGGTTACTGGAGGTTTCAGTCCATACTTAGCTGGCTCCAAGGCAGAGCGGCACATGGCAGAGGGCAGCCTTTCTTGGTGGTGGCAAAGAGCAGAGAGCAAAGGGGAGGAGTAGTGGCAACAATAGCAACAGAGAGGGAATCTGTCTGTCTCTCTTATGTTACATTCAGGCCATCTGCCCTGGGCTGGATGTAGCTCTCACACCCATAATCCCAGAAGCACTCAGACCCATAATCCCAGAAGTACTCAGACCCATAACCCAGCCTTGGATGATGAATTAATAATGAACTGTAGAACTGCATCTCAATGACTGCATGGGGACTTGGGGGGACAAGTACACACAAACCATAACACTTAGGCAAAATTCCACAGAAGCAGGCCATACAGTGCTGGCTGAAATACTCCACTAGTGATACTGTCCCATACCCTACGGTACCACTTCTAGAGACGTGCAACATCCATCCACATTGATGGTTTTAATTTTGATCACTCGGTTAAGGTATTGTCTGAATTCTCCCCTGCACAGGTGGTATTTCTTCCTTGAAACTAACTGTCCATCTGTGAGAGGGAAACTTAGAGACCAAAAAAAAAATTATATTCTTTACCATTAAGTGTGGCTATGTGGGAAATGAATTGAACTGAAGGAAAAAGATAAGAGAGTACAGAAGTCAGCTAAAAATCCGAGAGAGAGAGAGAGAGAGAGAGAGAGAGAGAGAGAGAGAGAGAGAGAGAGAGAGACTGTATTCTAAGAGTAACTGAGTAGATATTGAAACCACTTGAGTACATGTGGTTGTCAAGACACAAATCTGCTCCTTTGATACATAAGTTATTTGATCTAAACTGGTAACTTCAAATAATAGTTACTTCTTCAGTTATTGGATTAGTGAAACTAGTGTTCTACGTGTATTAATTATGATAATCATTTCATAGGCTTCTGTGTTCTTATTGAGCTGTCACAGTTAATTTCATGTGATACAAAAAAAGTTGCTAAAATTTCCCAACTATGAGTGTGGGTTTTTCTCTTTTAGTTTTGTGAGCTCTTGGTTCATGTCTTTTGAAGCTGTATTTTAGGCTCCCCTCACAAGCCTTTTATGCTGTCATATGCGAATAGTGTACCCTATAAACAGTATATAATTAGATTTACTTCTTTATCCAGACTGACAATCAATGTCTTATAATTGGAATATGTGGCCAATTTACATTTAATTACTGAGATAGCTGGATTTAATTATATCATTCTGCTATTTGTTTTCCACTTGATTTATTCTTTGCTCTTATTTATTTATTTATTTATTTGTGTGTGTGTGTGTGTCCAGCTCAGCCCACCAGGGGGCGGGGCTGGCTGGCATATGGTGCTGGGGGATTGAACCGCGGTCCCTGTGCTTTGCCAAGCTTGTTCCAAGTAGGTGCTTTAGACCACTGAGCCATCTCACCAGCCCCATGCTCTTTTATTTTTTACCAATTATTTTTATTGCTATATTTTTCTTTTCTATTAGTTTTTATATTTTATTCCTTTAGTGATGTCCCCAGGAATTACATTAAATTTTCTGGATTCATCTGACTCCTTTAAATCTGTATTTTTATTAGTTCACAAGTGATACAAGGAGTTTTACAGTAGTTTAATTCCATTTACTGCTCTCATTTTTGTACTGTTTCTGGTCTACATTTCAAAGTATATGTACTTTAAACTAAAAAACAACCTCCTAATTCTCTATTTTTTCTAATCTTCTGTAAGCCCTTATTTCATTTTCATTTTTTAATTTTTTTGTGTTTTAGGGAAGGGTTTACAGGGTATTCAGGGTCTCACTACTAGATTGGACTTGTAGAGATCCACCTGTTTACAGTCTCCCAAGAGCTGGGATTACAGGTGCGTGCTACCATGCCCAGTCTCAAGTGCTGTCTCAGCGTGCCCCGGGGGTGGGACTGGAACGGCAGGCCCAGGGATTGAACTGCAGGTCCCTGAGCCTGCTTGCAGGTACTTTAATCTGCTGAGCTATTTGGCCAGCCCAGGCCTTATTTCAAGTTCTTTATATCAATTATACTCTTTTATGTTCTAAACTTTTCATTTTAGATTATTTAATAGATTTTGGAAATTGAAAAATTATCTATCTATCTGTCTGATCTATCATCTTAGCTACTATTATCATTAGAGAAAACACATGACACCCAAAATTTAAAGCAGGAAAAGTTTGTGTCAGTTTCCACTAAATCTAAATTATTCTATGAATCCAAAGACTCAAGGAAAACTTTTAGTTCTAAGGCTTTGTGAAAATGTGAAAGAAATTTAAATAATTCCAACATACAGTGGCACAGAGTATACACTCTTATTCCAGAAGACAAGATGAGTAGAATTGGAAATTGGATCAAAGCAAGGGTAGAGTCTAACAGGTCCAATATTAAATTCAGCAGCATGATTTCTTTTTTTTTTTGTGATAGATCTCTTTATTATGTAATTTTTTTTCTTCTTTTTGCCATAATTTTATTGATAAACAAATAGCAATGAGACAATTTCAAATCAAATCGGTAGGACAGTTTCAATTATTAACACACTGATACATTCTTCTTAGTGGTTCATTGCTGTACAAGATGCAGACTTGAAATCCTATTTACAAACACCATTAGAACAAATCATTGTATTCATTAAGAGAATGTAACTATATATCTATCCTAACCACTTTGAATACACAGATACAAAATGGACATTCATCTGTATACCCTTTTTTTGTTAAGTT
>NW_004524605.1:9492957-9501641 GCF_000260255.1 Octodon degus | reverse complement strand
TTGCTTATTTACTATCGACGCTATTAATTCATGCATTTGAGCCGAGCTAGTGTCCTCCATACTTCTTCTGGGTGGGCACTGGGTTTCCTCCATATGTTTCAGCATTTGATTCTTTAGTGCAGATGTTATTAATTCAGGGATTTCTTTTTTTAATTCCAATCTGAGTTCCTCTATACCTTTCTGTAGCTGTTTCTTTACTTCAAAAGCCATTGATTCATTGCTTTCAGCTGTGTGATTCCCAATTTGTTCTGTGTTAGTGTCCTCTGCATTTTTTACAGGTAGGGTTGGGTTTTGAGGTTGCATTTTGTTCCTTCTCATCATTTTGTGTAGCACTGTCTTCTGACCTTTGTTGTAGATCTTCATTGTAGTTATAACCTTAGCACGTACTGAAGTTCAAGTGCAGATCTACAAAGTCTGGATTTATCCAGCTGTTCCTGGCTTGCGTCTGGCTGCTGTGCTCAGCTTCTTCCTGATGCTGCCCTTGAGGGTGAACCTGTTTTGCCCCTGTGGCAAGATATTCTGCTCCTGGACTAGCTGGGTGGTTCTATCCTCTACCCTCTCTGTAGGGATTGTAGCTGCAGGGTTATACCCCAGGCCTGTATGCCAGACCTGAGCTGAGCCTGGAGGGGACAAGGTGGAATAGAGTGGAGAGGCAGCTCTCCCACACTCTCACTGGGTCTGGGCTAGGACTGGGTCTGGGTGTTCCCAGAATGTGACCGAAATTCCTAGTCAGTGGGTAGGTGCTGTGGAGTTTTGGGGCTGTCCCAAGCGGGTGGAAGATGGTCTCACCCACACTATGCCTGGGCTGGGACCCGGAGTCGGTCCTACTGGTGCAGGGTAGCCGGAAGCTCTCCCACACACTCACTGGACCTGGACTAGGTCTGGGTCTGGGGGTTCCCGGAACGTGGTAGAAATTCCTACTCGGCGGGTGGGGTGGGGGAGGTGCTGCGGAGTGGTGGTGGGGCATCATAAGGGGGTAGAAGAGGGTCTCACCCACGCTGCGCCTAGGCTGGGACTGGCAGTCGGTCTTGCCGGCACAGGGTAGCCGGAAGATCTCCCACACACTCACCGGACCTGGGTAGCACTGGGTGTGGGGGTTCCCGGATCGTGGCAGAAATTCAGCCGCATGATTTCTGACAGCTAGAGAGTATTGTGTTGAGATGCAAGACCCTGAAACTTTGACAGCCTCATCCTGGTGGCACTGGAGGTTACATTCCACCTGGCCTCTCTTTGAGGCTGGCTCAGTTCACTCTTTTCAGGTATGCAGTGGTGTAGGCATCTCTAACTCTCTCGGGTCTCCACTTCCCCTTTGATTCCACTCATACAGCTTCATGTATTACTCTCAGGAATTCCTTTCTAGTCTCTCACACCTTCTTTTGAAATCTGGGTAGAATCCTCCATGAATAACTCTTGCACTCTAGGTCAGAGAAAACCAGCATTGTGTGGGTGGTGCCCAGGCCTGCCGCTAGCTTCCATAGTAGCCTGGCTCCTTGAGGTCATAGCTGCAGCATCCTTGAAATGCCTGGATCATTGAGCACTGTGAAGTGCACCCTGGAAACCAGCGCCCTAGGCTGTGCTTCTTGACCAAGTCACCCAGGGTCTCTCTTTTGGAATGAAAGGTGCATACTTTTGTGCCTTTGAGCTGAAGATGGGCTGTGGGGTCTGGCCAGTTCCTGAGCTGCATTCAAAGTGTCTTTTCTATTGTCCTGTTATAAAGCATTTGACCTCTTTTTAATGCTAATCTTTCCAGCAACCATGTTCTTCTGGGTCCAACAGTGCAGACGATTTCTTTGTGATGAAACTGCAAACTTTTAAAATCGTTAGGCTCTGCTCTTCCCCCCCAATTTGCATGATACCTATATCTAAGACCAGCCAGTGGTATACATATTGTAGCCTGACATTTGAGATACCTTGAAATTTCCTTTTCCAGATTAAGTCACTGTCCTTAATCTCTTGCAAATTCTCAGGGCATAGACAAAATATAAACAATATTTTTGCAGTGTAACACACACAACCTTTCGCCCAACTGTCAGTGGATTTTTTTGTTCCTAACTGCAATATCCCAAGCCTGGCCCTTACTGTCTGCATTCCTATAAGTTTCATGGTTTTCTCGGTTCTCTGTGTACAGCATTCGAGGGCTTTTTCTAGCCACCATCTCCAAGCTTTTTCCAAATTAGCACTATAAAAAGTTAGGTAAAGTCATGGCATGGACCACACTTCTCTGACACCAATTTTTGTTTTTTTTTTAAATCTTTATTTATTTATTTGGTACAGGGTCTCACTACAAAGCTGGGATTCGCAGCGATCCTCCTGTCTCAGCTTCCGTGTGCTGGGATAACAAGTGCGCACCACTATGTCTGGTTTCAGTGGACCGCTCGGCGTGGGGCCAGCGCATCATGGGTGCTGGGGATTGCGCCTGGGTGCTTGCGTTTGTCAGGCAGGCACTTAGACTGGGGAGCTGTCTCTGCAGCCCTGTGACACCAATTGTCTACACTGGCCACTCTTTCACACTAAGACAAAATGCTTGACACTCAGAACATAAAGGAGGACAGATTTATGTATTAATTGTCCACTGGGTTTAGCCCGTAGCTATCTGGAAGATTAGTGGGAACTCACTGTTGGGGGACTTGGGTCCCTACCTTCTCTAATCCTGAAATTGGTGAATTGTAATATAATTAGTGTTCCCAACCAATACTGGTTTTTTTTTTTTTCTTTTTCCTAGAGAATAAAAGTTGATGAATTGTACTGCTGATTTCTACTGGTTTATTGAAAGAAACAGTTAATGCTTAATTTTTTTCTTCTTTTCATTTTTTGACCAATTTTACATGCTTATATCTGGTAGTCTGAAGAAGGAAATTGAAGACAGTAATATGCAATACAACAACCATCGTTGAGTTCCTCTCATTTCATCCAGTGGAATTCTGTGTTGTTTCTATTGGTTTTTATTTATTTATTTATTTATTTATTTTTACTATTTTTTATTCTTTTTAAAAATAGTTGACGTTCAGACATGAAGAATTGTTCTAAGAGGTAAGGAGGATTGATTGTAGTTATCAGTGCTAGGGACTGTACCCCTTCCTTGACCTTCCTTTCAGCCCTGGTTTTCTTGGGGTTAAAAATGTAAGGGTTGGGGCTTCTTTATAGTCAAAGCTTGGTAAAACTGCTGTATTCCAGGTCACATAAAAAGACCTTTGAAAAATGTGATAATTTTAAAATAAAATAACAGATTGTCTCTCTGGAGATGAGGAAGAGAGGGCAGAGAAAATGAAAAAGAAAAGGTGCACGAGGTATATGTATGAATGCTCCATGGCGAGTCTGTTCATGGTGTATCAGAAACACATACCAATAAAAATTGTAAAAAATAACATTGAATTGAAGATTGCATCCGAAGCACAAGTATCAGAAATAAACCCCCAAACCAGATGACTAGGAATTTCAAAATAACCCAAAAAGATATCAGGAAAAATACTTAATTTATGAAATGAGAGCATCCCCAAAATACTGAAGCAGACATCTGTGTATAAGGTAGCACAACTGGGGTAAGTGAACACAGTACACATGAAACTGGGTGCTATTTCTTACAGTGTGAATCTACTATTACCTCTGTACAATTCTAAATGAAAAAGATAAAATATTTCATATTCAAGGGTTTATAGAATGTAAAGAAAAACCAATACAGGTCCTGCATCTAATGGTATTATAATGATGATTAAAAATATGAAAGACAGGGCTGGAGAGATGGCTCAGTGGTCTAAAGCACCTACTTGAATCAAGCTTGGCGAAGCACAGGGACCACGGTTCGATCCCCAGCACCACATGCCAGCCAGCCCCGCCCCCTGGTGGGCTGAGCTGGCCACACACACACACAATAAATAAATGTAATAAATAAAAATAAAATAAATAAATATTAAAAAAATATGAAAGACAAAAATATAAGTTTCTATAGGACAATTGGTCTTACATAAAGCAATATGCATAAGATAGACTCTTCAGTGGAATCTTGGAGGAAAAAAGGTCAACATGTATTCTAAAATACTTCTTAAAATAGAAAAAGAAGGGCACCGCCAAATAGCTCAGCAGATTAAAGCACCTGCAAGCAGGCACAAGGGCTGGGGGTTCAATCCCTGGGCCTTCAGTGCCGGCCCTGCCCCTGCGGTGCGCTGAGATGACAATTGCGTCTGGGTGTGGTGGTGCCTGCTGTAATCTCAGCTCTTGGGAGACTGTGAACAGGAAGATCATTACAAGTCCAATCTAGTGAGACCCTGAGCACCCTGTAGACCTTTCCCTAAAATAGAAGAAAAAAAAAAAAAAAAAAAGAAAGAAAAGAAAAGAAAGAGAGAGAGAGCAAGCGAGCAAGAGAGAGAGAGAGAATGAGAGAAGGGCAGGTCCTTAGTAGCTTAGATTTAAAGTTCACAATATCAATATAGTAGATGTGCAGAGGGAAGATCAAATAGTGTAAAAATGTGCTAAGCTTTTTATTTTAAAATATAAAATAAAATGTATGGGGATGGACTATGGCTCAGTGGTAGAGCATCTTCCCAGCACGTGTGCTGTCCAGGGACTGGTACCCAACACTAGTGGAAAAGTACTCAGATCAAATTTTTAAAAATGTAGAAAAAGAAAAAAAAAAGAAATTAAAAAAATTTGGAAGAAGTGCAGCAAGAAAATAATAAATTGAAGTAGTAAGAATAGGTCCGGATAAATAATTAATCATAACTAATGTAAATAGAATAAATATCTAGCTTAAAGAAAAAAATGATTAGATTGGGGGGTTTAAATAATCTAGCATATGTGCTTGATTAGTGTAATTGTATGCACAGGTTGAGGGTACAGGAACAAACTGCATCAAAGGGGCAGAGCAGGGGATTAAAGATGGCTGTGCAGAGGTGACTAGTGCTCACCTTGCACACAAAGAAGAGCCAGAGCAACACTGTGCAACTGCATTTTGAGGTGTGTGATTGTGGAACACCATGGAAATCAAGAAGCATGAGACTGGGATCTCAGAAAGATTCAGAGACTTGGGGCGACGTCCTCAAACTATCTCGCCATCTGCTATGCATTGTTCACAGCTGGAGCGGGACTATGCTCTACCACTGAGCCACAGCCCAGCTGAACCTCCCCCCTGATTGGGTAAGGAGGGGAAAGAAAAAGTCCAAGAAAACTGTCACATGGGATTCTGGCAATCTTGAAACTTTCACAGTTCTCATAGGCTTGCAGCCCACTGAAATAAGCAACCTGAAATCTGTGTAATAACCTTGTTTTGAAAGGTCCTCACATCAGCCCCCAGTGAAGTCCTGGAGTGCTGTGGCCTAGAGCCACCTTGAGAAGTGAGCTGTTGTCTGAGTTTATTGTTCTCTTAGGTCTCACAACCCTGTGTATTCCCATCTCTGGGATTTCAGGCATTCTGCCACACTGGTCAACCATGTGTGAACTGCACCAGAGCCTGGACTGAAGGCAGAGATTTGTTTGCTTCCTACTACCCCTTCCTCTGCACTGCGCTAAGGTGCCTGTTTCTGATACTGTAGGGAGGGAATGTCATGGCTGTCAGTGCTGCCCTGCCCACAGGGGCTGCTCAGGAGGTCTTAGCCACTTTGCAGCTCCAGCCATGGCCCCTGGCCCCAATGTGTCTGGTCAAAGAAGACCCCCCAGTGGGAATCTTGCTTGGCTCCAGCCATGGTCCCATTCCTGGGCAGGCACTGTCACCAAACCACATGTACTGCTACTGTTCCACCAGTGCTGTTCTTATAACTTCTGGGCCCTGCATCTGGTCTGACGATGCACTCCTGTCAGGACTGGGAATGAGCTGCACAGAGGAGGTGTTGTAATCCTTCCAGCTGCCTCTCCTGGTATAGTATGAGAGCCCGCACTACTGGCCAGGGCAATCCGGCAGGCCCTTCCCATCTCCTCTTGCATCAGAGACCCATGCTTGTAGCAGAGCCACAACACTAGCACTTGAGAAAACCCTGGCACTCTGTAAGGCCCCTGCTTCCACCATGGGCGCAAACTCACAGTGAGCTGCCCGTTCCCACTTCTGTCTACCCCAGTCCTCCCTGAGTCCTAGAGAGGCCCCATTCCTGCAGGGACCACAGTCAGAGTGGGTCTCTTGGACTCCATTACAGTATTCACCGTGCTGTAGTCTTTAGTCACGGCCTGAGAGGCTACACAGGAAGGGCACTACATTGTCCTGCTGGAATCAAAGCCAAAAACCAACACCGCAGGATTCGTCTTCAGGAGAAATCTGCTTGCTAAGAATGTCACGTCACAAGTGTGGTAGAGGAGTATGTGTCACTGGATGTGCAAGTCCTAACCTAGCACACAAGAAACTGAGAAAAATGAGGGAATGAGAAAACTTTAGAAGAACATGTAAACTTTTTGCAAAAGATTCTAAAAAAATTGATGTGGAGGAAATTTCTGATAAAGAATTTTAAAAAAATGATTATTAAAAATCTCAGTGAGATCCAAGAGAATATAGATTAATAGTTAAATTGAATTAGAAAGACCATGCAGGATATTATTAATTCAGCAAAGAGATAGAGATTTTTTGAAAAATAATCCAACAAACTTTGGAAATGAACTCAGTAAGAAAAAAATGCAGTTGAAATCCTCAAAGACAAAGTGGAAGAAAAAATAAACTTGAAGAAAGGCTTTATGAAATATCAGTGGCAGATGGAAACCAAAACCAAAACCAAAAATTCAAACCAATCCAACAAATAACCAAAAAACAGTTAAACAAAGAAAAACCTTGGTCCGTGGTTTGAACAGAATTGTGCTACATCTGAGGAACTGCGGAGACAGTTCTAGAGCAGCGGCGGCGGTGCCGTGAGGAGAAGGAACGGCTCACGGACGTAATGTTAAAGAGATGCTCACGAAGAAGTCCACCCTCCGGGACCAGATCAATTCCCACCACCGCAATCGGGCCATGCAAGACAGGTGTATGGAGGTCAGTGGGAAGAACCTGAGGCATCGGTATGATGGTAAGGATGGGTTACGAAAGCAGGAGCTCAATGCTATTTCAAGACAGAATGAATTTGCTGAATTCTTTAACAGACTCCAACAAATAAAGGAATTACACCAGAAGCACCCAAATGAGATTTGTGTGCCAATGTCAGTAGAATTTGAGGAGCTTCTGTAAGCATGAGAGAATCCAAGTGAAGAGGCAACCCATATCTTATTAGTGAGATAAGCCAGACACCAGAAGACAAGTACTACAGTGACGTCTTATTGTCATGTGTGGGAACTAAAGAAGTTCATGTGGGCCTGGGAGATAGCTCAGCGACCTAAGTGTCCACCTGGCAAGTGTAAGGACCTGGGTTCATTCTCTGTACTGCATGCTGTGCCTGTCCTGGATCCTGGGCATGGTGTGCTGGCCACCAAAATGGGGCATGGGGGTGCACACTTGTAGTCCCCGTGCTGGGAAGGCTGAGACAGGAGGATCAAAAAAACTAGGAGTCCAAGTTGCCTAGCAAGACCCTGTACCAAATAAATAAAACAGATTAAAAAACAAAGAAGTTTGTGCAAAATGGAATAGTGGTTATGGAGAGGATAAATAAATGTATGGGAGGGGATGGAAGGCGAGAGATGGAGGCTGTGTTTGATTTGGGACCTCTTGCTGTATGAACATAGTACACTGAACCCCACTCCTATGTACAGTTACTATGTGTTATAATAGAAACACTTCAAAGATGAGTAAAATGCTGACACAGTCATATAAAACATAAACAATGATGCTGACCTTAGGATATATCATTTTATAAATCCTATACAATTAGAAAGGTGTATTGGGGCAGAGAAGGTCACTACATAATGATGAGAGTTCCAAGTTATCCAAAGCTATCACTATTTAAGTATAATGCAATTGTGTCCAAGAGTTGGACACAAAACTGGACAGGTTTGAAGGAGTAGTTAATAAATACACCATTATCATAGGATATTTTCCTCTGCCTCTCCCTTGCTTATTGACAAAGAGACAAAAATATCCGTGAAACAATAGAAGATCTGAATGACTCAATGAACTTTCTAAGACCAACATATATAGTAGATTAGATGAATGATAACATGATGTAAACATTGTAGATAAGTTAAGTTAAAAATAAACCATGAAACAAAAAATGGTAAAATACAGGTTGTGCAATCGACACCAAAAAGATCTGAAATACAAAACTTTCCAGAGTTAAAAACTTTTTCAGTGTTGATGTGATGCTCAAAATATTTGAGCTTTTATGTTTTGGATTTTCGGAAGCGGGGACAGTCAACCGGTGAACTTTGTGCAAACAGCTCGAACCCGAGCCACTCCAAACTCTGAGACACTTGGTTTCAGGCAGTTTGGATAAGAGATAGTCAACCTGTTATCATAGAGTGTAAATAGTTGAAATAAAAATCAACAATTTTATAGAGGCTGACAGGATGAAATAGAATGACCAAAGGAAGGAAACGGAGGAATGGGGCTGGAATTCAGAATGAAGGTCATGTGGGGTGGGAGGAGGGGAGGAGATGGAATCTGTACAGATCTGCATGGGAGTTTTTCAAATTCTCAGGATTTATTGGCAGCTTTGGCTCATGAGCATTGCTTATAAGACCGAGTACTCAGTTCTCAGAGGGAAATTCATAGCTGTGAACTCACACATTAGGAAAACAGAACGGGAACAAATAAACACCCTAATGCTGCACCTTCAACAACTAGAAAA
>NW_004524605.1:9482950-9492857 GCF_000260255.1 Octodon degus | reverse complement strand
AAAAAAAAAAAAGAAAAAAAAAGATCGAGTACTAAAGAATTGGCCATTATATATATTGGCTATCCATTTGAAATGTATTTTATAGAAGTAATTTTAAGGGAAAATGGCAGTAAGAAGACAAAGACAAGGGGCAACAGCTGCCTAAAGAACCATGGGGAGAATTTGCAAAAATATTTCAGGGTAAGCTGCTGCTTTAAGACTCAGCAGAGGGTGGACCAAATAGCTCAGTGAACTAAAGTGCCTGCTTAGACAGGTGCAGGGATTGGAGTTTGGTCCCCAGTGTGCCGTGCTGGCCCTGTCCCTGGGGAGCACTGAGACGGTGACTGAGACTGGCTGTGGTGGCATGCGTCTGCAATCTGAGCTCATGGGAGGCTGAGAACAGGAGGATCACTGCGAGTCCGATCTGTGTAGTGAGGCCCTGTAGTCCCTGTACTAAAATACATAAATAAAATAAAATAAAAAAGACTCAGCAAAACTGGCCATGCATGAAAAGCAGGAAAGTCACTCCGTGTTCAGGAAGCAGCTCGACAGAAGCAGCAGAGCCGCGAGCATCTTGGCGTCCACTGGTAGATTTTTGGGTAGTCTGTGAGGTGGTAATTTGAACCGTCCAGTTGGGGGAGGAATGAAAACATGAAAGAAATCGAAGGAACCATCTCTAAGTGATTGAATTGCTGACAAATCAAGGAAAATACCTCTCTGCACTGCCATGCAGTAAGCACACTGTGACAAGCTGGTTGTTGTCACTGCGGATCATGACACAAGAGGATGACTGCTGAGTTTCTAACATGCAGAAGAGTACATGCTAAGATTTTCTGAAAGGATGTAGAAAAAGGAAAAAGTTGTGGGAGGATTATAAATCAAAATGGTTTCAGATATGCTAAGGTTAGGTAAGTCGTATGTTCTTGAAACTCGCTATGTCGTCCAGAACTGTGTGGGAAAAATCACAGAGAAAATGAGACAGACTTAACACTTGAAAATTCATCTGTAACACCTTAAAGAAGGAAGACAGCAAGCTCACAAAAGTGGTAGCATAGCTTTATACATGTTACGTGGTTAGGAAGGGTACTAAGAGCTCCATCCAATGGGCATTTTGCTTGCAGCAGACTCCTGTCAGCCTGTGGGAGTGAGCCCAGGAACCAGTGTAGCCTGGAGCGGTGTGAATGCACGTGTGCGTGTTGTGGGTTCCTACGTCACCCCGCTGAGGAGAGCGCAGTTTTCCGTGTGTACCTAGTGTTTCCCACAGAGGAAACCTGTGTAGGGAAATGTAAAGTCTGCAATATGCTTGATTTGCTTCCTATTTATCAATCACATTGCAGAGCACGGAGCTTTCAAAATAAGGACTTGAGGGGCTGGTGAAATGGCTCAGTGGTCTAAAGCACCTACTTAGGACAATCTTAGCAAAGCACAGGGACTGTGGTTCAATCCCCCAGCACCACATGCCAGCCAGCCCCGCCCCCTGGTGGGCTGAGCTGGCCACACACACACACACACACACACACACAAATAATAAATAAATAAAAAAATAAGGACTTCAGTAAATCAGTACTTATGGGAGAGTGAGAGGAAACTGAGTAGGATAAAGTATATCAAAAGCCTTTTACAAAGGCACGTCACTGAATTTATCAATGTCACCGCTAGGAATTTTTCCTTAGGAAATAGAGATGCTGCTAATGGACAAAGAATAAGTGCCTTAGAAGAGTGAAGGATGTGAAGTTTAAGGTCAATAAAGCCAGATCAACTAAATTATGGTTGTCCACTACCGGAATGTTATGTATTTAATAGTCAATTTGTAAAAGGATGTATTTCAGTGAGAAATATTGAGGATACATCACCAAAACTTAAAGTGAGTATTACAAGGTTCTTTGTAAAATATTTTTCCTTACAGAATTTGTAGAATAAAATATCCCTTGAAAGAATAAGCATGTCCATGAAACATAAATATATATACATGTATAGAACAAATACCAGAAAGACATGTTGGAGCTATAATTTGCATGCTGAGGCTATGGATTATCTTTCTTCCTTCTTTCCCTCAAAGGAGCTGGATGTAATCTTCTGGCTTGTATTGATCAGAAAAGAGACTGCATATTCTTATTGTTAGAAGAAAATCCACTCAACTTTTAGGGTGTGAGCAAGGGCATCATTGATGGCAAAGCTATGGGGACCT
This sequence comes from Octodon degus, assembly GCF_000260255.1. Lineage (NCBI taxonomy): Eukaryota > Metazoa > Chordata > Mammalia > Rodentia > Octodontidae > Octodon > Octodon degus. Next base: position 9,490,690 of record NW_004524605.1, on the reverse strand, counting down.
TGCTTGCAATCAACAGTGGGAGGCGCAAAGTCTCCCCGTAGCCGACAAGGTACCTGTTGGTCAGGACGACTGCTCCACTTCTTCACATTCCAATAGCTTGATCCTCCAGAGAAGGCGTTTGCTTCCTCATCCTTTTCCAGTCCTACTGGCGTTCTAGTAGGTGATGTGCTTCATGTACTTAATCTAAATCGCCTTTCTGGAAAATGTAATGCTGTTCTGGTGTGTGCTCCTCCTTTGGGGCAATCAACTGGACGTTATCCTTTAACCACTAGAGTGCCGGTATCATTAAGCCTATCCTCAGCCTTCTCCAGCAAAGCCATGGGTCTCTTTCCACATTACCTGCAGAGTTGCTGTGATGATCCACACTACAGAAGGGGGTAGGCCCACACCGTGAGGGAATGAGGGCCTTAGAGCTTCAAGTTCTCGATCAATGGAATAGGGAATAGGGAATGCCATCATGCTGAGAATCCACCAACTCCATCTTACGTGTATAGTGCACTTTCGGTACTGGTGGTTACAAAGGAAGAGGACAGTCCAGTTCATGATTCAGCATCAGGTTGGTGGAAAGAGCTTTAATTGAGTGAATATTTATACATACTAATCAGAGGCCAAGGACAAGGTCACCACAGTTAAGTGGTGACTTGCTCAAGATAGTCTTGGACTCTTGAGATCTAGTGATCCTTCTGCCTCACCCTCTCAAACAGCTGGGACTACAGGCATGTGTCACCTTCTCAGGAACTCTCCAATGGTTTGTAGACTACTTGTACCCACTTCAGACTAACTGGCAGTGTTAGGGCGAAGGTTCTTGGGCTTTAGGATCTACGCAAGCAGAACTATGAGAAAGTGGCTCAGCATTTCATATAGGCCTCCTCCTTCACTCCCCTCAAAGTACACTGGGTTATAAGAATGGTTGTTCTCCAGGGGAAACTTCATGGAAGATGGAGGATCTGAGCTGGAAGTAGAGAGGAGCTATCCAAGGACAGAGGAGCCAGCTGTAAGTGAACGATCCACACGGGGCTAGTTGATAATTATGGGTGTCCAGGTGGAAAAGAGTTACTGAAGCCCCTTTTCACGGTTTGTTTCATGAGATGTATATATATATATATATATATATATATATATATATACATCCATAAGTATATACCATAAGTACACTTATGGTAGTAATATATATTACTACCATAAGTATGTCTAGACTTTGATACTATCTCCCAGCTCATTTCCTGTCCAACAAACACAAAACACGTTTTTAGGGAAATAACATAATTACTATCATAGTCTTTTTATTCTGGGATTTACAGAAGAATTTCACAGGCTTCAAATAAGAAAATAAAACACTCAAGTTCCTTAAGGAAAATACATAAATTGACTCACTCGTTTCACAACTATGTTTCTTCTTAGAAAATCATTGTTTTTGGTTTTTTCTTAATTGTCTGTTCTGTTCCAACAAAAAGAAGAGTATTCTATGAAAGAATAGACATAAGTAATTCCTGTTACATTCTGTTGTTAAACAACAAAACCTACAGAATTAGTGGCTTTAACATGCCATTAATATGTGTATGTTATTACCAATTTTACTCCCATTATACTTTTTTTGTTAATGTAATAACAGCTTTGCTGGTACTACAGTTGTTTCTTTGTCTACTTCTCCTTTTTCTTCCTACTCCCCCTATCTTTGTGCTCCTCTTTCTCCTCCTGTTTTTCTTCCTTTCTTCCTGCCTTATCCTCTTATAATGCTGGGATTACCACTGCACCTGGATGCTGTGGATATGTGTTATGGTATTATTATCAGTGAAATGAAGAGATATGAACTGCTCACTCTTCTCTCATGTCTGTTGTTCTCCTTATGAAATATTATCAGACTCCTTAGTGCATTTGGGACATTCACTAGCCTTTAGAAAATCCATCAATCCTGTGTTGAGCCTGATACGTACAATTGGCTGCACGAGAGGCAGTTCAGTCAGGTCTACTCCTGTGCTAGACTCTTGCTTTATTGCAGGTATTCAATGATGCAATGGATTTTCTGGGTCACTGGCAGCTTCATGGGTAACTGGGTAACTGGGCCTCCTGGTCATTCAGTGAGCTACATTTTGGCATGTGAATTTTGACCTGCTTGTCCTTGGGCTGACCTCATTTCCTAGACTTACCATCACCAGCTAGCTATTCAAATTGGGTGAAGTTTCTTCAGGTTGTTAATGTAAGTTGAGATAACAGAAACTTAGTACATTGGTGCAGCTACCTGCTCTGTGAAAAAAAGTAAAAAATATGACTTTATTGTATGACCAGAACTGTAAAAATTGAAAACCACTGCACAATGAAAGCATTGTAGTAATTTGTAATTGCTACAAAAGGAAAACTATAGATAGGGGAACGAGAAACTCCTCCACTGCTGGCTAAAATGCCCACACAGTCTTCTCTACACCCATAGGAGAACATTAGGGTGAACAATGACAATGACTTGGTAATAAGTACACCTTTGAATTTGGTCTCATATGTAAAGTTAACGTATCATTTGCAAGCACTAACAGCTTCACAGTTTTTCTCCTGATATTGCTTACGGCTGCACCCAAGAGGACAGGGACGGCACCTGCAGAACTGTGCTGTTGGCACCGGGGGCATCCTGTGCAGGCGTGTAACATGACAAAACAGACACACAAACTGTAGGACGCGCACACCAACAAGGCTTGAGATTGTACGAGAAGCCTGAGGAAAAGGTTATTTCAGTAATCCAGGGACAAGATGGTGTGTGTTTTCTTGGCTGTTGGTAGCGAGATCTGGGAAGAGAGAACAGCTCGAGAGAGAAAGAGGCAAGAACAATTTGGAGGATCCTGGTAGGGGAGACATAGATTTCATCCATAAGAGAGAAATATTTTCCACTGGTGTCTTATCTCCTGAGGAATGTAAAGAGAACAAATTGGGGCAGTAATATGCTCTGCGTGGCAGCAGATATTCAGCTTACCCTGGGGAGAGACATGAAAAACCTCTGTTTGTGAGGACCACAAGTCATTTCCATCTCCTTGGGCTGAGCAAAAGCCCCAGCTGTGTGATTTCTTAGCCAATTATGGGAACTTGCGCGGCAAATGTAGTGCATTTAATGGAAGATCCACAAATCTGGGGCACCTTTTGGCTTTGAAGATTTTCTTATTTCATCTGTGATTTCCTTTTCATAGTTCTCACTTACAGGGATGTCATAATGGCGTCAGGGCTGACTTTAAGGCTCCTTCCTTCTGCCTCATTCTGTTTCTGCAGAGGCAAGGGCTGGGGAGAAAGTCTTCTTCCCACAGCTCTGCAATCAGAGCCTGGGGACGGCTGTGCGGTGAAGTGGGGATGGCCTGCTCCGGCCTCCATCACGGGCCCCATGTCCCACCTCGGAAGGAGCCTGGCCTGAGCTTGGGGTCCCCTATGTGCACACAGGTTGCCAACGCAGACCTGGCCACAGTTTTGGCTATAGACTCCTACAGAGTCTAGGGCATTCTCCAAACATTTGGCTCCAAAGTCCTCTACTGTTTTCCATTTCCAATTTTGCCTTGAACTATGAGGACAGTAGCTCAAGCTTCTCTTGCCATGTTTTGTTCACCAACTATTCTGGCTCCAATTTGCTTAGCCTGTCCGACTGCGTGACCTTCTGTGGATTTGACTTCTAATCATTTAGTTCAGCCAGCATGAATCGTTTGACCTCCTGCCAACAGAGAGGAAGTGGGCTTCCCTCCATTCTCTACTCTTACTCCCATATCCCCCACCCCATTGTAAAAAAAAAAGCATTTGCAGATAAGGAACTTTCTGAAATTATATTTAAGGAGAATAATTTTAAAAAGAAAGTCTATTTTAAACCTAGGTAACAAGGGCTATAGGTGTGTTATTGACTAGGGTCACTATTGCGAGTGATCGTCTTAGTTATTTTTTTCTCATTGTTCAGACAAACTATCCAACATCTAAAATTAACGGAGGAAAGATTTACTTAGTTTTTACCACAGTATGGCCATCATGAGGGGGTTCGAGGATAGGATTTATATGAGAATTAATGCAATTTTGCTTTAGGGCCAGGGTCAGTTTCTTTCAGTCATTTGGGCAATAACTTTTATAAGTGCCTGTGAAGATTCAAGTCCTGTCTTAGGCTCCAGCCTTCTGGGATAAACTTGAAACTGGCTGGACCATCCAGTGGTCAGGACATGGAACAAAGTGTGTGGGTGGGTGGGGGGACATTCCTTGTTGGAATGAGGTAGAGGGACATCTTAACACAGAGAAGAGGAGGAGGCAATATGGTCACGGAGGTAGTAGAGATATGCACGGTGAGACCACAAGCCAAGGAATGTTGGTAGCCAACAGTCACTGGGGAAACCAGGAGCAGACACTCCTCAGGGCCTCTAGAGGGAGTGCAATCCTACAAATATTGATTTCAGTTCAGTGAAACTAATTTCAGACATCTGGCTTCTGAAACTATGAAAAATACTTTTTTTTTGTACTGGGGATCGAACTCAAGACCTTATGCTTTTCAAGCAGGCACTTATGCCCCTGAGCTGTATCCCCAGCCCCACATTTTTATTTTTTAAGTTGCGCATTCTAGTAATTTGGTATAGCAGTCACTTAATGCAATAATAGATCTGTTTTTATCTGCTGGTGGCTGCAACTGTGGGCCCCGGACTCTGATGATGGGAAATTTCACACAGGAAGATTGTAGACGGTGAAATGTAGAATGTAGGAAGCGTTTTTCCTGTACTCTGGTCTTCACAAACTGAAGGCTGGATGTGAAAGAAACCACTTTAAGTCTCCTAGCATCCCTGCTTTTTCTGTCTTCCCCTTGAGCAGGTGAGTGCTTGCTATGAGCCAAACTCTCTCCTGGGGGTTCACTTTTGGATTTCTACTTTTCTGAAGTATCTTCTGCTGTGTAAGTCCCTCCTGCCTCACCTGGCCATGATCCTGAATTTATACCATGTGGCTGATGCTGTGTGACAAGCAAAATATATAAACATGTACAGGCTGAGGAGAGCTGACTCAGTGAGGAGAATGCCAGGCCTTCCCTTTCTACTCCATCAATTACAAGTAGCCACTTTTCTATGGCTCTGGAACTAGATCGCATCGATTAAGAAAACATATTAACAACAGCAGCATCGACTGAGTATGTGTTGGACTGGAAGCAGCATCTTAATCCTGTAGTCATAGTGCAGGTCTGTGTATGATGTGGTATATTGGGAAACCAGATCAAACTGGTGCCATTAGGGGGCTCACAAAGTTTTCTCTCAAGTTTCAACTGTTCCGCCTTCACCGTGAAATATTCCAATGAGTGAGTTTTATTTTTACAGCGCTCGGTGAATGGTAAGTCAAATAGACATTAGAGGTCACCTTGTATATTTGAGCCATTTTACAGGTCAGGAGCACTAGGCCAAGATTGCAGTGGTGACCTCCAGGAAGGCATGCAGCCCAAAATTGTTGAAACTAAGGTTAAAATATAAAATTAGGGCTGCAGACCATACCTGCAAGCAAGGGGCTCTCCCTATTATCTTGGAGGTTTTAATTGAGGGGGTTGATTCATGGGTGGGTTTCAGAGGTCCTGTAAAGTCCCCGAGTTCGTAGTCCACAATTCTTTGCTTGTCCCTATATATTTGTGGCAGAAAGGAAAAGCTGCGTATGAGCTCTGTAAATGGCTAAGTACACTTTGAATAAGCTGTGCGCTGATCCAGCCAGCAAAGATGCACGGTGCCTGTGCTGCACATGAGGCCTTCAGGACGGGGCTCCTGCACCCAGAGCAGGCAGCAACCCCTGCTGTCAAGGAACTTATGCCGTCCAGGTGAGGGTAACAGACAATTAACTAATGAATCAAATTTACCGTGTGTCAGATGGTAAGGAGTGAATGCAGAGAAATATAAAGCGTACACAGGGACAGGGCTGCAAAGGAACTCTCTGTTTTACTTAAGTTGAATTTAAGTTTGTCCCATGAGGGCCACGCCTTCTTTCTCTGAAAGCCTGCAGCCTGCAGCATAGTGCAGACCCCAGCAAGCTGCTCTGCAGCCCCTTGACAAAGGTTAGGAAGCAACAGAGGTATGTCCTCAGAAAGCCCTGGTCCTGTCCCTTCGGCATTTTCAGGGACAGTCATGTTGTGGAAGTAAGTCATCCCGAATGGCCAGGCCACCCTCACTCACTGGGTGCCACATTCTGCCCACGGCCACGGAGAGTGATGGCTTTTATGTGCATATCATCTCTGACTTCCTGTGCCACTGGTCTGGGGAAGGAAAAGAAGAGCAGACAGGCAGGGAGGCAGAAACAGCAGTTCATGCAGCTCTGCATTTGGGATTAAATAAAGGATAATGTTCTGATGGTCTGGGCTGGTGCATTTTCAAAGCTCTTGAGTGTGATTTGATCTTCCCATGGTTCCGAAAGACATTTCAGGTATGGTTAATTCCGCTTTAAAGGTTTTTCATACCACACACAGAGAGATGTGGGAGTCGTATGGTAGGTTACAGGCAGGGCAGAGGATTAAAACACAGATCCTTTCATCCGTTTGCAAGAGCGCTTCCCACGTCACCCAAGACCTTATCATCGTTGCTGCCTCCTTTCTTTCCCTTGTATCCTGCATCCAATCCAGCAACCAGTCTTCCTTGCTGACATGTTTAGGATCTGATCTTGTTTTCTGCACCGACTGCTTTAGGGGCGTCCACAGTGCTTGCTGGCTTGTCCTGTTGCAATGAACACTCAGCCAGGCTTCCTGCCTTGACCTTTCCCCCACCTCCAACTTGCAATCCATTCTCCTCTCAGCAGCCCTGAAGCCAAGAGTGACTCTTAACTATAAGTCAAATCAAGTCATTTTCTTCATTAAACCTCCTAATAGCTCTCCATCTCTCAGCATGACAGCCAGAGTCCTTCCTGAGGCCCACAAGGCCCTGTGAGATCTGCTCTCTGGCTGCCTTTTTCATCCAATTTCTCTCTCTCCTTTCTTCTCCTCTAGTCTTGCTAGTCTCTTTGCTAGTCCTTGAATTTGATAAATACACTGCCCTTCAGAACTTTAGTAGTCTGTGTAGGGTGCTATTATGGACTGCTGGAGTATGTAGGATTATTTTGCTGAATTCACACACCTACAATATTTAAATGGCAATGGAATACCCATCTCTGACAAAACTAAACAAAAAAGGGGATACAAAGGAAGGACCATTTTGTATCTGCATATACAAAATAGTTAGGATAGATATACAGCTACTTTCTCTTAATTCAATGAGAAGAAAGATTTGTACCAATAGGGTTTGGACAGGATATCATGTCTGCTTCTTCTACTATGAATAACTACTATGAAGATAACAATATGCAATGTATTAATTATTGAAACTGTCCTACTAATTGGTTTTGAAACTGACTCATTGCTATTTGTTTCTTAATAAAATTAATAATAATAATAATAATAATAATAATAATGATAATAATAAAGAACTTTTGCTGTCTACCTGGAAGTTCTTTCCCAGATGTTCTCAAGACTGCTTTACATCACTCAAGTCTGTGCTCATGGGACAGTCATCATGTAGTAAAGTGCTGAAAGGAGCCAGTCAGTATGAACGTTTGCTCCTTTCCCTCTCCTCTCACATTGCCTTTGTTTTTTTTTTTTTCAAAATTTTATTGATAAACAGCAATGAGACAGTTTCAAATCAAGTCGAAAGTACAATTTCAACAAATAACACACTGCATATATTCTTCTTAGTGGTTAATTGCTGTACAAGATGCGGACTTGAGATCCTATTTACAAACACCATTAGAACA
>NW_004524605.1:9475107-9479015 GCF_000260255.1 Octodon degus | reverse complement strand
TGAAAAAACTTTTCAGTAAGAGCAGGTCCCAGTTGTTAATTCTTTCAGCTGTTACCTGTGTGATTTGATTTTTGTCCATGAATTCTTTTTGCCTTTGTTTTCTTTACGACACTGTATCACTATCTGATGCTGTATGCCAATTTTTAGTCTACATTTTGTCTCTCTTACTAGAATATAACCCCAATCAGGGCTTTGACTGCTTTATTTGCTCTTAAAGCCCCCGGTATGCTATAGCATGTCCAATACTCAGAAGCACATTCATTCAGTAAGCAATTTGTTAGGCAAATGAGCAAAAAATGTCTGACTAATGATCTATTGACAGAGGACTAATATCTAGAATATGCAAAGGAGTAAAACATTTGACCCTATAATGAAACACCCAATCAAAAAAGTGGGCAAGTGAAACGACTAGCTACTTCACACAGAAAGAACAAATACTATAAATACATGAAGAAGTACACAGCATGGTGAGCCATTAGAGATATGCGTATTTAAGCCACACTGAGATTGTATCTTTCCCTAGAAGAATGACCATTGTCATGAAATCAAATAATAACAAATCCAGGAAAGACTGTGGAGGAAAAGGAACCGCTTATCCTGTTGGCGGGAGTGCACCGCCACGATGGGAATCAGCTTGGAGATTTCTCAAAAACTGAAACTGGAAATTCCATTCGACTCAGTTACTCTTTTTCCAGAAATCATAAAGAACATTATCTCACAGCGTTCCAAGTGGATCCATGTTTTTATATCAGCACAGTTCATTACGGCAGAATCTTGGAAGCAGCTTGTATGTCCATCAGCAGACGGAAGGAGAGAGACCCGCGGCGGTCACACATCACGGAGCACTACTCTGCTGCAAGGTGTGTTTGAGTCACTTGTAGGAAAGTGGAGCACTTTGAGACCATAATGCTAAGGGAAACAAATCAGATACATGAGCTTGAGTATGGCACAGTTTTCCTATATGAGAAACACAAATAATAAATAAAGAGCAAAATAAAAATAGACAATAGGCAATAGCAAACAGGGAGGGAGATTTTTCACGAATGGGAAGTGAATCAAGAGCTAGAGGGAGGGGCTGGGGAGATGGCTCAGTAGAATAAGCACTTGCCTGGCAAGTGCAAGGGTCTGAGTTCAATCCCTGGTTCTGAAAAAAAAAAAAAAAAAAAAAGAGCTAAAGGGAGGTAAGGAAGGGAGTGGGTGAGGGGATAAAAAAGAAGTCAACCCCACAAAAGGGATGTAAATGTGTGCTGCTAACATTTACCACTCAGAGGGGATGGAGAAGAGGAGAAGGGGAGAGGAAAGAAGAGAGAGAGAATGTGTGTGTGTGTGTGTGTGTGTGTGTGTGAGAGAGAGAGAGAGAGAGAGAGAGAGAGAGAGAGAGAGAGAGAGAGAGAGAAAGAGAGACAAAGAGAGAAAGAGAGAGAAAGAGAGAGACCGTAGTGTCTTTTTCCTTTTGTAAAGACGCCAGTCCTGTCAGATTAGCAACTTTCTTTAATTTTCATTACTTTCTGCAGAATCCCCATCTCCATGTATAACTACAGCCAGACTTGGGAATTTGACAGTTTTTGGAGTGCAGCTACTTTCGCTTAATTCAATGAGAAGAAAGATTTGTACTAACAGTGTTTGAACAGGACATCCTGTCTGCATCTTGTACTATGGATAATCACTAAGAAGATAACAATGTACAATGTATTAATTATTGAAACTGTCCTATTAATCAGCTTTGAAACTGTCTCATTGCTATTTGTTTCTCAATTAAGAAAACATAATTCAGTCTATAACACAAATTTTAAAAAATTTTTTCTTCTTTTTTTTTTTTATTAATTTTAGTGAGAAACAAATAGCAATGAGACAGTTTCAAAACCAATTAGTAGGACAGTTTCAGTAATAAATACACTGCATATTGTCTTAGTGGTTATCCATAGTACAAGATGCAGACATGATATCCTGTCCTCACACTATTAGTGCAAACATTTCTTCTCATTGAATTAAGAGAATGTAGCTGTATATCTATCCTATTTTGTATATACAGATATAAAATGGTCCTTCATTTGTATCCCGTTTTTTTGTTTAGTTTTGTCAGAGATGGGTATTCCATAGCCATTTAAATATAGTAGGAGTGTGAATTCAGCAAAATAATCCAGCATACTCCAGTAGTTCATAATAGTTGTGGGTTATCTGTAGGACTGGCACTGTCAGAAATTGTATAACACAGATTAACATTTGTTGACCATCCTCCATGTGCCAAGCACTGTGCACTTTATACATTTTTCTATCTAGTTATTAGCCCTATTTTTCAGACAAAGGAATGGAAGCAACATAAATTTACCCAGTTCTCCCTGGCATGGGTTGTTGCAATGAACACTCAGTGAATCTCGCCCCTTGACATTTCCCCCACCCCCAACTTTCAGTCCATTCTCCTCTCAGCAGCCCAGGTGCCAAGAGTGGCTCTTGACTATAAATCAAATAATTTTCTTCATTGAACCTCATAGTAGGTCACAGTGACGAAACAGAAAAGCTGAGACTTGAGTCCAGTCCTGGTTCTCAAGCCTTGCCTTTTATTCGTGTATATTCTATAATCTATTTTGTTTGGAAGACATGGAAATAGCTTCCTTTGTGTCTTAGTTGCTTTCTTGTTGCTGGGATCAACTATTCAACACCCACAAGTTACAAGAGGAAACTGTAGGCTATTTTTAGCCTACAGTTTACTGAGGTTTCAGTCCACAGTTAGTTGGCTCCAAGGAAGGGCAGCATGGCAAAGGGGAAGCAGTTCACAGCATGGCAGGCAGGAGGCAGCTAAGCGTCAGCACAGCCTTGTTTCCTCTTTTACCCTGTCCAGGCTATCAGCCTATTGGTTGGTGTCCCTCACACCCAGGGTGGGCCTTCCTATTCCTCATACCCAGAGCTATATGAAGCCAATCATTGGACCAATCATACATTGCAGTCACATACCCTAAGTCTACCCATCTCTGAAAAGGCTCACCTATGAGCACATGAACCTTTGGTAGGACATCTAGAAGGCTACGATACTTGGCACAGTTTTAAAATTTTCCCTGGCCCATGTCGATCAGTTTTATTTTTCACTTGGCATATATTTATGGGGAAAATGTACAAGTGTTTGAGAGATTCAGAGAAAGGGTGTGTTGGGCGGGTGTGATGATTTATCTCTACTGTTAACTTGATTGGATTGAAAAGCAGCTAGGATGTTGGTAAAGCACACGTCTGTGTGTGTCTGTGTCTCCAGAAGTGAGTGGCTGGGGAACAGCACACTGATGGGGGAGATCCACTCTCTATGCGGATGGCACCATGCATAGGATGGGGTCCCAGAAGGAATAAAACAGAAGAGGGAAGCCATTGCCTCTCTGCTGGCTGTCCTCCATCAGATGACAAGGTTTCCTCTGCTGCACTATGGCCATCGTCATGTTGGGCCTTGCCTCAGGCCCGATGTGGTGGAACTACCAGGCCATGGACTGAAACTTCTGCCATGGTGTCGACAAAAGCTTTCCCTCCCTTACTGTGACTTTCTCAGGTATTTTGCCACAGCGGTGCAAAGCTTACTAACAGCAAGGAAACCTATGATGTGGTGAAGTGACAGCTACAGAGCACCATTAGCTTAGTGCATGACTTATTTCTTACTCACGCTACTTGCTTAACACAGTCATTGACAAACTGCTCCACACAGTCACTCGGGGCAGTGAACCAGTGAAAAATCAGTTTTGTGCTTGTCCCATCTGGAACTTGTGTTCTTTATGGTTAAAATGTCTGGGGGCAAAAGAGGAAAGTGATCAATGATGTAGAGTGTGCCTAAGGAGAGTCACATGGAGAGAAAACATTCTCTCAGGCTTTCACAGAGAGCACACTGGCCAAGCAATGGCCGTGACTTATCCACATGGCTGCACTGACAAAGG
>NW_004524605.1:9473057-9474212 GCF_000260255.1 Octodon degus | reverse complement strand
CAGCATCAATCAGCTTCAGCTGAATTGAGCAATATTTATCTCTAGTGTTTCCTTGAGTATATCACTCTTGGCTAAATCTAGAGAGTGCAATAATGAGATAAATGATGTTTTATGGCCAGATGAATGTGAGTGGTTAAGATGCAGGATGTGTGGACCTGTCAGCCTTGTTCACTAACAGTTGAATTTATGGACTGCGATGAGTTTTGGATTCTGAAGCATATTCACAGTAGACATTGGACCTGTGGCTATCATTTGCTTACCTGATCAGCTCAGTACAAGAGACACCTTCCCCAAGCAGACCTTGGGCTTCTTAGTTCCAAAGTTCTCCACTTGCATATCAATGATGATTTGGGAACTAGGGAAAGCGCATATATGGGTGTCCTAAGATAGTCACAAAAAATTAAAGATGTCTGTTATTGCAATGTTGTAGCCTTTATTGGAGTTGTTGTCCAACTGAGTTTTGTGCTCCATTTAAAGTAATCCAAGCCCCTGAAATCATTAGAACATTACTAATATAGCAGAATAGCATTCCACTGCAGGAATACACTATAATTTATCTGTTTATCTTTTGATTAACCTTTGAAAGTTTTGCTACTCTGCAAATTATTGTGCAAATTAGTTTTAGAAACTTAAATTTCCATTTTTTCTTCAAGAAATACACATGAGTTTATGTTAGATATCTATTATAGTATAGGAAACGAGCACAAAATTTGTGTCTTAAAACAACATAATTTATCTCATAGTTTCTGAGATAGAAGGTAGACCAGAAGTCTGGGTAGTACTTAGCTGGGTCCTTAAGTTTTAGTGCTTTACAAAGCTGCAAATGTGGTGTCACCTAAGGGCAGGCCTCATCTAAAGGTACAGCTGGGGAAAGATCTGCTGCTGAGCTTACACAGTTGTTGGCAGGACTCTGTTCTTTGCAGGTGTTGAACTAAAGGTCTTAGCTCCTAGAGGCTGTTGGTTGGCTGGATGCCATCCCCTTTTGCTTTTCATATGGGCCCTACCTGATGTCAGCTTGATTTATCAGAACATGCTAGTTAGAAGACAATGGGGGAGTCTATTAGCAGGACAGAAGTGACAATGCTTTCAAATCCAGTATCAGAGGCAACAGCTGTTCAATCTTGTAATATTTTATTGTCAGAAAGAGGGAATCAT
>NW_004524605.1:9469775-9472732 GCF_000260255.1 Octodon degus | reverse complement strand
AATCTAAATGATTTATTGTGGATTTTTTGCTATATCACAGGATTTTGCAATACTGTACAGTATATGTATGTTGTTAAAATTATGTAGGTTTATGAGTTTAGAAAATGTTTAAGAATGTTAGAAGTGTTTTTAAAAGTATGGGAAAGGTTGATAAGAGTGTGGGAAGGGTTTATAAAGCCTAAATATACTGTTGCTACTTCACTCATTTTCACTTATCGCTGGGGTGTCTGGAACTTCAACTCTGCGATAAGTGAGGGACCGCTGGATATGTAATTTCTATGATGGATAATGAAGGTAAGTAGCTTTTAACCTGCATGTTGGCTATTTGTGTATCTGTTTTCATGAAATTTCTTTTCAAGTTTTTACTGTTACTTTGGAGAGTGGCTTTTCTTTATGTTATTGATTTATAAGAGGTCTTTTTACATTTTTGCTATGCTTTGTCAAATGAATGTATTTTAAATATTATCTTCCAAACTGTAGCCTACATTATTTTTTCAATATCTGAATATTCTTCTAAAAGACACCACTGCATTCTGTTTTTATTCACCATGATTTTCTCTATTCTAAAACTTCCTACAAATGGAGTGTATACCTTCACATCTCCTTTCTTTTGCTTATGTAATTGTTTTGAAATCGAACCCTGTTTATATTTCAGTAGTTCAGTTTTTCCGTTCTTTTCAAATAGTGCTATTTGTCTTCATCCACCATAGGCAGTGAATATCCTAAGTTTTTTTTTAAGTCTTTGTAGTCTTGTGTTTTTATGTTGAGCTGATTTTTAAGCATGGTGTTACCAAAACATTAAAGGATCATTAAAAATATGGAAGCCAACTTGTGGCTTTAGTAGAGGATCACAAGTTTGAGACTTGGCAAGATTGCCTCAAACAAAAATTACAGGCAACTTAGTGAATTAACAAGATTCTGTCTCAAAACAAAACAAAGGCATCATTGATTAAACAGATTACATTTACCCAATGACACCTTTATCCTTTGTCAAAAATCAGTTGACCATTCATATTTAGTTCTGTCCCTGGACTCTATGTTCTGTTCCCATTGCTCTAGTTTCATTATGCTTTTTAATATCTTTAAACCATTACTACTCCACCTTGATTCCTTTCAGTTTGATATGTAAATATTCAGGTCCAAAGTACTAAGTTATATAAGAGTTCTCTCCCCCCTCCCCCTCATTGTTGACACAGGTGCTTCTTGCTTCCATTCAGAATTTTAGGATAAACTTGTCAAATTCTTTTTATAAAAGTCTTTAGGATTTTAAATTTTTTGAAGAGAATAAAAAGTAGTAAAAAAAGCATTAGAAATGATACGGGATTTTACTAAACATCATGATAGGAATTCAACTATGGCTGTTATACTCCATATTATTGTCTTCAAATTAGTGATTTAGGTTATTAGATATAGTCATGTGAAACTGGTAAAAATTATAACAAATTAAAAAGAAAAGAAAGAGAAAAGAATTTAAGCATTTACTACTTCTTTCAATAGACCAGCAAAAATCAGCAGTACAACTGTCCAAGCTATCCTGTGCATACAAATATGTGTTCCTTTTCCCTTCCCTTCTTTCTTTTGTCCTTTCCCTTATCGTCATTGTTCCTTCTGTTTGATCAGATTCTTTCCCTTTCACTGTATGTACTGTACCTTTCAGATTTTATTTACTCTTTCAGGTACTTACAGTAGGGAGATAATATGATGCTTACATGTGCAGGTCTGATTTATTTGGGCTTGTGAACATGGTCTCTAGTTGCATCCATTTACTTACAAAAGCCTAGAGTTTATCTTTTTTATATCTTTGTATATTCCATTGAATAAGAAGACTACATCTTTTTTATCTATTCCTCAGTTGATGGGCTTTTGGGTTACTTCAAAGGTTTTACCATGACCAACTGTGCTGCTATAGACATGGATGCACAGACTGCTACTACTTAGGGCTGACCCCACCCCACCCCTGCACTCAGTCATTCATGTCATCCTTCAGCGCTGTCATTGGCAGCAACCTCTACCCCCTGTGGTTGCTCAAGCTCTGTCCTTGCACCGTGCTCCACACAGCTCCCTCCCTCAGGGACTTATAGAACAAACCCCTCAGCCTGTGTGAAAAGAACTGGTCTCTAGGCCAGAAGGGCACCTCTCAGGTTTCCTTTGAAATAAACCTATCCTTTGAGCTTGTACCTGTGTTTTTTTCCCTTCTTCCTCCTAACATGGTTTTTGATGCTATTGTAAATGGTATTTAAGTTTATTTTTCAGTTTTTGAAGCTAACATGTAGAGATACAGCTGATATTTTGCACATCATTTTCCCATCCTATGATATTACTAAATTTACAAAGATATGCTAATAGGAATTTGTAGATTCTCAATAAAAATCATATTGTTCAAGAGTAAATCTAGTTTTACTTCCTTTCATCCAAATTTTATGCCTTTTTTCTGGCTTCCTTACCTGTTTAGGAACTGCAGTAACTTGACCCAGGTCTATCACCATGCACTAAGCTAAAGTAAAAATGGATTAAAGATCTAAACATTAAAACAAAAACACTAAATCTCCTGGAAGAGAAAGTAGAAGGAACTCTTGAAGACACAGGGGTAGGCAAAGAGTCCATGTAGTGTTGTATAGAAGCACTGAAAACAAATATCTATTCCTTTTTTCTCAAGTTTAGACTGAAGGTAGAATCATCTTGTATTTTGATAAATTACGTATTTCAAGGCATTTCTCATTTCACATAAGCCACTGAGTTCATTGGCAAAAAGTTGTCCATGAGAGTTATTATCCTCTTGGTGTCTGCAGGACCTGTGGTGATGCCTTCTGCACCCCTAGCACAGATGATTTACATCCTCGCTTCCTTTTTCTAGTGAGGTGCTCCTCAGACTTCCCTTGCAGAACACAGCTTTGGGCTCATTCCTCTAGTCTTTGTCTGTTACCACATTTTCTGGATTTCCAGTTTTCTCTGTGTTA
>NW_004524605.1:9456615-9469565 GCF_000260255.1 Octodon degus | reverse complement strand
TTTTAAATTAGAATCATTGACAATTTATTTTAGACATTTCTTCTTTTCTAACATGATCAGCTAATACTAGAACATTTACCTTTGATCATAATCTACACACTTAGATATGGTGTGTTTTCATTTAGTTTTACAGTATTTTAAAAATATTTCCTTTGACCCATGAATAATTTAGGAAGCAGCTATTTGATTCGCAAATGTTCAGGAATTTTCTAGACATTTCATAGTTAATGAAAAAGAAAATTTAAAAGAAAACAAAAACAAAAAACAGAAAAGAAAACAAAACAAAAAAAACCCACATTACAAATGTTACAGAATTCCACTAAAGAAAAAAATAGAAATTCAACAACCCAAAAAAGTTATATTGCAGTGCTCTTGGGACCCTCCGCCCTTCTGGACCCAGACCAGGCCCAGCTTGTGAGTGAGAACTTCCGCCACGGTCTCCGGACCCCTCCAGACCCAACCCAAGCCCAGGCGCAGATAGTGTGTGGGAGAGCTTCCGTGTTCCCCTGTGACTTCTGGACCCCTCCGGACCCAACCCAAGCCCAGCTTGTGAATGAGAACTTCCACCAGACCCAGTATACAGGCCTGGGGTGAAAGTGAAGCTGAAGTCCCTGCAGAGAGGCTAGGGGCTAGAACCACCAAGCTAATCCAGGAGCAGAACATCTTGCCAGAGGGGCACAACAGGTTCACTTCCAAGGGCTGCAGCAGGAAGAAGCTGAGCAGAGCAGCCAGACCAAGCCAGGTACAATGGGATGAATTCAAACTTCATAGATCTGCACCTGAATTTCAGTAGGTGTTAAGGTTATAACTGCACCAAAGCTCTACACCAAAGGTCAGAGGACAGTGGTATACAAAATGACCAAGAGAAGGATCAAAATGCAATCTCAGGCCCCGAGCCCACCCAAAGCAAGTGCAGAGGACACTAGCACAGAGGAAATTGGGACTGACACTGCTGAAATGTCTGAATTAATAGCGTCTGAAGTTAAAGAAACAACTGCAGAAAGGTATAGAGGAACTCAGATCAGAAATAACCTCTGAAATGAAAAAGAAATCTCCAAATTAATAGCATCTGAAGAATCAAATGCAGAAATGTGTAGAGGGAATCAGATCAGAAATAATCTCTGAAGTAGAAGAATTAATAACTGCTTCTCAAGAAGACACTGATTAAAAAATAGAGAAGATTAGAAAAATGATTGAATCTTTGAATGAACAATATAGAAAAGAAATAGATCAAATGAAGCAGAGTCAAAGTGATATAGAGGAACTTAAAATCTCAATCACAAGCTTGCAAAACCATTTAAGTGAAAGTGAAGATAGAATTTCAGATCTTAAAGACACCATTGCAGCTAGTGAAAAAGTAAGAAAAGATCTCTTGAAAACAACTAGGGTGCAGGAAAAAATAATTTATCATCTGCAAGATGATGCAAAGATGAATAATGTGAGACTAATAGGCATCAATGAGAAAGAAGGAGTCAATACAAATGATATAAAAAGAATATGGGTAGAATCAATAGCAGAAAACTTCCCAAATATGTGGAAACAATCTGACATTCAGGTAACCGAAGCATACAGAACTTCAAAGAACATCAATCCATTTAACAACACATCGAGACATAGAATAGCCAAGATCCCAGAAATCCAGCAAAAGAACAATATACTAAAAGCTGCTAAAGAAAAGAAACAGATCACATTTAAAGGAAAATCCATCAGAATAATGGCAGACTTCTCAACAAAACATGAAGTCAAGAAGAACACAGAGCAGAGTACTTCAAGTCCTCTATGAAAACAAATTCCAGCCCAGACTACTACACCCTGCAAAACTCTTATAAGCTTGATGAAGAAGTGAAATACTTCCATGATAAAGAACAACTAAAGAATTTAATGATGACAAAGCCAACCCTACACAGACTACTAACAGATATTCTAGATAGGAATGAAAATGATAACTTCATGAATGAGAACAGAAGGAACACACTAAATAGGACAAACAGTTAAACACAGGACAAAAAGGAGTAACCAACAGCAGGTAAATAACAAGTCAAACATAAATCAATATATCTCTATTATAATCATCAATGTAAATGGACTCAATTCACCAATTAAAAGAAATAGACTGGCGCAGTGGATTAGGAAACAAATCCAACAATATGCTGTATACAAGAAACACATTTAATGTATAAACAAATTCATAGGCTGCAAGTCAAAGGATGGAAAACAATATTACACAACCAGCACCACAGAAAAATGCAGGGGAAGCGATCTTGTTCTCAGACAGTCTCAACTTCAAACCAAAGATGATCAAACAAAATAAAGAAGGCCACTATATATTAGTTAGGGGGAAAATTCAAGAGGAAGGGGTAACACTCATAAATATGTATGCACCACACATGAGAGCACCCAACTATATAAGACAAATCATAATGGACATGGAAAATCTAATATCCAGTACCACAGTCTTAACAGTAGACCTTAACACCCCCTTCTCCCCAAAAAACAGGTCAACCAGACAAAGAATTGGCAAAGAAGTAGCAGAACTGAACCAGAGCTTGGAACAAATGAACTTAGTGGACATATACAGTGTTCTACCTGACCAAAGTTGAATACACATTTTTTTTCAGCTGCACATGTGTCATTTTCTAAAATAGACCACATACTAGTCCATAGATCATGCTGAAGTATATGCAAGAAAACAGAAATTATCCCATGCATATTATCTGACCACAGTGCAATGAAACTGGAATAAATGACAAAAGAAACCAGAAAAACCCCATAAGTACATGGAAATTAAACAACACCCTACTCAGCAACCAATGGGTCACGGAAGAAATTAAAAAAGATATTGAACAGTATCTACAATTCAATGAAAATTCAACCACAACTTATTGGAATTTATGGGATGTTATGAAAGCAGTTCTCAGAGGGAAATCTATAGCTGTGAACTCACACATTAGGAAAACAGAATGGGAACAAGTAAACACACTTATACTGCACCTCCAGCATCTAGTAAAGGAATAGCAAACCAAACCCAGAGCCCAAAGATGGGAAGAAATCATAAAGATTAGAGCAGAAATTAATTCAATTGAGATGAAGAAAACAGTTCAAAGAGTTAACAAATCAAAAACCTGGTTCTTTGAAAGATTAAAAAATTGATAAGCCACTAGCTAAGCTCATCAAAAAGAGGAAAGAAAAAAATTCAAATACAAGTGATAAGGAATGAAAAGGGTGTAACTACTACAGACCCAGTGGAAATTCAGAAGATTATCAAGCGCTACCTTGAGAATCTTTACTATCACAGAATAGAAGACACAGATGAAATGGACAGATTCCTAGAAAGATACAAATTACCAAAACTGAATCAATAAGATATAACAACTCTCAATAACCCAGTAACAGCCAATGAAATATGAGATGGAATAAAAAACCTACCGACAAAGAAAAGTCCAGGTCCTGATGTATTTACAGCTGACTTTTACAAGAAATTTATGGAAGATGTAATTCCTATGCTCCTCAAACTCTTCAATGAAATTGAAAAAGAAACAATCCTCCCAAAATCATTCCTGGAGGCAAGTATTATACTGATACTAAAACCAGGGAAAGACACATCTAAAAAAGGGAACTATAGGCCAATGTCCCTCATGAACATAGATGCAAAAATCCTAGCAAATAGAATACAGCAAATCATCAAGAAAATTATACACCTTGACCAGGTAGGATTCATCCCAGGGATGCAAGGATAGTTCAATATATGCAAATCTAAAAATGTAATACCCTACATCAATAGAGTGATATCTAAAAAACACATGATCATCTCAATTGATGCAGAAAAGGCTTTTGACAAAGTCCAACACTCATTTATGTTCAAAGTCCTACAGAAAATTGGAATAGATGACCTCAATCTGATAATAGCCATTTATGACAACCCAATGGCTAACATAATTCTAAATAGGGAAATACTGAAATCTTTTACTCTCAGATTTGTTACAAGACAAGGCTGTCCTGTATCACCACTCCCATTCAATATAGTTCTGGAATCATTAGCTACAGCCATTAGACAAGAGGGAAAAATAAAATGAATAAGAATAGGTAAAGAAGAAATTATAATATTATTTGCAAATGACATGATACTTTACTTGGAAGCCCCAAAAAACTCTACCAAGAAGCTACTAGAATTGATATACAAGTTCAGTAGCATAGCAGGATACAAAGTCAATAACCAAAAGTCAAGAGCATTCTCTCAGGCTTTCACAGAGAACAAACTGGTTGAGCGGTGGCTGTGACTCATCCACATGACTGACACTGACAAAGGATATACAAACTGGGGTACAGGGTTTCAGGGTAAATCCTGAGTGGATTTGACTGAACTTGTCAGATACAAAAGTTACATTTCTTGTTATATATGTCTTGCTTTATCCTGGTCTTAACCATCCAGCAGAAAAGTATAAAAATGAAGTATGAATAGTATGCTGAGCTGTAAAAGGCTCAAGTCAAGAACTTCTGACTTTACTAGTCCTATGGATAACCCACTACTATTATGGACTACTGGACTATATTGGATTATTTTGCTGAATTCAGGCACTTACAATATATAAATGACAATGGAATACCCTTCTCTGATAAAACTAAACTTAAAGAAGGAGATACAAATGATCATTTTGTATTTGTATATTGAAAATAGCTAGCATAGATATACGTCTACTTTCTCTTAATTCAATGAATAGAAAGATTTGTTCTAATAGTTTTTGTGGATAGGATATCATGTTTGCATCTTGTAATATGAATAACCACTAAGAAGACAAAAATATGCAATTAATTATTGAAACTGTTCTACTAATCAGTTTTGACACTCTTTCATTGTTATTTGTTTCTCAATAAAATTATTTAAAAATTTATATTGCATAATGTTATCTTCAAATTAGCTGTTTAGATTACCAATTCATTAAAAATTGGTATAAAATTATAAAAAATTAGAAAGGAGAAAAAACAATTTAAGCATTAACTGTTTCTGTCAATAGACCAGCACAAATCATTATAGAAATATCCAAGAAGCTATCCTGTATATATACTTAAATATATCTCTTTCCCTTTTTCCTTTTGTCGTTTTCCTCATTCCATTTACTCCTTCCCCTGGGATGAGGAGAAGGCAATTCAAATTATACTTTGTATAATTTTAATTTTTTAAAATTTATTTACACTTGTTTTATGGGCCAGGATTTGCCCTATCTTGGTGATTGTTGTGCATGCATTTAAACAGTGCATGTATTCTCCTTATACTGCTTGTGATGCTTTTAGTATAATTAGTTTAAATTGTTTAGCTGTGTATCTTTACTAATCTTTTGTTTACTTGCTTTATCAGTTACTGACAGTGGGAATTATCTTCTACTGTGATTGTGGACTTTTATTGCTTCCAAATTTTTGTCTTTTTAAAGTAATTTTATTGAGAAACAAATAACATTGAGACAGTTTCAAAACCGATTAGTAGGACAGTTTCAATAATAAATACATTGCATATTATTGTCTTAGTGGTTATTTATTGTACAAGATGCAGACAAGATATCCTGTCCACAAACACTATTAGAACAAATCTTTCTTTTCATTGAATTATGAGAAGGTTTGCTTCCAATTTTTGTTTAAGAGGTATTGGAAGCTTATGATTAGGTGAATACACTTTTATGACTAAATCTTTTTGATAGGCGGTTCTCTTATAGCTCTGAAATATACCTATTCATCTCTGTTAATACTCTTGGCAAGAAATCTGTTTGATATAACACACACCAGCTTGTTAATGTTGACCCTTTGCATGGTATCTCTTTATTTTTATTCTGTTACAATTCTTGTTACATAGGTCTTGTTTTATCTTGGTCTTAACCATCCAGCAGAAAAGTATAAAAATGAAGTATGAGAAGTAAAGCCATGGTGCTATGTTGAGCTGTGGGGGACTCAGGTCAACAATTTCTGACATTGCCAGTCAAATGGAAGACCCAATGCTATTATGGGCTACTGGACTATTTTGGAATATTTTGCTGAGTTCACACATCTATAATATTTAAATGATGGAACTAACTAAACAAAAAAGGGGGATACAGATGAACGACCATTTTGTATCTGTGTATTCAAAATGATTAGGATAGATATATAGCTACATTCTCTTAATTCAATGAATAGAGGGATTTGTTCTAATAGTGTTTGTAAATAGGATATCATGTCTGCATCTTGTACAACAAATAACCATTAGGAAGACAGTATGCAATGTGTTAATTATTGAAACTGTCCTACCAATTTGATTTGAGACTGTCTCATTGCTCTTTGTTTCTCAATAAAATTATGGAAAAAAAGAAATGATTCTTGCTTTATCAAGTATGACAATTTCTGCCATTTAATTTAATTGAAGTATTTAATTAAATTACATTTGGTAAATTATTAATAAGTGTAGATTTTAACTGCCATGTTTTCCCCCTGAGTTTCCTTCTCTATCTGTTGTCTCTCGTTTCCCATTTTCTTTAGTTGAGTAATTTATTTATATTATCATATTTTATCTTGTCCAGTTTTAGGATCACAATATGTGCTATATTTTTAGTGTTTGCTAAATGGGTTACAAGTTTTATAAAGTGCAATATGTGTAGTGTGCCACTGTGTAATATGAGCTGATACTATACCACCTTATGTTCCGTGTAAGAAGTTCAGAAGCATATGTTACCATTTATATTTACTTCTGTCATTATTTTGAAATTAGGAGAGTTTTTATTGGAAATCAGGAGGAGACTAGATACTAGATGTCCAGGAGTGGTCCCACATGTGGTAACCTTTTTGTCACATGTGTAGCTCATACACATGCTACAAGTTTCACAGTAATTTGCCTTTATTTATACTTTAAAACAGGTTTTAAAATATTTAAGAGACTGGGTCTAGGAAGATAGCTCAGTAGAATAAACGCTTGCCTGGCAAGTGCAAGGGCTTGAGTTCAATCCCTGGTTCTGTCAAAAAAAAAAAAGTTTAAGAGAAGAAATAATAATCTTTAAAAACTACTTATGTGTTTAAAGAGGTATTTAAAGTTCTATCCTCCTTATCATTTCCAGTACATTAGTATTTCTATCTGATTTCATTTAACCTATGTGTGAAGTATTTAATTTTGTTTTAAGTGTGAGTGTGATGGTTTCAGATGGTCTTAGTTTTTATTGGTCAGAAAATGTCTTCACTTTTGTCTTTTTCTTTTTAAATTAATTTTGAATGGTTTGAAGGTACATAATGATAATATTCATTGCATGGTATTTGAATCTGTAGATATCTCTTTTTTAAAATCAAGGGAAATGCACTATCACTTACCTATGGTCCTATCATTTTGTTTCTAATAGTTTGTCTTACTGTCCTGAGATTACTTCTTTTTCTTTTCTTTTTAAAAAATATGTTGGATCCAGAGATCAAACATAGTATCTTGTGTTTTTCAGGCAGGCGCTATGCCTCTGAGCTACATCACTGGCCCCTTTTTCTTTTTAGAGTTCACATATTTCTTCTGAACCTCTTGACCTCTTTGTCTTTATCTTATTCTATTGATTTAAAAAAAAAACATTTATTATGGTTGTTTTAAAATAAACCCATATCTGCTATACATTTCCTAGGTTATGGTCGTTTTATGCATCAGTTTGGGCCTAATGTGCCCACATATATTATTGACCATTATTCTGTATGCTTCTGTTAGAGTGTTTTGGGGCGAGAGTAATATTTAAATGACTACATTCAGTAAAGCTTATTGCTCTCCCTAATATAATTTCCCTGTCCAATCAGTTAAAGCCCTGGGATAGAACAAACAGGCTGATCCTTCTCTGATCAAGGAGACTTCTTCCTCTTTGCAATGAACGTAAGGCTTTCCTTGCTTTTGTCCTGGGACTGCAGCATTGGTTCCTTTGAGCATGCTTGTCATTAGAGTGGAGCTACTGTCACATGTCCTGGTTCAGATCTTTGGACTTAGATTGGAATGAAGTCATTGTCTTTGTGGACCTCCAGCAGGCTAGCCCCCCATGGATCATGGGTTTTGCTTGTCTTCATCATCATGTACACCATTATAGACTTATAAATGTCTTCAAACAATTGTGGAAGATGTCCAGAGAGTGAGCAAAAGCAGACAGAAGGTGAATGCGATTTAAACATCGAAAGATAAGACTGGCCCACTTTTTAGGTCTTAAATATTACCTGTAGGGCACTTTCTGACTCAAGTGAAAAATAGCTTTGTGAGGAGAGTTTGAGCAAAAATCTCCACTCTCATTGGCCTAAGCAGTTGGAAGAGGGAGCTTAAGGGAAACAACAGCTGAGCGTCTGAAAGAGCTGAACAGAAATAAAAACAAATGCCCACCCTTTCAGAAGAAACAATTCATAATTCAAGTTGTAAGGCTTAGGTAAGCATCTTGCTTCCAACTGAAATTTTAGAAGAGCTATGCCTTAGAAGAGAAGAAGACCTCCAATGACAAAAGGTTTCATTCTAAGACTAAGATCGAACGCTAAGTAATTTCAAGAAGGTCCTGCAATTGTATTGAAATTGAATGCCCAGCTTGTGTTTGTGTGTATGTACATTTCTCCCCCATGAAATGCGGGTTTCTATACTTTATCAGTATCTTAAAGGGGCCTATTGTCCACAAACTCCAGATGCAAAGTTATTCTTAACACCCTGGAGACTTTATTAAGATCAAAGAGTTACAGACAACTTCTCAGCCAAAGCAAAACAAATAAACAAACTTTGGTGTGGTCATCTTATTCCATGGAGGAAGAGAAATGCTGTGTTGGTAGAGAGGAAGTAAGAATAGAATTGATGATGGTGATAACGCAGCAGCTGCTGCCCTTTGCTGAGTGCAGTGCATTCAAGACCCGGCCCTATACCCTTTACATGAACTTTCTCACTTAGTTCTCACATCAGTCCTATGAAGCAATTACAGCAATTAAAACAATTAATTTGATTTTGTAGATGAAGCAACCAAGGCATATAGAAATGGTTCTAGAACTTGCCCCAATGTCACACAGCTTGGATGTGCTGAGGTGGTAGCAGAGCCCAGCACTGTTGACTTTTATTCCAAGATTCTTGTCACATTCTCCAAGGAAAGAAGGAAGCTTGGTTCCTCCTGCTGGGAGCCCTAAAGCCTGCTCTCACTGATGATTCCCTTGTACAAGTTGGTGCATCATTTGTAAGAATGTCATGGTGGTGAATCCCTGGGGGCCTCACGGATGGTAGAAATGGGCCCTCCCCTGGGAATGCTTTCCCTGATCCTCTTGTTTGACATTTATAGATGAGAGACATTTTCTTAACAAATAAGAATCTAATGGATTAGGTCTTATCTAATTATGCATTCTGCATTAAGCTGCACCTCTCCCTGCCTGATGCTGCTGGCATAATTAAACTTAATGTACTTTTAATGATGTCTTTTTAATTCAGGCATTCACATACAATTAGCCTCAAACAGGGATGAGCTGTTGCAGGGCCAGGGCAGTTCTCAGCTGTGTGCCCTGTGAGAATCAAGTTCTGATATGAATGAATCAGGGGCTTTGTGGTTCAAACACGTTGGCTTTGTTGGGGCAAAGATGACTTGTCATGCTTAGTCATCCTAATTTTGCTCACCACCATGGCATTCTTTTTCAGTTTGGCTTCAATTCTAAGTCTGATGTCGATGAAAACATTAATTCTGATAAAGTTTGGGGTTTTTTTGAACCTAAGTTAGTAGTTAAGGGGTGAAAATTTCAGGAAGACAATGTATAAGAGAAGGCACCAACCTGGGTCCCAAATAACAGGGTGCTAACAAGTAATACCCTCTCTTTAAATCTTACTTTATTTGTAAAATGAGATAATTAAGCTTAATGATATTTAGAATTTCTTTCTGCTGTAGAAATTATTTAAACCTTGCTGGCCTGCTGCTTGTCTTTCTTACAGTGTGTCCTTACATCTGTGAATAGTAACTCCCCTCCTCACCCATCACAGTCCAAAATATTAGTATTTACTCAGTGTCTACTGCATACCACACATTTATAGTTGTTATAAATACTAGACCACACAACTACTTTGTGTGGTCTAGTATTCTGTCAGTTTTACCGATGAGGAAAAAGGGGCTCAGAGAACAGGGTTCCCCAGCTGTGCAGTAGAGGAACTGGGATTCAGAATCTGTGGTTGTCCACAGTGCTCTGTGGGTTTTTAGCTTATTCATTGCTTCCCACCTTAAAAAATGGAAATCCAGACAGAAATTTATAGCCTCTCTACCCTCAGCCTGGTATAGTACTGTTTCCTCTTACACTCCATTTTTTTCCTGCTACCTTTTGATAGCATGTGTTCACTGTTGCTTGCTAGATCCTGGCCCTGATGCACATTAGTTGTATTTATGCTGAGGCTTTTTCCCTTGTGGGTTAAGGAAACTACCCTCCTTCATGGTATCATGCCTTTATGGCTTTGGTTCCCAATTCAGATCCCACTTCTGTCGAGATTGTTTTCTCATTTCCTTATGTTTCCTTGCCTTTATTTTCAATGTATGCCATTTCTACTGCTAAGACAAGAAAGGCTCTGGAATGCCAAGACAGAAGGCAAAGAGGCTGCACTAGAAACCCCAGGGTGATGCTCAGGCAATGAGCCCCCCTAGGGTAGGTCCTCTACACCCTAGGGTATAGAATTGCTTAGCTGATTTAGTTAAGCTTTTAAACTTCTTTCTTCTCTTAAAATTTCACTTTATTTTGAAGAGTAAAACCAAAAGCAAAAATAAATAGCAGAAACAAAGAAACAGGGTAACATAGAGCAATATAAATGTTACAGAGTTTCAAAACAAGAAGAGCAATTTTTTTAATGTATTTGGTACAGGATGTAACTATGTAGCTCCAATTTATAGTAATCATTATGTTTTTAGCTTCCCCAAAACTGGGATTGTGGGTGTGTAACACCATGCCTGGTAGTGCACCTAAGGGCAGAGCCAGTGCAGCATGTGGTACTGGGGATCCAACTCTTGTCCCTGTGTTTGCCTAAGCAAGTGCTTAGTCCAGTGAGCTATCTCACTGGCCCTAAGAATAGCAAATTACCAATGGTTGTTATATTACCTATTTTGATTGTCAAATCTGTTGCTCAGATTAACATATAGTTATGCAAGATTGGACTAATTGAATATTAATACTTGCTTTCAATAAACCTTAATTTTTTTCTTGCCTTTTCTACTTTTTAAACATTTTATTTAAAAAAGTATAATGTAATTGATAAGACTTTGGAAACAGTACATATTTAAAAGACAAGTTAAGAGGTATTCAATCATGTTTTTTGTATTACACATTGTTGTCCCTAATGCAGTTGCTTAGATTGCAAATATCAGCAGCATGCAGAGTTAGTGAAAGTGAAATTTCTAAACATTAACTCCTATTTTCATAAAACTGATAGAAATCATTAGTATAGCTATCTCAGCTATCATATATATATGATAAATATTTTTTTCCTGCCTTCCTTTTTTTCTTCTCTTTTCTCATTTTCCTCATCTTCATTGTTTAATACTTATATTTAGATTTTTTTCTGTTTTACTATTATAACTTTCAGGTTTTATTTATTCTTTCACATTCTTACATTAGGGAGACAATATGATATTTACATATGTGGATCTGATTTATTTCTTGTAAGAGTATAAGCTCTAGTTGCATCCCTTACCTATAAAGACCTCAAGTTTTTCTTTGTAGCTGAATGATAATCCATTGTATAAAAATACACTTTTTTCATCCATTCCTCAGGTGATGAGCATTTTGGTTGTTTCTGAGATTTGGCTATGACAAATATGACAAATTGTGCTGCTATAAACATAGTTGCAGATATATCAATATAGTATGATGTTTTCAGTTCTTTTGGGAAAATACGTAGAAGGGAAATAGCTGGGTTGAATGGGAGTTCCAGTCCTAGTTTTTTGAGGTATTTCCACACAGATTTTTATAGTGGTCGTACCAGTCTACATTCCCACCAGGAATGGAGAAGGGTTAATTTTCCACCACAGCCTCTCCAGCATTTGTTATTAGTTGATTTCTTTATGATAGAAATTCTGTCTGGTGTGAGATGGTATTGCAATGTTGTTTTAATTTGCATTTCTCAAATGGTCAATGATGTGGAAATTTTTCTTCGTGTATTTATTTGCCACTTGCATTTCTTCCTCTGAGAAGTGTGTATTCATTTCAGATGCCCCGTTTTGGACTGAGTCTTTAAATCTTGGGGGCCCAATTTTTTAGTTATTCATATATTCTAAATAGAAGATCTTTGTTTGATTGAGTTTTGGTTAGGATTTTTTCCCAAATTGTGAGTTGTCTTTTTCACCTTGTTGGTGCTTTCTTTTTATATGCAGAAACTTTTCAATAAGATGAGATCCAAGTTGTTGATTCTTTGAAGTATTTCTCATGTAGTTTGGTTTTTGCTCTGAAATCTTTACCTGCTCCTATGTCTTCAAGATTTCCGCCTATGTTCTCTTTGAATAGATTTAGTGTTTCTGTTTTAATGCTTAAATATTTAATCCATTTTGACTTTAGTTTAGTGTATGGTGATTGATCCAGGTCTAGTTTTATTTTTTGGCATGTGGAAAGCCTTTTTCTTCCAGCACTATTTGTTAAAGAGGCTATCTTTTTTTCCAGTGAACATGTTTAGCCCTTTGTCAAAGAAAGATGGCTGAGTGTGTCTGTAATTGTATCTGCAACTCCTAATCTGTTCCATTAATCTTCAGGTCTTTTTAAAAATAGAATCATGCTGATCTTATCATAGTAGCTTTGTATTATAATTTCAAGTCTGGGATTATAATGACTCTTGCCTTGCCTTTGTTGCCCAGGGTTTCCTTTGCTATTCTATCTTTCTAGCTCTGTGAGGTACATTGATGGTATCTTGATAGGGATTGCATTAAATCTGTTAGGGATTGCATTAAATCTTTATAACAGTTTTGGGAGTATGGCCATTTTCACAATGTTGGGTCTTCTTATCCAGG
>NW_004524605.1:9452511-9454966 GCF_000260255.1 Octodon degus | reverse complement strand
TATTAGTGGAAAACATAGAAATGCGTGTTTCCCTCTAAGAACTGCTTGCTTTGCATCCCATAAATTTCGATAAGTTGTGCTTGACTTTTCATTGAATTATACCTATTGTTTAATTTCATCTTTAATCCATTGGTTGCTGAGGAGGGTGTTTAATTTCCATGTACTTACAGGGTTTTTTGATTTCTTTTTTCATTTATTTTCTTTCATTACACTGTGGTCAGATAATACACATGGGATAATTTTTGTTTTCTTGCATATACTTAAACATGACCTATGGACTAGTATGTGGTCTATTTTAGAAAAAGGCCCCATGTGCAGCTGAAAAGAATGTATATTCAGATGTTGTTGGGTGGAACACTCTGTATATGTCCACTAAGACCATTTGTTCAAAGGTCTGGTTCAGTTTTGGCACCTCTTTGCTAATTTTTTGTCTGCTTAACCCATTTCTTTGGGATAAGGGTGTGTTAAAATCTCCTGTTAAGATTGTGTTATTTGATATTAGATTTTTTCTGTCTATTAAGAATTGTCTCATATAGTTTTGTACTCCTCTGTTTGGTGCATACATATTTATGACTGTTACCTCTGCCACTTGTATTTTTCCCCTAACCTGTATATAGTGGTCTTCTTTATTTCATTTGATAATTGTTGGTTTGATGTTCAGATTCAAACAGATTGAAGCTCAGTGCAAACAGGATTGCTACCCCTGCTTTTTTCTGAGGTGATGGGGAATGTATATTGTTTTCTATCCTTTGACTTTCAGCTTGTGAATTTGTTTATGCATTAAGTGTGTTTCTTGTATACAGCATATTTTTGCCTTTTGCTTTTTAATCCACTCTTCCAGTCTATTTCTTTTAATTGGTGAATTGAGTCCATTTACATTGATGATTATATTTGAGATGTATTGACTTATGATTGACATGTTATTTCCCTGCTGATGATTAATGATTTTTTTCCTGAGTTTAACTTTTTACCCTCTTTTTTGAGTTCTTTTGATTCTCATTCACAGAGTTGTTGCCATTTTGCTCCCTCTCAGAACATCTTTTAATAGTCTGTGTAGTGTCGGCTTTGTCATTATGAAATTCTTTGTTGTTTTTGTCATGGAAGTATTTTAGTTCTCCATCAGACTTGAGTTTTGCAGGATACATCAGTATGGGTTGGAATTTGTTTTCTTGCAAGACTTGAAGTACTTTGCTCCATTCTCTTCTTGACTAGATGTTTTGAGAAGAGAAATCTGCTGTTATTCTGATTGGTTTTCCTTTAAATGTGATCTGTTTCTTTTCTCTAGTGGCATTTGGCTATCTGTTCTTGTGCTGGATAACTGGCATCTTGACTGTTGTATGTCTGGGTGTATGTTTTTAATTGGGTTGATGTTATTTGGAGTTCTATATGCTTCAGTTACTGAATGTCAGATTGTTTTCCCATATTTGGGAAGTTTTCTGCTGTTGCTTCTGCCTATATCCTTTCTATATCATTTGTATGGACTCTTTCTTTCTCATTGATGCCAATTAGTCTTGTGTTGTTCATCTTTGCATCATCTTGCAGATGTTGAATTATGTTTTCCTGCATCCTTTTTGTTTTTAGCATATCTTTCCACTAGCTCCAAAGGTATCTTCAAGGTCTGGAATTCTATCTTAAATTTCATTGAGATGGTTTTGCCAACTTTTAATTGAGTTTTTAATCTCTTGAATATCTCTTTGAAGCTGCTTCATGCCTTCTATTTCTTTTCTGTATTGCTCGTACAAGGTCTCCATCATTTTTCTTTTCTCCTCTGTTTTTTCCTCAGTTTCTTCTTTAGAAACACTTAGTAATTCTTTCATTATACCTATCATTTCTCTTTTTATTTCAGATATTATATCTGATCTGATTTCCTCTATGCCTTTCTGTAGTTGTTTCTTTGCTTCAGACACTATTATTTCAGATATTTCAGGTGCATGACTTCCAATTTTTTCTGTGCTAGTGTCTCCTGCATTTGTTCTGGGTGGGCTCTGGGCCTGAGAATGCATTTTGCTCCATCTCTTCATCGTTTTGTATAGTACTGTCCTCTGACCTTTGGTGTAGAGCTTTGTTTTAGTTATTACCTCAGCACCTACTGATTTTACTCAAGAGAGATCATATGGTTAAGGCAGTTACAGTTTTCTATTTATAGTACAATTAGCAACACTAATAATGGGTGGTGAGATTTAGCAATTGACAAACTTTGGTATCTAATGGGGTTATATTTTAAACCATAAGAGCAAACATGATTGTATAGCTAGGCAAATATTTTTTTTAAATCAAATAGGTAGGACAGTTTCAATAATTAACACACTGCATACATTCTTCTTCGTGGTTAATTGCTGTACAAGATGTGGACTTGATACCCTATTTACAAACACCATTAGAACAAATCATTCTATTCATTAACAGAATGTAACTATATATCTATCCTAACCACTTTGAATACACAGATACAAAG